>NC_081219.1:12461590-12782045 GCF_902713425.1 Acipenser ruthenus
ACTGTACAAGCTTTACATGTTACTACCGTTGCTGTAACTTCCTGCAAGACCACCTGTTGTAGCCAGACACTGTGCTACTCATGCAACACTGGGGTAAGAATCTTTATTTTTGAATTCCAGTTGTGGTGCCAGTAGCAAATTCTTTCACACATCGCAGGGATGGAAATAAGACTCCTTGCATAGCAGTTTCAACCCTTCCAGAAGCCTGATTAGCCACAGGGTGTAGGTAACAGGTTCAGGTGTGTATTAAAAACTCACAGTAAAATCAGGAGTGGATCAAACTGCTATGCAACGGGAGTCTTACTTCCATCCCTGCATTGCTACATTTCTTTCCACTCCACATACAAGTAAAAACTCAGGAGTGGCACAAGCAGAGAAGCTCAAGTACTGTAAAGAAATTAAGCTTACACTTCACAGGATGGAGATATATATATAAAAATAAAACATGGAAATAGGAGAAGGTTCAGAGAGCAGGAGAGCTCAGATGGCAGGAGGTAGTTTGTATGTGTGTGGGCGACAATGTCACAGTCGAAGATATAGCGCTGCCGAGTTCCAATTATCACCCTAATTTACTACACTGTGAAATCTGATCCCAATTTTCCATGAAGTCAGAGAAAAAAAAAATCTGTGTGCAGTCTTTCTCCTGCAATTGCTCATCATTAAAGGGGAGGCTTCAAGAGACTGTAATTCAGTGCTTCTCCTCGCCAGCCTCTGAAAGCTGTAAACTAGCTCTGATGTGGCTGGCACTGCACTGTTGAGGACTTTGCTGTGGTTTCAAGCCAGGCAAGGAGGTTTTAATACACACTTGATTAGCCACAGTGTAGCGGTAACAAGCTCAGGTGTTATTAAACTCATAATGAAACCAGGAATGGATCAAAATCCCATGCAATGGGAGTCTTATTTCCATCCCTGCAAAAAATGAATGAATGAATGAACTGATTTAATGTAGTGATGTGTCCAACGCTGTACATAGGGGAGGACACTGTAACATGCACTTACCGTAAGGAGTCCCGGGTCCAAACTCGTTAGCAGCCTCCAGCATGTACTGACCCAGGAGCTCTCCGTTGGTGGTGCGGGAGGGGAGCTTCCGGTCCAGCTTCTCATACAGGAACTCCTCGATGCGAGCACCTGGGCGAGGGGAGGAGACAGGCGGGGTTTGGAGGGGAGTGGCAAGAGACTAGCCAGGGCTCCCTATTGGCTGTGCCGTTTAGAGTTAAACAGCACAGCCCAGGGGGTGACAGTCACACACAGGTTCTGCTCCAGAAAGTGTAAGTCATGCAAGCACTCCTTAGCCAAATCAAAAAGGCTGCAGACGTTTTGAGTTATAATCTTGCAGTCTCGTTTTCTTATACGGTAATATTAATTCACATAAATTATTTCAACACTGTAAGGAACAGTGCTCTGCAATGTTGACAAATTGGAAGTTTGGTATTTTTTTCACTGTTCATTTCTTAACAACAAATCAATTGAAAATAGTAAAACTCTGGATCCTTAATATAAAGCACGGTCAGAGATTTAACACTTTTTGCCGTTTCTCTCTTACAGAAAGACAGTGGTGCGCATTTTCACTGGAGCACAAGCTTTGTAAATGTGGCCTCACGTGTATTCTAGTGACCCTTTCAGATGATTCCTTAGTCGTAATGTAAAACTCAGCACACAAAAAACAACAAACAAAGCAAACTCATGCACGTGAGGAACAATACTTTAATACACAGAACTACCGTAGCCCTATTACACCAGCCACTGGCTTAAAACCACTGCATACTGGCACAGCACATTGCGATTTCAACTTGAAATCACAACCCGGCTGCAGTGCACACTACACTGCTCTGTGATGCACCAATCTGCTGTAGTTTAAATGCATTTGGTTTGTAATGCGGCTCTTCTCTTGTCTTGAATGCAGCGAGGATCCGATCAATGTAGCATTGTAACTTTTAAAATGTCATTGGGGGATTTCTGATTCCCAGGTTAGTTTTAAAAGGGCAGTGCGTGTGCGTGTGCGTGTGCATGTCTTCTAATCACATGAAACCTTTCTGTAGGATGCGAGAGGGTGAGGTCAAAAACCACACTGGGAACATCTTACACAGAATTGTTTAATAGGGGGACTGGTCGGCATGAGGTTTTCAATAGCGATCATGTGGAATGCATTTGAAGAAAATCACCCAATGGTCATTTTAAGACATGGTTCGACTACAAAACCCAAACACATGCCGTTATTCACGATAGAATGGAGCACGACCCTAAACGGAGAACTACATTCCAAGACCAGAGATGACTTTTTTTGTGAGGAAATGAATACCATCCAGATGCGTTGGCTCTGCTTGCCCACCCCCAGGGTGGTTCCAGTGGACTTCTTACTGCACTGAGGTGTCGGCAGCAACTCGCTGGAACGCGGTTCTGATTGATCCACCTGCACGACAGGTGTCACTGCTTTGCACGCGTGCTTTGTGGGTCATAGGGCTTGAAACTAGCACTAGCCCTGCACCCGTTATTTAAATGATTGGGAGAGGTGGGGTCTGATGTTTAAAAGATGTCCTTCCTCTACTGGTAAACTTACAGACTCAGGCATGACTTGATCATGCTGTGAAGTGCGAGGACCTAGCAGGGGCCGGATTGTTCAAACTCCTGGCCCCCGGTCATTTCAAGAATATACCGAAAACAAGGTCTGAAGCCCAGGACTGGATGCATGGCTAGCCCTGAAATCACTACCTGTCAACGGCAGACAAATGAACCAATTAAAACCAGGACCTCGTTAGCTTGGTCTATAAACTCCTCTGTCCAGCAAAGGGTAGCTTCGAACCAACCAAGTACAGTTGCTGCTGCTTTATCTAGGAAATGAAGACCCAACAGCATGGAGTACCGTTAAGAAATGTAGACTTACCCGTGTTATCTACTGTAGCATGTGAGATGAACACAGAAAAGGACAGGTTAGAATGCCCTGCTCAAGACTACAGGTATTACAGTACAGAGGCTTGGGAAGGAGGAGATGGTGCAGGCTGACGGATTGCCCCGTCCCACTTTATACTTTAAATGAGCTGATCACAATACAAGGGGGTTTGACACTTTCTACATACTCTGAACAGCGTCAAGCCTTGAACCCTCGCTCCACTTTCCTCACGCAGTCCCCAAGCCCTTAAAATGGTACATCAATACATTAACAGTGCAAGAAAAAAAAATAGGTTTCTACAACACACCAACTGCCGATACCTGAGGCTGCAATTTGCCATCAAATGTCAGATATAAGTGTTTTAATGTGCTGCGGATTCCTTCTCCGGTTTCTCAAAGTGTACCGCTACGTCACTGTATTTATTCAGTCTTAAAAGGTCAAGCCGTTGCCAGTTAACTGTGCTTTTTGACAAGGTGCTGCAGGAGATGCAGGAGCAGCAGAGACGTGAAGGCGTGCCGTGATCTACGTATGCTATCGTTAACCACCCACGGGGAGCACAGACGAGCGCAGAAGAGCGCAGAAATTAACCTTGATCAGTATCTACAAAAAATTACATCTGGGGCAGCTTTATCACCTGAAATTCACAACACAATTCTGACATACATCCACACAAAAATATGTGCTACATAAAGTTAGTATTGGACGAATAGGAAATTACACCTATTTGTTATTTGTTACAGTATGCGGTTTATTCAATTAGCCCTGGGATTCTAGAAAGCAGTTTTCACTGTATGCCCTACAACACAGCTATCCCCTTTATCTAATCGGTCAGGAGCATTTCGTTTAGCTGGAGGGAACTGGCAGTAGCTAACACTGCTGGGTTATACAGCAGCTCTGAGCATGGGAGTTCTTCAGTAATCAAAGCTGCATCATCATGTGGAATACTGAAAAGGCCTAGGGTAACTGAATCCCACCTGACCTGCTTGAATATCTATTAAAATCTCCCTCTCCTGTTGCCAATTTTACAGGCTGGGAATCAACAAGCATCTCAACTAGGAAGAGGCAATAAAAACAAAAAAAATCTCATTTATTCAGGCCCTTTGGGGACTTTGCAAAGCCACCAGGATGTGAACCTGCGCTCCGCTGACCGTGAGACCCTCCCCCCCCCCCTGGATTTCCTGAATTTCTCCCAGTCTGTGCAGCTCCGCTGTGCAGCAGAGGCGGAGGAAACGCTGGGGTTTCAGGCAGGTCTTACTTGGGTTGGGCTGCAGCAGAACCTCGGTCTGCCGGAAGATCTTCTCGGTCCAGTTCTTGGTGCTGTCGGCCCGGGCCAGCAGGTTCTCAAAGTGAGCGTCTAGTTCGGTCTTCTCTGCCTGGCCTAACTTCTCCTCCGTGAACTGGGAGGAGACGGGGAGAGAGAAAAAGAAAGAGACTTTTTTTTTTTTCTTTTTTTTTTTTTTTTTTAAATTTAGTCGTTGCCAATTATTTTTATTATTTTCCCGCTACCACCCCTGCGCTGACTCGGGAGGGCGAAGACGAACACACGCTGTCCTCCGAAGCGTGTGCTGCCAAGCCGACCGCTTTCTTTCACACTGCAGACTCACCATGCAGCCACCCAAGAGCTACAGCGTCGGAGGACAACGCAGCTCTCAGGCAGCTACAGGCAAGCCCGCAGGCGCTCGGCCAGACTACAGGGGTCGCTAGTGTGTGGTGAGCCGAGGACACCCTGACCGATCTAACCAACCCTAGGCTGCGCCACTCGGGAGCCCCAAGAAAGAGACTTTTAAATCAAGCATGACGGTAACTATTTCAGAATTTCATTACGTTGCTTGTTTAATTTTGAAACCAATGAAGAACAAACCGATAGTGTTGAGCAGTGTTTTTATTTTATTAACTTATTTATTTATTTAAATCTGAGCATTTTAAACCACTTCTAAAGCACCAGTACACTGCATAACTCTCCCTCCGATAACAGCTATAATTTTCTGCAGTTTTCTTGAGACAATTGTCCCGTTGGTCGTGGAAAACTCCAGCAATGCCCTTTTAAACAGACAGTCTTAAATGACAGGAATACATCAAATCAGAATGACAATCTAATAGTTTTTTCTGAGAGGGGCATTTGGTGTCTAAAGGGCAGAGACAGTTTACAGCAGCCAGGAAGAGCCAAAAGCAGAAACTAAAAATCACAGGAACTTGTTTAGAGCAAATTAAAAAAGGGAAACACTGTAAATCTGATGCATTTAACTTCGAATTATATTAGAACATTTATGCCGTCTCATGTGTTTTAATATATATGTTTTTACAACATTTATAAATAAAGAAATGAGTGGATATAAGCATATACTATTTCATGAACTAAATGTATCAGGTATGTTTTTTTTTCCTTATTACTGATAATTATGGAACAACTATTATTTATAAATATTTATTTTGAGAAAATAAAATCTAGAGTAGTGTCTATTATTGCTTATAAAGCCCCTGAGAATAAACGTGTATGATGTCATTGCAATCAGGTGAAACAATGTCTTGTAATTTGCCCAAACATCAATATTTTTCAACAAAACTTTCAAGAAGTATTGTAAGGTCCCTCAGGTCATAGAATAACATGTTTCAATACATGTATCTCTAGCAGAATATATAAAAAATACTTAACTGCTTGGTCCTGAAAGGGTTAAGCAGTAAACAGCTCTTTACACAATAGGTTTCAAAGTAGACTTGGACCCTTGTTTAAGAACACATTTTAAAAGAATTAAAAAAAAAAATAATTAAATACATTTAGACAAACAAAACAGTACTAGAGCAGGATTAGACACAACCAAGGACAGGAGAAAAGTGTGAACGATCTCTGCAAAACACAGCAGTCTCCACATCGCTTTACATACACCACTGCACAGGAATACCCACGGCTTGGAAAATTAAACAGAAATATCAACGTGAAGGGTCTGTTATTAATAGAGGAAGTCTCTCTTAAACTGGAGCCGTGATACATTGCACAGCGGTTAGAAACAGTGGAGGATGCAGTGGTCACAAGCCTTCCCGATAAGGACCTTCAGCGCAGCAGCGAGGAGTTACTTTCCTCCTCGCATCACCTGCATAATAAATCAAACTACACAGCAATTTAACAAGCTGCAGATGCAGTCTACCGCAGGAAAACAACTACTGCAATACATCTGTACTGTGCAATCTGTTATTATATAGGGCTGCTGCAGATCTCCGACTAGACAGATTCTACCTGCCTGGGACACTGATGTTACTGTGCGGCCCTGGCATTTACAGAGCGCTGTCACTTTAAGAGATAAGCCAGAGGGAGAGGGGTGTGGACACCTAAAACCAAGCACTCCACGGGAACTGAATAATTAAACAACTGGTGGCCAAGCGATCCTGTCCTTCGCCAGCACTGCGAATGCTCTTACTAGGTGAGCCAGGGGGGGCGCTCTTACACATGCCACACCTGGGATTATTTATATAGCACACCAATCTTTTTATTTTATATAGGGCATACCTCAGACATATTTAAGAGTAGAGTTACCAACAAAGTAAGCGTTCTAATGGACTCTGAGTAAACCCTGCGATCCAACCCAGTGCCCTGCTGGGAGTCCAGGGCCAGCCTCCCTGCCCACTGCTCTTGTGATCAATTCCAGCGGGTTACACAGACCTTCCCCTAGGGTCTTCATTGAGGCTTGAATCGCAGTGACGTATCAGAGATCCGCATCAACAAAGGCAGTTTGGTGGCCCTATCCATTATTGACACACCACAGCTCTACAGCAGGGGTCTCGAACCCTGGTCCTGGAGAAATGATCATTTAAACAACTTGTTAGAAGGAAAAAATTAAATGTGTTCTACACATATCCTCACTACTGACAGGCAACAATGGTCTACATTCAAAGAAGCAATAGCCTAGATTCAAAGCTAATAGATGCTGCAGGAGAGCTCTGACCCTTACAGTACAACTCCAGCTCTGTCTCAAAGAATGAATGGCTATGAAATCAAATAAAGAAATGACAAATGTCTATTTTCAAGAAAGTATAAAGAAATACAACTCATTTATTGTGGTTAAAACGTCATGACTCTTATTTATTTACTGCATAATTATTTTGAAAGGCAAAACCTGGCAGCGCTGGGCAGTTAATAAACTTTAGCAGCATGACAAAGTGGCGAGACCCTCACTCTTACAGAGAGATAGCCTCCGAGGGACTTTTCCAGAACCTACTTCACAAACAACTTGAAACCCCGAGAGCATCATAAATAACAGCCCTGCACTTTCCTTTCCAAGGTTTTAATTTGTAAACTTGGAAGAAGTCTTTCATTTGACATTAAAGCAATCAATACAAATAAAATTAACGCTTTTTTTAAATATCACATAAAACTCAGGTCCATTTCCTTTGCATTTGCAGAAAGGAAACTGTAACGATTCACTGGGGAGCGATGAATCGGGAGACTTTCTGTTCAAGTGGCTCTTGAATGAAGAAGTGTGTTTTATAGCTGCTACAGTGTGAATACACACTCTCCCTATCTCATTTGATTTGTCTTTTAAGATACAGTCAGAAACAAAGTCTGTCCATGGACTAGCCATGATGATCATTGACTAGCCATGTTTTCTGGCATGGTCACATTTGTAGCGATGTGTACTGGCCTTTAAAAATAGTCAAAAGCTTACTGGCATCTGCTTCCGGGAGGAGTCAAGCAGCTACGAATCCTACACGCTCTGTCACTCCCTGTCAACACCACCTCCTGCTTCAGCAGAGTTCTCATACCATCGCTATCCCCATGGTTGAGCAAGACTGCCCCTCACACACACACAACCACACAGTGGATCAATATACAGAAATTCAATGAAAGCTTGCCACATAAACTGCTCCGAAACTGAAGCAGTGAACTGGTGACTATGCAATGCATTTTGTAACATATTGTATAGAGCGGACGGAGGGGCTTCAGAAGAGGAGAATTTTCACAGATCATGAAGGGGGGGTGGGCAGCACAGGAGAAAACGCTCACAGCAAGTGCTACACCAAAGGAAATAAATGACAAAGACGCCCTGTGTCCAATATCCATCCCATTATCTGCATGTTGCATCAGAGGCTGCTCCATGTCCTGCTTTCTCTTTATCCTCTCCATGGTGAATTCTATAAGGCACAGCTCAGATAATAAAACACAGCTGCCTTCTCTCTCTGGATTATTGAGAAACTCGTGTGCCAGACAGTTAAGATGTGACCCTCAGGAAAAGAACAGCAGCCCTGTTTTATTTAGCCTCGCTCCTGGATCGAAACTAAGCCAATTGCATTAGTTCAGCATTCACCCATAATGCCCAAAGGCTAACAGAAAAAAAAAAAACGATCATTTGAAACCTGATTGAAAAAAACCAAACAAACAGACACAATCATACACTAGCAGGGTCGGGGTCACTTCCAATTCCTTTTTAAAATCAATTCCCAGTCCCAGTCCCTTTCATTCAGTTTCAACACACCGCTCATTAAAATTGCAATTAGCAGTGTTCTGTTAAAATGAGCTTCTCACAGTGGCAACCCACTTAAATTGACTCCAAATAAAAGCAGTTGAACAATCACAATTATCACAAAGTCTCTAAAATATCAATTTGCATTCCTCCGAAGCAATTGTATGAGTTTGCAATGTACTATATTACAGTACCAGGCTATGAAACCTGCAATCTCCCACAGTGACCAGAGCGCCCCAAACAGATGGCAGCTTTCTCTACAGAGCACAGCTATCGCATTCATCTCTCGTTAGGTACCCATTATGGAGGGTATATTTTTTGCGTGTCGCCATGGCAACCCAGTCAGGTGATAAAGGATACGTTGACTCACAGTATATCGTCCTCTCTGGAACAGTAAATCCATTGTTCTGTAGGAATTAGCAGAATACATCCTTTTGAGCTGCATTAAGCAGACAGCCGACCGGCTACATGAACCAACACAATGAATTACTGGTGGCGTTTATATTTCAAAGTGACTGTGGGGCCTTCAGGTCAAAGGCAGTGTTAAATATTCATGCCCTAAATAGACAACTTTATTTTCAGGATTTATATTAGAAGCATAAAGGCAAAAAAATTAGAAACACCTATTGGATCTTTTAGACTGATTCAGTCTTGTGTAAAAGCCGAGGGAACAGGAAGCCACTTTTTCAGGAACAGCGGCTCGAATTCTGGTTCCGGGAGACCTAGTTTGAGGCAACTTTGCTGATCAAACCCCAAGTCTCCCTCGGTGTGCCGTGCAGTCTCCTGGAACCATTCCCCAGTGATTCAGCATCAATACCACGGCTAAGTAACCCATCCCAAACCCTCACCACTCTCTGCATGATGAAGTGTTTCCTCTATCCTGTGTCTGTCTGCACTTCACTTACCTGTGTTCTCCGAGTCATCTGGACCGGGCTTAAAGTATTGGCTAGGGTTAACTTTATCATCACCTTTTAAATGTGTGCTGGAGGATCTCAAATTGTTGCCTTCATTAACCAATCAAAAGTCAGAACAGTGAAAAGCATATATCTAGTAAAGGAATGTCCCAACCAAGGCCCATCACAATTATTATTATTATTATTATTATTATTATTATTATTATTATTATTATTTATTTCTTAGCAGACGCCCTTATCCAGGGCGACTTACAATCGTAAGCAAATACATTGACACAGAACCAGACACCTCGACTATATCTCAGCTACTGCAGACATGCATCCCCCAGGAGGCATGGAAGACGAAGACTGAACTAGCAAGAAAGAAAGTCAAGTAATAGACAAACGCTTTGGCGAGTGCCTGCACCAGTTTAATCACCTTTTCAGACAGATTTTTTAAGCTGTGTCACGAGGGCAGAGTACTAAAGTACTACGCTTAAATTTGCCAGTTTTATAAATAGAATTGGTTTAACTAAGTGCAACACGCATTGAAGACAGCAAGCAATCTATACGGTTTTATAGATCTATACGATAATGTGTACAAAGCTGTGCGTTCTTTCCCTGGAGAGCTCCAAGGCAAGTGATCACGAGTGCTGCTGATGATCAGCGATACCGGGGAAAGAAAACCTTTGCGTTTCAATCTAAGGAAGGCTCCTACATCACTTTTAACATAAAAGAAAGCCAAGGGCAAATCTATATGTGCACTCAGTTTCACTCTAGCCCGTCTCCAAAAACCTCTTGTGCACCAGTCCTTGGTTAAAATGACATTACTGGAGTTTAAAATGAAAACCAGGGGCTGTAATGTAGCGTGTAGTTCTGTACAGAGACTGTCAAAATGCAGACAGACAGACAGAGAGGCTCAGGCTGGTCGGTTGATGCTCTCTACTATAATGTTATTTAACAGGGACTCTGCTGTGCGTGCAACAGGAATGATACCTGCAATGCACACAGAGTCGCCAGCCATCTGTACCTGCTCTCATGCTTGAAGTACTGAAACTGAAGGTCACCAATGAAACTAAAATAAACATCCTTGTTGTGTTGTAAAGCCAGGTTCTAGAATCCATTACCTTTCCAGTTGCTTGTTCTTTATCTTGAACTATACAAACACTGCGTGGTGTGATATGCACTACTAAAAGAAATGGAATGCCAATTACTCCTCTAACTAGGCAATAAGATCACCTTTTGAAAAAAAACAACAGTGGTTTGCTGTAACAGTCCCTTTCAGTCATGAGGGGCAAGACATTTGATTCTGCCTGACTTTGCTAGAGTGTCAACAGCAGGGGGTCGGTAGACAGGTGCTTCCCTATAGAAGACTGCACTTGACTGTTGTAGACATCGTGCAGATTAGCCAGGCCAACCCATTGACGGCGTTATGGCAGGTCGGGTGAAGCTTATTTTCTGTCTTGAACAGTGTGAGATTCAATATTGAACGCATATTTTATTTGCGACTACCTACCTACTGTACAGTACACAACAGCGGCTTCGTCAGTATCCCTCGTATACTCATATTTCCTTTGTCAAAGTGTGGCTGGAGATGTCAGTGGAGGTTTAGTTGAGTAAGTAGCTCATAATTAACGGTATTTTTTTTTCTTCTTAAAACGGCTTGTTATTTGCAGGTTAAATGCTCGCGATTGCAATTATTTTGATCTGGAAACTAAGTGTAACCCACAAAAAAAAACAAAAAACGATGATGACACTAATTAAAACGTTGCCATGTCTGACACCGAAAGGCACTGTGCTTTTCCGAGTCACGAGTATTGCAGCCGGCTGTACTCTATTTGTTGTGATCTTGTGACTAAATGCTAAATAACATTTTAAAAAGACGCTAGCTGTCTACACGCATGTAATAATTAGACTAAAGATTCAAGAATGTGTTTTGCATTGCACTGAAAGTAACTACGCTAATATAATGTGGAAGGGCGATTTAAATGACTGCGCCAAAGTGGTTCACACGTACACGCTAGCAACAACACAGCAGATATTATATGTGTAGCCACTAGTACAGCTTCTCCGAGTCCTATCGCTCTGCAAACCCGGCCGGATCAGAACAGGCAATCTCTCGCACAACGCGGGGCGCATACACGACTTTCAAAACTAGCGTTGGAAAACAGTTTCTCGGGAATATAAGCTAAACACTCCCAACTCATAGCGGTTTTAAAAGGATGGAAATCGAGCTGCTGTAGAAACGTCTCTCTTAGTACAGGATCATAACAGCACTGCCTAGTGTCATACTTTTCATGAAATACAACCGGACAACGCAATGCATTATTATTGCATTAGGCTTCCCGGCTTATATAATTACGACTTTTGGTGAAATGCAAGCCACAAAATACCACTACCATACAATACAATATTAAAAATGCATATGAAAAAAAAAAACTGACATCCATTGTGTGGAATTAAGAAGGAACGAAGGCCTCTAAAAAATACATCCAGTATTTATTATTTTATAATAATTGGTTATGAAAATATACGGTGGGACAAAACGTACTAACCTGAACAGCTCTCGTGAAGAAAAGCCCAGCATCTGAAGCTAGTTTCTTTACATTGAAATCCATAGTGTCCGTGCATGAGATAATGTATACGCGCTATAGCTCTGCAAACCGTGCGCGATCAGAACAGGCAATCGGCTTCCCTCGCGCAATACCAGCAGCAACACTCACTTAACCCACCGTCATCAGCTACGTCACCTCGATTTAAAGGGGAAGCGTCGCTTTAACGTGCAATTCATCTAGGAAAGGGGGGTGAGGAGATTATATAGGTCAAATTGACGACAGTTCCCAAAGGGAGCTAATACCAATGTTTATAGCGTGGAAAGATAAAACAATAGCGTGTATATCTGTGAGGTTCCTGCGTTCTTGTGCATATTTCAAGGTGGAATTCGAATGCATATTAACAAGGGTCAAAAACTGATGCAAAATGAAAACTCCCCATCAGTTTAATTACAGAGGGAAGCAAATAGGCAGGATGGATTAATGGGGCACCAAGTATTAATACCAGCCCCCATCAGTTTAATTGTAGGAGAATGCGAATGTTGAAGAGAAATGCAAATACAGGTTGCAAATGGGCACTGTGCACAGAATCCAACAGAAATAATAATAATATAATATATAATAATCATCTTTATTTTATAAAGCGCCTAAATGCACGCATCTCAAAGCGCTGTACAAACAAAACAAACAAACACCAGAGAACCGGATATACATACAGCATATTAATAAGTATTCAGAGAACCTAGTTTGCCAAGAATGGGTTGTACAATATGACTGTATGAGACATAAACCTTCAGGGGCCAGCCAGCCCTCCTGCAATAATAGCTAAAAACAAATCTGTGAGGCTGCATGGGATTTGAAGAGTAGGACCCATAGGCAAGCAGACAGCCTGGCTGGAATAGGAGAATACTCTATTATCATTCCTGAGCAAACACTACTACAATAATTTAGTGCTGAGAGAGGGGTAAGTTACCTGGGTTACAGGGAGTCTCAGTTAAAGAAGTGATAAGCTCACCTCGTTAGCATTAGCACCAGCATCGCCGGTCCCCTTATTGCTGTGCTGAAGAGCTGTTTGTTCTCTGGTTGCTTTGGGTGTACTGTAATTGGGAGATAGGAAGCTTTTTGTCAGTATTCCCTTTCCACTTGCACCAATCAGTTCCCATGGTAACGCTCAAGTTCCATGGTCTGGCCCAAGGGCTAAACCAGTTTTATTTGGGAACTTCAAGTCAACTTTCAAGAGAAGGTCAGTGTAATGCATTGGCCATCGTGCATATCTGATGTCCTGTAGTGAAGCCACAGCTGAACTGAAAAGAACAATATGCAGACAACAGCTGTTTATGTGGTCAGATTTTATTTAAGGAAACATAGGCCATTTAAAAGAAAGTGGGCCGGGACCAGAAAACAGCAGAACATATATAAAAAACTTAAATTGGGGACTTCCCTCCACTGCAAAAGCAGACTCCCCTTCTGAGTGGATGTGAAGCAGAGCTCTGTAGCATTGAAATAGCTAGTTAACCAGCATCCCAGCTTAATGAGCCTGCTCCATAATGTATGTGTATTGTGTGGTAGCAAGCAGATACAAACTTCAACACCATCAGTGGCATTACTAGTGTTAAAAAGGAGTCGGGTTTAGATCCAGGCAGACAATGCAGCTGTAATGTCCTTCTTCATCAAGCTGTATAACTAGAAAAAAAAAAACTACATGAACTGTTTCAGGTACTTTTATTTGCAATAACATTTGGCACTGCACATGCATTTGTTTGCACTTTTAAAAACTGCAAAACTGCAAAGGCACAGCCCACGTATTTTTTACATCCTTTAAATACCTGCGTGTACGAGCCCAAAGCTCTTTTCATCATCAGACTGGTTCATATGAAGGCTGACAAAGCACATCCCAGATTGAAAAATAAAAGCTGCAACACACGCTGGGATTCACGGATCATTCATGCCGTATCAGCGAGGCGCTTGTGCCATAACGTCGCATTCACTGCCCTCAGAGATAGGGGCGTTGGTAGGGTTTGCATTAACCTGGGTAAATAAAATAATTATACAGTTGAAAACGTGGTTTGCTGTCAAATGTACTTTTTGTTGAGTTCAAAATGGTTTAGGTCTGTGCTGTGTTGAATGAGTTAAGGAATTAAAAGCAAAATGCCCACAGTCAAAATAAGTACTTTTTTAAAATATATATAAAATAAGTATCATTTCATGTTACAAGCTTTCATGAAAAAAATATCTTAAAAAAAAAAAAAAAAAATTGTGAAAACAGCCAGTGCTTTCAATCAAATCACTCTGGAACCCCAACTGGGAGCAGCACTGCAGGTCCACAGCATGACAGCTGCACCTCCTCCAGCTCTACAGGCAGCGAGCTCATTCATTCATTCATTCACAATGTTATTTACACAGCAACCACTCTGCTGCAGGGTAGGCTTGCCATTCCTAATTACCTAGCTCTCAAGAAGCAGCAAAAAAACAATGATGATCTCTCACTTCAAATACAGACGTGTGTGTGTGTGTGTGTGTGTGTATATATATATATATTGCCATTATAGATGAAACCTGGATTGGAAAGGGGATTGGTTTGGATACAGGATAAGGCTTCAGGTTTGGGGAATTGTTTCTGCCTTTGTTATAGTTTTATCAAAGACAATAATAAAAAAAAAAACACACTTAATTATAGTGTCTTGAAAAGGGTGAAGAGATATACTGTGTCACTATATATATAAATGAAAGTCATTCGGGGGTGCTATGCCATGTACAGGTTCCAAGGCTGTGCTGCAGTTCAGTTCTCCTCCATTCCTACACAGAGTGAGACTCCACCCAGTGGCACAGCCGCCTGGCGTACACGTCCGGACTGACGGTGGAGAAGGCCTGTCCTCTGTACCGGAGGCACTTCCACAGGTACTCCAGTTTCTTCCTGAAGCCGTAGACGGTAAAGATGTCGACGATCCCCACAAAGTAGCGTGCCTCGGGCCCGTCGATGACGTGCAGGGGGTTCTTGAAGCTGGGCAGCAGCCTGCGGTTCTGGGCCTGCAGTTTGGACTCGACGCTGGACTGGGCCCCCAGAGTCTGCAGGGGGATGGGTCTGCCCGGGTGCACCTCCCTCACCTGGCACTGCTCCGTGCCGCACACCATCTCCGACACCAGCACCGCCGACTCCTCCTCCACGATCCCCGGCACTGAGAAACTGAGGCTGCTGCTTCCATTCACCGACCTGCGGGGGAATCAGACCGAGACCAGCCGTGGATCAGAAACCTAAACAAGGCAGCTTCCTCCCTGGAGAGCAGGAGAGGCTAATCCTCTTCATCTCAAATCTGGGGTCCGATCTGGCAAGCGGCTAACCTGACATCCCTTAATATTGTAGGCGAGCGAAATTCTGCACAAACAAGCACTATGTATTCAAATCAGTGGTGGAACCCAAGTCTGTTACTTCAATTCATATTCCAAATCAAGGTACACCCTTAGACAAGTTTACCATAGTAAAAACAATGTGCAATAAATGTTGTTGAAGCTGACACCCTGGGATCCCTCAAGAAGCTGCTTGATGAGATTCTGGGATCAATAAGCTACAAACAATCAAACGAGCGAGATGGGCTGAATGGCCTCCTCTTGTTTGTAAACTTTCTTATGTTCTTATAGAGAATGCATTGCAAATCCCATAGATGTATAGTAAACCATATTTAAAACATGGCAAACTGGGTCTTAAAGGACCCAATGATTCAGCATCAACAACATGGTTACATAATGTATTCCATACCCACTCTGTGTGCAAACAAATGCCTCCTACCCTCTGTCCCAAGTCCTTCTGCATTGAATTTCCAACTGGGTTTTCTGAAAATCAAAAAAAATGGGCAACCCCCAGGTGTCTCCTACCCTCTCCCTAACCCTCCCACAGGACCAGAAGACGTACTGCTTTGTGCGAATGATGAGGCTGGCGAAGGACTGGCTCTTCATCCTCTCGTCCACGTGCAGCGGCTGGACGGCCACCAGGAGGCTGTAGTCCAGCACGTTGAGCCTCTGCAGGAACTGGCTGTCGATCTCCATCTGCCGGACGAGCCAGGCGCGCTGCTGGTCTGGGGGCAGAGAGGACAGCCAGGCTCGGGATTAGCCTGCGGTCTGCGTTCCCTCTTCTTCCACGGCGGAATGCAATCACTCAGCAGAGAAGCCCAGTTAACTAGTCCCAGTCATGGGGAAGCACGTGTATAACTGTTTAATAACCACATTTCCATACAAGAGATTGCAGCTATTTAAATGAATCAGGGTTGCAGAAGAGATAAAGAAGAGCTGATTGCATTTTGGTGGCTTGTTCAAAGTGTCCTCTGACTGTATGTTGGCATCAAAAGTGCCAATTTGGATTGCTTGTAGTAAAAATATGTGCTTTTTTTTGCACCATGTTAATTATGGTCCCTGAAGGTTTTGCTAGATAAATGACAAAAAAGCATAAAAATACCCAATTTAAACCATCATGATGCCAGTATGTAAATGGAGTAATATATCATTTAACATAGGGGCTGTGTGCCCACGCCAATCTGAACTGGATGCAGTGTCGAACAGCATTCAAGACGTACCAATCGTCTGTCTTTCTGGAAGGGAAAACGTCTGCTGGCAGAACGTACTGTTTTTATAACGGGACCCTCTCTTACCCACACAGATGAGCAATGGGACCCTCTCTTACCCACACAGATGTATTTTCCTTCGAAGTTCAGATCTTTGAGCACCACGATCTCCTGGCTGCTCTCTGGGGCCGGATCTGTCCAGCGGCTAACTTGACATCCCTTAATATCGTACCTGAGAGAAATTCAGCAGAAACAAGCATATTGTGCAATGCATTCAGTCAGCGCTGGAACCCTGTTAGTTAATTTCATAGTCCAAGTCAACTCCACACATGTACTATTCTCATCTACATGTCTTAAATCACCTCCCCTTTAAGGTGTTAAAGGCTTAACTTCCTTCTACATAAAACTTTGGAAATAACTTTTTTTCTGTTAAAGGGAAAGTCACATCTGGATTCCCTGCACTTAAATGTATCTTCACGCGTTTCTGGCGCTGTATTGTACTGGCTGCTGAAAACAACACGGAAATGAATCCTGGCCATGCGTGGGTTACTGTGCTAGTCTGACCTTCAATGACAGACAGACACGTGGAAGCTCTCCTAGTGAGCTGGCTGCGTTCTACTCTGTGGCACAGAAAGCAAATCAATTAGGTCAGCTTTCTCCTTTGTTCTTCTGACAGAGGCACCACGGGACATCTCTTTTCAATACTTTCCCCCCCCAACAAAAACAAACAAACCATAATACATGTTTGAAACTGAACTCTAAGGTGTGTTTCACTTTATTACAGGCGGATTTGGTTCCCAAGGTTGGGAGAGATAAAACAAACAAACATTAAAACAATCACAATCACTCCTGTGACTTTGAGATACCAAAACAGCTTCATATTTTAATGTTCTTACGATAATGACTATAAATTACACACTGTTTCTTTAAAAACAACATTTGTATGAATCTTTTAAAATCTCTGTAATAGTGCAATTAAAAGAGCAATGTTCCTATCTCTTGCTAATTATCTGCTATGCCTCAGAAGTGTTGCTGGGTAATGAACAGACTAATTGCTAAACGCTCACAATGTAATTGCAGGTACCAGACTCAAAGTAATGATTTCACAGCAATTGTTATTTCTCTAGTTTGCTATCCTCCGTAACGCACCAGATAAACTAGATAACATGAAATGTTTGTAATAAAACGAGCTGGAAACAAGGAGCAGTTAAACTATTGTTCTTGGCGGGTTCTACACAGACTCGGAGTTTACATGGATCAGCCTTCATCCGGATCTTTCATACGACAAGAAAGACAAGCCAGTGTGTTCTAGACTGGCCTCTTACCGTTCACTGATCCTTTCATCGGGGTAAAACACACTCTGCATCACTATGAAGTACTTCTGAAATATAATAAAGCCAAAACATACATGACATATACACATGCATAAGCAAGGACACTGTTGGATAACCTCTGGGGGTCACTGGGAGGTAATTTGCGTGCCTAATACTCAGATGATCTGTCGTCACAGCTCCCCAACACTCCCAGTCCGATCCCCCATGCAAACAACTGCCTAATCAGAGCCTGTCTACTCAGGAGACAGGCGTACAGATTCACAAACAAAAGGAATAATCTGGAAAGAACGACCAGAGCAGCAGAGTAGGCAAGTGGATACAAATGAATTCAACATGACAACCGGGCCTACCTTTCCTTGATTTGGGATTTTGATCCTGTGCACCCCTAAATAAAAGAAACAATAGTTATTTATATATTAAATCATTTTTTAAAAAAGCACTCCTAATATGATACCATATATTCAATTGCAATTTTCTACATAATTAGATTACATGTCAAGTTATACACTAAAAGGATAAAGAGGAATTCTAATGCTGATTTCTCAGGGGTGCAGCACAGACTTTTCTTCTTACCGAGAAACTTGACGATGAGAGAGTGGGGGTACTTCTCCAGGTGCTCCATGTAAACCCTCAGGTTGGAGAGAAGAAATCGGACCTCCTTTTTGTTCTGCGTTTTCAGGAAAAACCTCTTGTCGTTCCTGGGTAAAAAAAAAACCCAAACCATTTAATAAATGAACGAATCTCTGCATTCATTAGATTGTGTATTTATTGAACCCGACACACAACTAAAGCAGGGATGGGTGACCCCTCCAGCAGAGTTATGTTATGTTCATTCTTCAACTGAACCAATGAAACGTGTATCCGGTTAACCCTGGTGTAGAACAGCCCTCCGGACCTGCAGGGCTACCCAGTTCAGTCCCGTTCGTTTCTGTCTGACTCACGTCAGGAAGAAGTCTGCCTTGCTCTTGGAGTTGCTGATGAACTGCAGGTACAAGCCTTTGGACGAAAGGGAGAGCTGGTACTCCTTCTCCGTCATTCCCAACCTCTGTCGGAAATGAGAAAAGACCGAGCCGGCAAACGTCCGCATCTTAAACCCCTGTGAAAGGAGGCAGAGAATGAGACGCGAACCGAGCACCACAGCCCTTATATTATATATATATATATAACAGTGTATTAAAATGAATACGCCAGTCTCGTTTGAACAGGTAGTAACAATGCACATTTGTTCAAAAGAAAGTGATCTGGTGCTGACAAAACCTGCAATTAGGACTGCTTGATAATCCTTTTGTACTGAACTCCCTGACAATCGCTAATCGATGCAGCCAGACTGATCAGATTCGATTCTCTCCACTTACATCGTGCCGCTGGTTCACTTCCATTTTGAAGTCTGCTTCAGCGAGCTCATTCTGGCAGAGAAAAAGGGGGGGAAAAAAAGAGTGAGTACAGATTGCCAATCGCTGTTGCTTCCTGGTAACTAATCACTTCCCCTTCCAGGGCAGTTTACTCCAGACCAACAGCACAGGAAGTGACAGGAGGTACAAGGAAGCAAAAGATTTCAGTCAAACGAAAAGGGGAAACGAGCCCGTGCAACATCCGGAGTCACAAGCCTTTCCTCATCGGAGGGTTACCAGGGCACGCAGACTGCGTGGGTGTGATAGACAGTTACTGAGCCTGTGTGCAGGATTAGCCGAGTCAGGCTCCTGATCACAAAGGAGCTGCAGCCTGTCCCTGCAGGATCACAAAGGAGCTGCAGCCTGTCCCTGCAGGATCACAAAGGAGCTGCAGCCTGTCCCTGCAGGATCACAAAGGAGCTGCAGCCTGTCCCTGCAGGATCACATGACACGGGTGCGGCTCTCTGACGCTCTGCTTTTTCTTATTATTTATGTATCTGTCTCAATGCTATAGAGCAGCAATATGCTAGTTTAATACGGGTTTGACTATATCATTGTGTATTAAAAAATATATATATATATATTCAGTTCTATGCTTTTAAATCTCTGTTTATTTTGTAGTCCCGGTACCAGCTACCCCAGACAAGTTAAAATAAAGTTGTAGAAAAAAAAAAAAAAAAAACTACTGCAATTCTAAAACCCCTTGCAGGATGAATTTACCAAAATGCTCCAATATATAAGCCTATTAAGAAACGAATACAGTGAACAAACTCTGCTTAATAGAACATTTAAAGAGCTGATTCTTGGTGAACCTCATTTCACGGTATGCTTACTGTATGTAATATTAATATCTAGAAATCCCCTAAAGAACGGAGCTCTTTAGACTGGCCGCTGTTCAATTCATTCAAACGCATCTCACTGTTTATCAAATCGGAACTTGTAACACGAAGCTGGTTTTGGATCCAGGCATGGGAATAAAGCCCCCATGATGACTAATGGAACAATAGCTAACAACGCTGATGCTTCAGAGAGATCATATTGTCATGCATCTGCAATCTCAGAGCCACCTGCAGACGACACTGCACCATTGCAAGGGAGAGGTTGTTATTTTCCTGCTGGCAATGAGGCTTAATTTCAGTAAACAACCACACCGTTGGACCTCGCACAATCTCTGGGGGTTACTGGGAGGTGATTTGCGTGCCTGATGCTCAGGTGATCGGTCTTCATAGCTCCCCAACACTCCCAGTCAGATCCCCACCGTGCAAATAAAACAAAAGGATGAATCCGAATGATCTGGAAAGACATTCCACTAAGGGAGCAATTGTTTTGTTTTTTGTTACTAAATTGCAATTCAAGTCAAGTTTAATTAAGGGCTAATGGGTGTAGAAGATCAGCTTTGTTTTATGGTTTTATCTAAGAATTTGCAGGGTCATTTGACATGTTGCCTGTCTAAAAACAAAGGAACACAATTGCCAGTCTGGGGTGTGTGTGTGTGTGTGTCTGTCTGTCTGTCTGCGTGTGTGTGCCTGTCTGTCTGTCTGTCTGTGTGTCCGTCTCTCTGTCTGTCTGTCTGTGTGTGTGTGTCTGTGTGTCTGTCTGTGTGTCTGCGTGTGTGTGTGTCTGTCTGTGGGGGGGGGGGGGGGGGGGGGGGTTCTGCTGTATATTACAACTTCTTCATTTCACTCAACTGTTGGGTCACTTTATCAGCATCACTTCTTTTTTTTCAGAGGTGGGGAATCTCCTGTGAATTCCAGGATGACTTCACCCATCTCCAAACCACAGACAGATGGTAATATTGAACCAGCTTTCACTGATCGTGCAGAAGTACGAACAGACTTTGTAAAATACCTACGGGACACGGACCTTGAAATGCATTACGTGACAATTAACGGTGTGTTGATGAGGGGTTCTGCTCGTCTGCCTTGCGTAGACATATGCTATGTCTTTATACAAGTAAGCATCACGTGTATCGTGATGCACATCGTATCGCAACCTGCATATCGTGACATCAGTGTATCATTACGCCCCTAGTTGCACACATATTTATACAGATATAAAACAGACAGCTAGAACTGAAGAGCATCGTTGGTGTATTTGCAATAAGAAGCGCTCACAATTGAGCACGCATCGTGGAAAGGTAGCGGGTGCCGCGCGTTCCCTACCGGAGGCGGGTTGTCGATGGAGTTCTGCACGGCGGCTGCCAGCCCCTCCTTCAGCATGCAGGTGAACTCGTAGAACTCGTGCTGCTTCCCGATCTCGAACAGGCCGAGCAGCTTCCACTGCTGCCGCGCATTCCACATCAGCTTCCTTCTCATCGTCCTGGAGCGGCGGCTGGACCAGGGCTCCTGCGCGTCCATCTACGACAAACACAATACTAGCGTGTTTTATATATATAGAGGTAGTTCTTGTTAACTATAAAACTAACCCACCAATAAACGACCCCTGAATTAGGAGTGTCTAATCCATGAGGTTATTATAGAGCGTTACACCTTTCTCAATAAGTCTTTATAATATAAATAATACAGGACCCATCCGCTTGCGCTTAGCAGGGTAACTGGTACTGTGCACATACCTCGCTTTGACTCATTTTGACGACTAGTCATGTAAGTGGTCCGAGTGGTGCTATGCTTTTAAGCCTCGATAAAACACCGCATAATCTTTCAATAGGTGTGGCTTTGCTGGCTGCTGCGTTCATCCTGCTCCGTCCCGTCTCTCCCCGATCCGAGCAGGACCGCTCCCCAGCAGCCGCCAGATCCACTGGAACTCATCCTGAACAACCCGTGCTCATCAGCCTGTCAGCAAGTTCCAATACGGACTGTACCAAAGGGTCTCCGATCGCATAGGGGTGCTGATGTGCGCAAAACAGCTGGGGGGGGGGGGGGACGGACGACAGATCCACAACCTCAGCAAGCTAAAATATTGCCATTCAAAAAAATAAACGCAAAACACAATGAAGCGTCTAAAGCAAAGACCACTGCTATTAATGCATCTTTTATAACATATTATATAGCGTGCTGGAGAAGACGCTTTTAATTCAAAATAGCATTGCATTGAGACCGTCCCATTGTGCAGGCTGCAGCTCTGTAGCTCTGTGGTGAATTCGGGTTTGGCCAGTGTAGCACTATTGATAGCAATGCGGATAAATGCAAGTGGGTGTGTTGCTATCACATTCGGGGTGCTTATAAAAGTCCGTGCGGCACTTGCTGCTGTTGCTGTGGGAGAACACACATTTACACGTGAGCTGGTTCCAGCCTCTGTAGCCTGTGTGGTGTTTGTACAGGTGAAAACACTGCTTTGCTAACCAACTGTAGCAACAAACGTCACTTAAAAAACACGCGTGATTATAACGACCGCTCTAGGGACTATATACAAGTTGTCTTTGCAGGCAGGTAGTCTTTACATCTCCAGGTGATTTAACACAGGAACTAGGAGTATGAACTAGGATGCATCGCGTGGTCATTACAGACAGGCGGTCGTTACAGTTTGGACTTCATTGCACTGTTTACTAGGTGTACCTGTACTTAGCATTGTAATATAACAACCATTATATGAGGAACATAGCTTGCTTTCAAAGTAGTTATATAACATGTTGTCTAATCATTGCCTTATGTCAATTTTCAAGTAGTGCGTTATTATTATTATTATTATTATTATTATTATTATTATTATTACGACCCATTGTAGCTACATTAAAGACTTTACCGATGTGTAACAGTAACGTTGAACTTACCGCTGATTTTCTGAAGGAAAGTTTGGTATCTCCTTCCGAGTAGAATCTCCTTCTTCTTCTTGCCCGGGTTAAACACGTTCGCTCCCCGGCTGTTTCACTGCTCGTCTGGTCATCCTCGGTTACACTCGTATTTAAAGTGGAAACCATTCAGATGGTTTAAAGTTCGTTGAAGTTCGTTGATTATGTACTCAAAAGCAAACAAATCAACAATCACGATATTTGCGTTCAATGTGGGTCAACAACAATTGAACACCGATTTAATAAACAATGTATAAAATGTATTAAAAATTAAAGTTTGCCCCGGACACAACACCCGAAGAATAAGCTTGCTTCACAACAGTTAAAGTAAATATTGTTTTTTTTTTTTTTTTTTTTTAAACTGCTTTATTGACAATCGGGTCTTATAAAAGCAATGCTCGTTGAACCACAAAGCTGTCAGGTGCTGCGCATCAGAGTTTCTTATAAAATATGTAAGACCAAAGCCGGTTGCCTGGTTGCAAACAATTTTCCAAGTTCCTCATTTGTCTGACTCAGCGACCTCGTGTGGTGGTTCTCGGGAAGGAAGGGCGAATGGAAGAAATGTGTAAAAGTTCTGAAAATTCCACCAACTGCTGGTAACTGCTGGTGGGTGACCGCAGAAGAGTTTACATACTACCGGCCTCTTGCTTGGCACTCACTCAGCGGGTATTTCAATCCCAGGCGAGGTTTACAGCACATAGGTTAAATTAGGGGAACAGGCAACAAACAGTTTGGCTTTAGAACTTTAGAGTATTTTTTAACAGACTAGCTCTTCAACCAGCACCGTCTCCTGTACCAATAAAACCAGCAAACAACCAGCTCTGACCAGGAGACCCCAGCGCTGGAACCAGCTCTGACCAGGAGACCCCAGTGCTGAACCAGCTCTGACCAGGAGACCCCAGTGCTGAATCAGCTCTGACCAGGAGACCCCAGCGCTGGAACCAGCTCTGACCAGGAGACCCCAGTGCTGAATCAGCTCTGACCAGGAGACTCCAGCGCTGGAACCAGCTCTGACCAGGAGATCCCAGCACTGCAACCAGCTCTGACCAGGAGACCCCAGTGCTGAACCAGCTCTGACCAGGAGACTCCAGCGCTGGAACCAGCTCTGACCAGGAGATCCCAGCACTGGAACCAGCTCTGACCAGGAGACCCCAGTGCTGAACCAGCTCTGACCAGGAGACTCCAGCGCTGAACCAGCTCTGACCAGTCGCTTTGGATAAAAGCGTCTGCTAAATAATTAAATGCGTTTGTTCTTCAGGAAAATACACATCTAAACTAGTATCCTGGTGATATTACTGTGCTAAATCATACACAAAATGTTGGTAATAAAGGCTTTATATTGAAATTAAAACATTAGACAAACAAGGCTAACCAGCTTCATTTTATGTTTACTGGGTCAATTATAGAATATTTTACAACAAAAAAATATATATATATTTTTTGCAATAAACGCTTTCTATGCTAATAATGAAATCTGCTTCTTACAAGCCTTGCACGATGGGCAGTAATAACAGCACCCTTTCTGGAGAGGACACCGAGTGAGTTTCACAGACCCGGATTATCACTAATCCAGGGCTATCTACTGTTACTTCAGGTAAGGCCGTCCTCCTGGATTTTTACAGGAGTAACACCAAAGAAAATGTGGTTAAAAATACAGTGAAAACCTCTTAACGTGAGCATGTTTATTTTGATCACTTAAAACAAAGTGGTAGCAAAGAGATTTTTCATTACACCATTAGGGTAGTTTTAACTAGCCAGCGATTCTATTAAGCGGATTTCACTGCATTAGTTATTTTAGCACACGATGCTACATAGCTTACACACAGTAAGTAGCTCAGTTTACACAGCGATAGATTTTTCTGAAATGATCTAAGGTACACTTGATTTACAAATAAAATAAGGAGCCTTTGACTGAAAATCAATCTGCAGTTGTACTTGTCAGGGTTTCAAGGGGAATTGAACAGCCACTGTCCCTCCATTCTCTCTGTGTTAATGAACCGCAGACACAGCACTGCCGCCCTGCAGACTCCAGGAATGTTTCCGTGGCTCTGAATGGGGCTTCTTTCTCTCTTCACTGTGTCTTCTTTGGTTTTCTGTTCTTCCACATTACCACCGCGATAAACGTCCCTGTAAAACCAGACAAGTTATTCATCAATAGACACAACTGCAGTCAGGGATGGAACTCAGCCTTGTATTGCACTGCATTCAAACCAGTCCTTTCAACTATTACTTACAATCATATCAGGGATGGAAATAAAGACTCCAATTGCATAGCAGTTTCCCCCATCCCAGGTTTTAAAATGAGCCCGATTTAGCCTCAGTGTATATTTTAGCTCAGGTGTGTCTTATTAAACTCATAGCAAAACCAGGAATGGATCAAACGGCTATGCAGTTTGCCATCCTTGCATATTATTAACCTGAATTAAATGCACACACATATACTGAAATACCCCTTTAAACGTGGCACGATCCCAGTAATACCCACAAGCACACCTTTCACAGATGTGATTTCATTACCGTCACAAATATCTAGACTGGATTCCAGGCACCCCTGAACCAGCCAATAGAAATAAAGAAGATTCCCCAATAGGAAACAGAGCACACTCACCAACAAATAAAACGAGAAGGAGAGCAGCAATGCCCGGCAGTATGACGGAGTACTCTCGGGGCAGGAAGTAGCCGTGGATCACGTGATCGCTGTCTACAAAGGGCTGTAAAGGAAACGCAGTCAGACAGCTGTAACGTGAGCTGCCGTTTCAGCATCTTCACTCGTACACTGAAAGGGAACACACATTTTGGACCCCCTAGCATCTGTTGCAGCAGGACGCCAATTGCAAATATGAACAGTCCCTGTGATATTCCAGAAGCAGACGGACCTGCAATGGACCTGTCTGAGAAACTCTGCTGTGTTGTTCTATGAAACGACTTTCAATCTCATGCTAACCTTTCATCACGTTGTTATAAATGCTGCTGACAGTATAAGGCGATGTGTTAAGATCGCCGCACAGACCTGGCGGAGCACCTGCATGCAGTGTACAGCGATACAATATAAAATACATACCAGAACGATAACCCACAGTGTGTAGTATATGAAGAGGAGCAGGCTGAAGCCCACCAGCCCCATCCCCACTGCCTGGTCCACACCTGACGCCTACAAGTGCAAGGAAATGCGTAGCAGTTAAAACCAACGACAAAAAACAAACAAACACGTATTCTTGGATAACTGATAACACGATACTACTATACAGACCTGGGCTGAGGTCAATTGTTTTTATAAATATATTATTATGATGATTTTAGACTGAAGAAATGAACACACTTCTTATAAAATAAATACATATCGCCTACGCGACTCTGCCACTATTCTGTATGACACTTTTAACATAATCCCAGAGCGGCAGTGCCAGGTATTTGCATTGTACCGGTCGCTAATGCAAACTGTATTTATTTATTGATGTATTTATTAATTGTCTTTGTTTTATAAATATGTAACATCAATAAAGCGTTCTCTTTTATTTAACAGAAACGATCATAAGAAAAAGATACCCGCCATCAACTCTCTTAATCCCTACTCACCATAATTTTGTACGTGTGCAATTTCCTTCGCGTTTACTTCCGGTATACTCTGATTGGACAACCAACCTTCCAATTAGCACAGCTGAAATACAAAAGGCTTCTGGGAGTTGTAGTTCTTAAGCACGTCAAAGACTACTGTGCGTTTAACACGAGTATAGACAGACACGTTGCCTTCTGTGTATCCCACTTTGAAGATGTAAATCTATACAATGATATTTCAGATAAAGATAGAATGTTAATAATTAAGCACACTTCTGGAAGGGATCGAAGTGACGGTGAGGCAACATCACTCAGATCAAATGAATAATGACACTGTTATTGCAAAAAGGGGTTTTGTTCGTGGTTTTTGGTACATCATACCACTTTAAATAACGGGGTAGATGTACATGGTGCAATGCCCGGATCTCACTGGCTGAATTCAGTAATACAGACTATAGATGGGACAGCGATGACGTGTATTGACAGGATGCATCTGCAAAGCATGTTTAGGACACTAGGTGGCGCTACTGTTGCACTCACGTCATCATAGCCCACGATGCTGCTTGCGAATTAAGACTCGGACCAGTCAGCTAGTTTTTATTATATAAATATATAAGCCCTTACTAAATGAGAAGTCTTTAACGCCTCATGCACATTACTAGAATGCGTCGGGGGTGTATCTGCCAGCGACATATCACTGCTATTGCTTATGTCACACTTTCGGAACCATTCTAGAACCATTCTAGAACCGGGTTGGTTCTAAATCTGCACGTAATCTGCATACAAATGCGTGGCCCTTTCCTAACAGTGTTTCTCATGAGATTTCCAGTAGCGTGGAGAGGTTTGGTCCTTCCTCGCCAGTTCATAGTCAGGAGGCTATAATTGCTTTTTCTCATCCACACCTTCATGCTACATTACAATGCACTTGACCAAACTGCATTACAGAACAGAGACACCCGGCCGCATCTCTCTGCTTCTTTGCACGGCTAAAATCGGAATGGGAGTCTCCAGAAGCAACGAGCTCGGTATTGTATTATTTATGTGTTTAATTTCTGTGACGCGTCACATGAAGACGGGCTGTATTCAAGTGAACCCCTGTAAGTATATCGTGAATGACGGCTCGGGTGTGATTGACCTGGCGGCGCTGGGCGACTCGGATGGTTTTCTGGTGCGGTATGGAAGGGTTCCCTCCGCCGACGTGTCTGCGGGTTCCGAGATTCTGGTGTCCTTCAGCCCGTGTCACCCCTTCAGCGAGCCCGTCGCGGAGATTGCTGCTACAGAGTGCCTGGACGTGGCGGTGTGTCTGATAGTCAGGTAAGAGACGGACAGTCAACAAATACCGTAACTCGTGACGAGTATAAAATACATATTGCAGAATTAGCCCACGCGGTGGCGCCAAACGCTGTCAAACGCATTTTTTTTCTGGGGTGGGGAAAGCAAAGGGTTAAATAAGGAACCGTCCTCTGTTCAGTCGTTTTAAACTGTTCTAGTTTCACTGGCTTTGAAATCCGTGTCACCTTGTGTTTCAGACATCACGCTGGCACAGGGCAGGCCAGCCGCTACCTAGACTTCGGAAGACACGAGGGAGGCGAGTTTAATTACAGCAACCAAACGCGAACCCTCTCTGTGACCTACCCCGGTGAGCAGCATCTCAATCTCTGCCGTTTAAAGACTGCACCACAAGCAGATGTGAAAAAAAAAGAATAATGCCTCAAACTGGCCTGCCCTCGAACCCTGCAGACCTGGTCTGCTGTCCGGTTTGTTTACATCCCCTAGCGGGCGTTTCAGCTGTGGGTTTACTTTCGCGCAACCTATTTAAACAGAGCATCTGCCGCTACCTGCAGCATTATGAGGTTATTAACGTCACCTGCAAACTGTGCAGCTTTTCAAAAACGACATCGTGTTTTTAATAAGCAATATGCTTAATAGGAATTACTAATGTTGATACTGCACACATTTGTATTGTATATAGAGCTTATGTATTTATCAACAATTTATACAATAATAATAATACATTTGCTGATTTTGAAACCCTAACAAAGTATTATATGTTTCAAGCCTTGTACAGGAGCTCCACAGAGACCGTGGTTCACTACCGGTGCAGCGACAACCGCTCCGTCTCTTACTCCCAGGTCCTGTCCAGCCCCGACCGGTTCGCGATCTTCGTGCAGAGCCCCTGCGCCTGCCCCAACCGCTGCTACCTGGAGGACGTGGGGCCCGGAACCATCATATTAATCATCCTGTGTCTCGCTGCCGCTGCTTACTTCATACTGGGTAAGGGCAGCCCCGCTGACGTCGCAGAATCTGTTCGTTAAATTAGGAACCATAATCAGGAACCATCTTTCTGTCTCTCTGTGTCGGTCTCAGGATCCTGTGCGCTCCGACCCATCAGAACTCCCAATGGACTCCAGCTCGTCCCTGAAAAGAACGTGTGGTGCGTTCTGTGCTACGCCTTCGCGGAGAAGCAGGGGCGCAAGCGGCGGAAGAGCTACTGCTTGAAGGGGATCACTTTCTGAAGCAGCGCTGAGCTTGCACGCTGGCCCAGGCGGCCTAATGCGTTCATAGCCAATATTTTTACTCTTGTACACACGCTGCGCATTAACGTGCAAAACAGATTTCTATGCAAGCAATCTTAATGGGAATGTTCGAAATAGAAACAGTAATTAATTATGTTGTCTAATGCCTAATGAATAAACAGCTTCTCTCTCAGTCTTTATTTAAAAGGTAGAACAGAGATCTCACTAAAAGTGTTTCAGCTTTAGATGATCACAAAAGCAATACCTTTGATACCATAATGGATGCAATGTCTATCGTCAAGACTTTATTAACACTGCAGGATTAAGGATGGCTCAGTGTGCTGGTGCATTGGAATTAATGATGAAATAAATAAATAAATAAAATAATAAAAAGACCAAACGTTTTAATTGAGGTACCAAAAAGATATCTTTATTTTCCCCAAAATATTACATGTATACCGTTGCTATTGTACTGTTACAATCTAGAATAGGCAACACTGAAATATGTAAATACAAATATACTTTTCAAATCAGGTACAGTACAGTGCTCCATCTACAAGGGAATTTGATTTGAGCAACAAGATAAACCTGCTTTTTTTTAACAAAATATAAAACAACAATAAAAAAGCGCCTTCGGAGCAATAATATTTTTATTTATTTTTGTTCTAAACCTTTATGAACCAAAAAAAACAACTTTGGAGTATCATAAAAAATATAGCCTTCTAAATCTCTTTATATATTCTGGTTCTATCCATTCATGGGAAGAATTCTAGAATTCTTTGTTGGAGTTTTTTGTTGCTAAATTGAATTCTATATGTATTATTTATTCTAGGAGTTAGACACATTATTAATAATCTATCTTACTTGGGAGTCTCGGACTCCTGTGCATAGCTTAAATCCCTTTCCAGAAAGAAAAAAAACACGGAACAGATTTGAAACTTGTGGAGTGCTGTTGGAGTGGGCATCATGCAGCCCCTGAGCTTTCAGAAAACAGACTTTATAAAACCCCGTGTGTGCCAAAGAATGCCCACTGAGTGAACAGGGCGTTATTCCAACACCCTACAACACACTGTACTGTATTCAAGCCACACACACACATACAATAGTCCCATCAGCTACACATTGTGACATTACAGTATTACCTGTGATATTTTAACACCTGGGACCGGATTACAAAACCACTGTGATCTGGAAGGGTGGAACCTACAGCAATTCTAGAATCCTTTTTTAGTTTTTGTTTTAATATTGCACAATATTATTGACCAGCCTTAATTTAAAATAGGTTCTTAAAATAACTATTATATTAGTGCTGCTGCATCGTTTTGATCACTTAGGAAAGCAGGATATTAAAAATATCTATATCAGTATTAATATATATATATATATATATATATATATATATATATATATATATATATATATATATATATATATATATGTGGGTATAACTGCCAAACATTTGGTCCCTTTGTCTTCATAAAAAGTGTCACACATTTAAAAATAAAAAAAGCGATTCAAAATATAAAATCTTGTTTTCTGAAAACTCACGGGCGTCCCCGGTATTTTTTTGGCATAAAACAAGAAGATCCGCACAGATCAATCTACATCGATATTGTGCATGGCGCTTCTGTCCCCGGGGTCTGTGTTAATGATCTGAAAAGCGGCGGATCTGATCATCGCCGCTCTCTTAACTCTCCGTCCCACAGGGGCGAGTTATTAAAACATCGATACAAACAGTAAAACACAGGGGAAAGAGCAGTCTTTAGATCCGGCCGTGTTCAGCACACCTGTGGTCATTTATAATTACAATTCCAGCTGCATCGTGTGCTGAAATTACAATGACATTTGGTTTCATTACAATTCTGCTGCAGTGATTTCAATTATAGATTACAATTACACCACCAAAGTAACAAACAGCCACACAGATGAACATGTTCACTGTGTCTCTTATAAATAACCAAGCCATAAAACCACAGGTTCAAATACAGAAACATGCCAGATCGCTTTTTATTTGTCACAGACGAACCACAACGACTACCTGCGGACAGACTGGCAACCCGTTTATTTCAGTCCACAACAACAGCGCTCGATTATGCTAAAGTATTTTATTTATTTATTTAATTTTAAATATAAAAATCACAAAGTTACAAACAGTCAAGTATGAAGGAAAAAAAAAAAAACTTGTACGACAACAAAAAAAAGACGCTCTCGTTTACAAAACAGTATCATAAAACAAGAAGCACACAGAACTGTCGTTTTTAATAATACGCAGTTGTTTTTTTCATCCGGCTATTCGGATCTTGCGCCGAATGGGTGCGTGTGGGGGTGGGGGGAGGGGGTTAACATATCAAAAAGAGAAAAAAAACCAGCCCGCTGGTTTTAAAAAAACCCAAAACGAATTAAAATCAAATAATCAAAATCTGTGTAACACAGTGAAATGAAGAACCTGTTATTAATACCTACAGACAGCGGTATAGGGTTAAACAGAACCGCCGTTATTAAACAAGACACGTGTTTCAGCGTTCAACTTCAGAACACGTCACCACGACACAGAAAAGGGCACCATTTATACTTTAATACTCGCTTGCTAAACCTGGCAACACTTCGCTATCAGAACAGTGATAAGGATGAGTGTGTTCCAAGCTGGCGGGATACGCGGTTAATCAACAGCCTAGAAACCTGTGCAAGAACAGTTGCCTGGCCGGTGCACAGATATGCACAATAACGAAAGGAGCTGCTTGATACAGAAAACGCAACGCAAGCAGGTCTAGTCCCTCTGCTGATGACTGTAGGGCTTTTTTTGTCATGAATTAATTTCTGGATGTTATTATTTTTTTTTTTAGGGTACGGTTAGAGTTCCAAATTAGTCGAAATTACCCCAGTGTCTTATCCACTAGAGGTCGCTGTTTGACGCACCTGCTCTACATCCTAAAACAGTTTGTACCCTCTTGGTTAAAGACAGGGCTCTTTCCAGGTTATGTGGATGGGGCAGATCATTGTTTTAAAAAAATAAATGCATAATGCAGCACCTGGTTTATTTTCCTATTACGGCGCATTTCAAATCAATTTCTTTATTAAGAACTCTTGTGTTCGCATTGCAAGCCCTGAACTGAGGTCACATATAATTCAGGCTGCACCTCTTAATTAAAATTGCTGTAGAATAGGAAACTAAGGCAGGCGCTGTATTTAACTGAATCCACCCCACACCGAGTAGAGTGGATGCAGAAGAGCCATGCAATAGAGGCAACACAAACAGTACTGTTGTGGTCTATATAGCTCCACAGTAGCAGCCAGAGTGACCCTAAGAGACAAAGCTTATTGCTAGGAAATGCTAAGGAAGGACCATACAAAAGACAAGCAGCTCATAGACTTAATGAAGAACTTCACGTTCTTTCTCTCTCGTACAAGCTAGCCCAGCTAGTATGCACGAGAACAACTGTTTTTGTGGAGAAAAAAGAAACCTAGCCGTCTCGGTTCGTTTAGGAGAAGGCCTCCCTGAACAGAAACACGCTGTGCATCGCTCTTCAGGCAAACGCAGGCTCATGTCAAATCACAACAGTCACTGCCTGCGTGAAGCAATCTCTACTTATACTAATAATAATACAACAAGACAGCTGGTTAAGTCTCCAAGAGCACCGGATCAGGGTTCAATTGGTTTAAAACAGTTACAAACCGGACCACAATCCCTGCCCTCACCTACACCAGTACGGAGGAAAACTGCAAGTGGAGCACTGGAAAGGAGGCTGTGTTGAACGGACCCCCTCCACAAGGGAAGAGGCGGATTTCAATGCGCTCTCAGCACTAGCAGAATTCCCCCCCCTGACACAATCAAGACTGATCTCTCCTCTTACACAGGGTTCAAATAGCATTTCACTAACAATTTCAAGAGGACATCCCTTTTCATGGAGCCACACAATACAGAATATATTCTAATGATCCGCTGGTTTCAAATGCTTCGCACCCAGTATTCTGTATTGGTTCTCTCTGCTCTCACAATACAGCCTTTTAGGCAAAATACTCCCGCAGTTCACTGGAACACTTCAAAACCGCATTTCCCAGACAACCTGGCTGTCCGGAAAGATGTTAATACAACAGAACTACATTTCCCATCACCCTTTGCATCTCAAGAGATCAACTCCCTGTGTGGTGCAGCAGCAATAGCTCCTGGGAAACGTAGTCTTCAGAACACCCTACAAGTCAATACGTAAAACAGCAATATATCGTTCTAGACATTTAAGAGATCTTCCCTGGTCACCCTTTTTGTTTTCAGTGGCTGTCGTCCAGCAGTAGCAATTCTTATTAATATTAGTAGTATAATCTTTAACATGTCACACTGGCATGTCGGAACCCCATTAGTGGTATACAGTATATATAATCTATACATCTATCATTAACATTATGAAAGGTACTAGGACGACACACAGTGAAGGTGGTACAGGAACAGCAGCTTCACAGGTTTGGTAGCTGTTCCACAATGGTCTCCAGTAGAGGGAGCAACTCCACTTGCTCGCACAGTAACACTATGTATTACAATATTTAATGGCTCTCGATTACCACCGGTTCAAACACACCAGCCGACACCCTGGAAAAGAGAGGAAAGGAGAAAAGGTTACTGCAGTTCACACAGTGCACAGACAGGGGTCGCTATTGAGCAAACAGACACGTGTCATTAGATTGATGGTGGTGTGTATTTACTTAGTCTCTGTAGAACTACACACATTGACATATTCACTCCGTTTATTCTAAATAACCAAAAGCGATTGAAATGACAAATGTGAAACTGAACTGTAAAATCAATCAATTATAATTACAGATACGCAGTTGTGTCAAGATTCAAAAACACGATTACACTAACATTGTAATTGCATTTGCTTCCGAATTGAACCCGGGTGTGGAGCCCGGGGTAACCCGTACCTGTTTCTCAGCTGAATCCCGCTCAGGGCAGTGGTGCCGTCTCTGCTGACAAACAGCCTCAAGTTACTGTCTGCAAGCGAAAAACAGAACAGCCACATTACAATGAAATCAAGAGACAGAGGGCATCATGGGAAAGAACCAGAAAGAACCACACCACAGCATTCAAAAACACAAGGCAATGCAGTGGCGTTGCATCCAGTGCCTTTTAATCTGGCGATTCACAGTCCTGGCTGGTTCACCTTCGTTGTTGCTGACGTCGCTGAAGTCTTGGCTCTGAACAATCTTCTCCACGATGTCGTCCGCGTCCATCCGCGTGTCGTCCACCCAGGTGGGGTGGCTTTCCACCGAGTCCTTCTTCCTTCTGCAGGGCAGAGGCAAGGGCATGATCAGCCATTGCAAAAATCAAAACTACACGCCCCAGAGCAAGAGCAGAACGAAGGTCAAAAACACACAATCCCTACACTGAAGACTGCAGCAGCAGGAGTTCTCTAAACGCTGCTAATAGAACCAAGCAGGTTAGACTCTGAACGGAAGATTCCCTATCTAGGGGGATACAGGGGCTGGTACCTGGCAGGTCTGTCTGGCAGCACGGCAGGCCGGGGGGGGCGTGGGGGTCTCTCGGGGCGGCTGGGCTCCCTCTCCCCCTCGGCGCTCTCCACTGCCATGCTGAGCCCCCCCGAGGCGCTGCTGCTGGTGGAGGTGTTGCGACGGTGTGTCAGGTCTGACATGCTGGAGGAGCGCGAGTGCTCTGTGCTGTAACCTGGAGAGGAGAGGGCAGAGAGGGGAGGGCATGAGAGGGGACTGCGCCACGCTCTAACCTGGGACACAAGGCAAGCCACGAGAAACACTACAACCCACGCCATGGCTGCAAGTCCAAAAATCACAGCTACCAGAAATAACCATTTGAGGAATCTCATTTCAGGGATTAGCCCCAGGGTATAGGTAACAAGCTCAGGTGGGCCTTATTAACCCTTTCATGCACAGCGAAAAACACACTTCTAGTCTTTACATGGGGAAATATGGCAGACGCAAATGCATTAGAAATAATGTCAACGAAAATATATATTTGCGTGTCCAAAACTTTTTTTTTCTTTCAATATTTCATGCATGAAAGGGTTAAACTCATGGTCAGATTAGGAATGGGTCAAGCTGCTATGCAACGGGACGCCCTAGCAAGAAGGAATGAAAGTGCAAGTAAATTTTGTTAAAAAGGCAGACATTATATACTCAAAAAAAAAGATTACACCTCCACCCACACCAAGGAAAAACTCCAAACCATGCAAAGAACAGATCAGATTTCACCCTTGGGTTTAATTTCGAAAGGGTGATTATTATAATTATTATTATGATGATGATCTGAAAAGGTCATTCTGACAATTTGGATGGATTAACTGGCAAACCTCTGTCTCTACACGGGGTGACAGGAGTGGGGCTTCCCTCCGAAGAGAGAATGTTAGGAAGGGAGGTGGGCAAGATACCGAGCTGTTTCCTGCCTTGGACACAAGCAAAACCACAAACAGACGTTACCAGAAATCACTGAACGCTTCCCAGCTGCAAACATAAGCCTTACGTCTGCAAGTTTTACTTTACCAAAATCTAGATTGACACACGCAGCACTTGAACTTAATCTCTGTATACTTTTTCAGTTACAGGGGCCTGAACCTAGTCTCCTGAAATCAAGTTCCAAGCCACTAAGTGGCTTTGTGTTCCCTCAGCTGTAAAACAGTTATCTTTACAATACAATGTCTATCTAAAGATACAGCAGGATGCGTCAATGTGCGTGTGCATTTACTGGAGACATCGATAAAGCCATTTAAAGGGTTTTTGCTGTCAGTTTCTTGTACTCCAGCACATGCAGAATGTGTGTGTGTGTTTCTACACAGTTTACTGTAAAGCGAGACACCCTGTGCCAGCATGCATTGCGATGCTTGATAAGATCAGTCAGCACTGTCCCGCTACCTGATATCTTGGATTGCTGGCTGGCGTAGCTCGAGTTTCTGGAATGACCCGTGTGGAAAACTTCATCTGGACTCGACAGGTTCTGATCCGGTTCCTCGGACAGACCTGCAGATTAGAAAGAAGAGATTGGAGGACAGTCAAGTTACACGCAACACACAGAAAATGGAGCTTCAGCATCTCTGTGGGGAGGAAAAAACACCAAGAAATGGATCCTTTTTAGGCTTCAGTTTCTTATTTTACATTGAGGCGTTATAAAAGCTTCTGAAGGGCTTTATCTGCAGAATTAACAGAAACATTTAGACTTCACTTTTGCAGTTAAGAAAATTACAGCTAGTTATCCTAACAATATAGTTAAAGAGAAAATGAAAAACAGCAGGCAGCTCCAAAAATACTCCAAAAAATTACAATGTTGCCGGTCTTCAAATGAGGCCAGCGGCACTTAAAAATGGGTTAAACATAAAAAGAGTATTTCTCTCTTTAGATGTGTGCTCTGTGCAGGGGATGGCGTCTGTAACAGCGGCTGCTTGAGTTCTTAATGGTTTAGAATGAGTCACATGGTGCTGAACAGCCAGCATTGTGCCCTGCCTTGGCTCTGTATGTGCAGCAGCATGGAGGCTGTGAGGACTCTCCCCCGGCTTACCGGAGCTGAGCATGGAGGCGCGGGTTTTCAGCTGCCTGACAGTGGTGATGCCGGTAGGGGGGACGCTGCTGATGCTGCCCCCTCCCGTCCCCTCCCCCTCGCCCTTGCAGTCCAGCTGCAGGGAGTGATCCAGTCCGGGGATGGAGATGGATTTGGCAGTGTTGGGAGGCCTGCAAAGAGAATACAGTGAAACCCAACCCCCGAACACAGGGCCTTAATATTGAATACTGAACCAAATGGACAGACAGAGGCGTCTTTAAAGGTCTACTCAGGGATGCAATCAAGACTCCCGTTGCACAGCAGTTGGATCCATTTACTATCCGCTTGAAATGATTACAGTAAAGCCATAGAGAGGAATACTCACGTTTTGAAGCAGGGGTCTCCGGACAGCAGGGTCATCCCTATAGTTACCTGGTTTCAAATACAGAGAGAAGGAGTCAGCAGAGCCTGCGCTCTCATGACAGGGAAACACTGCCATCTCTCTAACAGTGAAGGCTTTTTCTACTGTAGCTGTAGTTAAACCTGTGGCAGGCCGATCATAATATTAGGCAGTTTACAACTCCTGGTTTTCAATCCCAGTTCTTTTTAAAATCAGTTCCTTCGAAGGAATTGGAATCGATATTTTAGAGACATTATTCAACTGCTTTCATTTGAAGGCAATTTAATTGACTAACAAAAGCGTGACTTCAATTGAAGTCATTTGTTGCCACGGTTACCGAGAAGCTCATTTGAACAGAACACTGCTAATTGCAATTTTGATCACCGATGTGTTGGAATTGATTAAAAGGGAATGGCAATTGGAAATGGATTTTAAAATGGAATTGAAAAACAGGAATTGACCCGAACCCTGGCAGTAGATATTATTATTATTATTAAGAAGCTATAGTGAATACAATGTAATGGAAAGAAATAACCATGGCACAAAATAATACAATAAATGAAAGCAGTACAGCGTGATACAATAACAGAGAGACATGAGCTCTATGCTGCGGGACGTCCCGGCGCAGCTCACCTTTAGGATGGAGTTGTCTTGCCGGGTGTTTTTGGTGTCATACCCTTCCAGCAAGCAACAGCGTGCAGTGGAGCCTGAGCCAGCAAACTCCGCCATGTTGAGATCAGCAAAACCAAGCTGCAAGACATGGGGGGGAAAAACACCTTACAATAAACTTTACATAAACTTTACACAGACCGCCTGAAACGAAGAGCAGGCGCCATCAATCTGCAACGCACACTTTAGCAATCTGTCCAAAGACAGCACTGTGTACAACACAGAGCAGGTATTTTTTCTGTTTTGGTTACTTGACCATCGCACTGTGTGTGTGTTTTTTAATTTTTTCCTTTATATATCCCAGCCCTGTTTTATTCAGCTACTCACTTTTAAACCCAAGATGTGTGTGGAGGTTTTCCTTGCACGTATATTGAGGTGCGCCACCTCCGTCAGAGATGAACTGCACCCTGACGGAAACCGACTGGCACAGCAGACTGCTACAGAATGCACCGAATTAAAAATCCTGGAGGAGAAGCATTGGCAGGAGGTTCGAAGCAATTCCCAAATCCGATCTTTAAAACCAGAGAAGATGATCAGCTTCCATCTTCATACTATGGATTTGAACGTGATGATCTGCACGCCAAGCCCATGCCTCAATGTCAGAAGTCTCCAGTCCGTTTCAGTTTATAGGTGTTATCTGGACTCTCGCAGCAGGCGGGCATGCAGGCAGGCAGGCTGTGTTTTTTCTCGGCTGCATTCCAGCGATCGCAGCCAGTAAGAGGTTAATTTCCTCTGAGATGTTATGTAATCAAGGGCATGCTAGCGGAGGAAGGTTACTGTGAAACGCGCTCAGTCATGAACACACACACACACACACTCTCTCTGCCTGAAGTCGCGCCTCGGTAAACAGCGCATTGTGGAATTATTTCTGGATGTTGTGTAATCGCTAATAGGAATCTCACTCTTGGGTATTTGTACATGCGGGACAGTGCAGAGCAGCGATGGACCATTTGAAATGAAAAGCATACAAAAAGCCTGTCTGTGAAAAAAAAACCCTCAGGCTTTTAGTACACTTTCATTCTTTAAATGTACAACAAAAAATGAAAGAAAAACGCTGTAGACCTTGTAGCACTCTGAACAGTATAGTGCGCTGTACTGAGCAGGGCTATTCAATGTGTTGCATTGGTGGGTGTGGATATCTTATATAAAATGCCAGCTGTTTTGCATTTTATGTAAGCACAGTTGTTTTGTGTCGACTCATTTATATGCTTTGATATTTTAGGTTTCAGAAGCAGTAAAAGTGAATTGTTTTCTACTTACAGAGATGGACATAAGACTCCTACTGCTTAGCACTTTCATCCATTCCAGACTTTAATACAAGCTTGATTAGCCACAGTGTATAGGTAACAAGCTCTGGTGTGTCTTATTAAACTGATAGTAAAACCTGGAATGGATCAGACTGCTATGCAATGGGAGCTTTTTTCCCCATTCCTGACTTAGCTCTAGGAATCTATATGGTATACATTCCCATGTAATAAGCAGTCCAATCACCACTCCCTTCACAAGTTTATAAGGGAAACAAAAAAGATTGCAAGTGCCCCAATTGTTTCCAGAGCCGGTCACAAAACAATTAAAATTTGGCACAGCAGGTTCTTTCACTAGCCTTGTGTCTATTTGAGTTGGATCTGGTTCTCAGTAGCCCTCAATAGCTATTCCAAACCCCCTAGCGACTTTGATACATTTGGCACTCTGTCTGGCAGGGGTGCCCAGGACTGACTGGCAGTAGACAGTGTCAAAGTCCCTGGCATTTCACATGCACTGAATCACAGCGACAGGAGCAGGGTACTCGCGATTAGTTTGCGCAGGGTACTGATGCAGTTAACTGTCAGTTTTTTTTTGTTTTCCCCCCTATAGGAAACTCACTCACTGCCTGCAAGTCTCCACATGATCTCTGCTTGTGGTTAAGCAGCAATGACGCATCTCTTCGTGTGACAATCCTAAGACGTCAGGCTGCCCTTTGGAAGCTCCCGTGGGAAACCAGTTCCTCTGAGAAAATGCATTGCGAGACTGAAGGATTATAAACAAGACTGCTGGCTTTTCCAAAGCATTCTGCATGATGAAATGCAGCTGTCACCCCTGATCAGCACAGCAGCAAACCGCTGTACGATGAAATTCATACCATTGACGGAATCCCACAAATGGGACATCTGTGTCCACACCTTGCAGGTACATTCTGAATTTAACATTAGCAGTCTCTGTCTCACGGACTATGACATTTCGCACCAATAACCCATTTTGATTACCGTAATTCAGTATCGTCGTTCATTTTGAACTAAGGTCAGGGTCAGAGTTTTGCTTGCTTGTATTACATGGCACTACAAGAGAGTTTGGACACTGGTAAATATAGTGCAGTTCAATGCAATAGCTGCACACTGACGCTCTCTGAATACAGCCCTGAATTGCACTCCACGGGCCCTGTGGCAGAAAGGCAGCTCTGTTCTGTGCCCAGGGTTCTGGCCCCACAGCTAGACAACGTTCTCATTTGTTTCCAAGGTGTCTGAATCTGCTGCCACAATGGAAACTGATCTCTCCGTTTCCTCCTGGATTCTGGCAGCAACAGCAGAGACGGGAGGGCGAACGAAGTTAAAATGTAATAAAGGAAACAGAGGCAAATGTTTAAAAGCACAACATCCTTTTCAAGGAATGCCATTCCCTCTGCTTGCTTCCTCAAAGCGCCGGGGTCGTCCCCCGATCAGAGACTTCATTAGGCCCGCTGCCAGCTGGACTCCACCGCGTACAACAATTCATAAACAAGAACGAACACAGCACTAAAAAAATTAAAGAATCGCCTTTTATCACAGGAAAGCAATCCGCCTCAGCAATCAAGATTTTCTCCTGATATACTTAAACAGGACCGATCACCTTTAGCTTGCATTTCATTAACTTTAAAAATGAAAAAAAAATCACTAGCTTTCACAAAATCGCATTCATGGGTTCAAGTCTAAAAAGCTCTGTTTTGAAAACTGGTAAATAAAAAGCATCAGTACTTGCATTGATCACTGGGACCGACAGGGCAGAACTCTGCTGAAAACCAAAAACAATTTACTTTAGTGAATTCCATAGCTGAATCCTTTGGGAAGGAACAGCTGCCGTACAAGTTACACAACAGCCCTGACCAGACGCATCACTGCGAGACTTTGTGACGACCGCAGAACACACACGAGTACTGGTTGTTTTGATGGCATTTCTGATGCTCTGTTCTTGTTTTCATCTCGTCTCCTTGAAGAAACACCCTCTCAATTCCAGCGTGACATGTGCTCTTTATCATCCTAGATCGCTGTTCCTGCACTCAGATATTCGTCATGGTTAATTAAGACACCAGCATGTTTTACCATTGTGGTCTCCAAGCAAGCCTGAGCAAGATGTGTAGAGACCAAGGCTCCAGAGATGCGTACCACTAATATCTTCCCCTCCAAACAGGGAGTTTGTTTTACAACGGCAAAAATATAATGTTGATAAAAGAAATGTACAGAGCAGTGCCTAGCAATTAACAGAATTTGTTAAACAAACAAACAAAAAAAACACACCTTAAAGCCACGCCACTAATTATTATTTTTTTAACCATCTCTATAACAAACTGTTAAGAAGACAAAAGTATAAGCGCACATTTTGATGAAAAGATCCTGAAATCCAACTTCACCGTTAACAGACCCACACAACGCTTTTCACTCCAACAAAATCAAACACAGCACAGCCACCAGGGTCACAATCGGACACAAAGCTTTGTCCACTCGTTTCAACTCAGCAAATGCCTGCAGCATGTGTTTGAACTCAAGCAAGCTTTCTCTTCCCACACTCTCATCTCCCCTGGGAGTGGTGCATTCCAGTGAGAGTGGGCTGCAGAACTCAGGTCTTTCAGGAACTACTGTAAAAACATTTTTTAAAAGTTTTATGAACTTTTGAATTGTGCCGTTTGTTCCAGGGCACGGGCTCTTGTCTGTACCAAAAAATCTGTGATTTCTTATACGCGATTATAAAATCATAACCCTACAGGACGAATGTAGCCCCTGATTATGAGGACTCCAGCGCATGCATGTGTGTGTGCCGTTTATTCATGCAGCTGGAAAGGTTTGACTCAGGCAGCTTGCTTTGCATTTAAGATCTGTGAATACAGCACAGTGTGCGAGGGAGCAGGAGACGCTGTGTAAAGCTGTGCTCCACCGGCAGTATTGGACCCTGGGGAGTCCAGCAGACTTCCTGTGCTGTCGGAGTGCCGGTGTGTTCCGTCTCCAAGCCTCTTCTCCATTGCATTGCCTCCTCTGGTTGTGCAACGTGTTTGTTCCTGCCCAGCTCTGCTGCCTGCTGTTCTCTGGGGAAAGCAGGGAAGTTGATAGCGATGTCTCTTAAACGCTTCTTACCTTGGAGTAGGTCTTTCCGCCTTTGAGCTCCTGCAATAAAAACAGGAAAAGGGAATTAATCTTTGACTAACTGGACCTATTATTAGACTGTTTCCAGTCGAAGAAAAGTGGGGCAAGGGTAGTGTTAAAACACAGGGCACAGAGAGAGAGTCACAACAACACACACCTTCACAGACTAGCAGGCTCTTCAAGAGTTTATGCTTGCATTACTGTTTGATAATGATGCACATCAGGATCAAATCACTCATTTCCAGCGTTGCTTTCCAATTAGTTCTGGGGGTTCTCCACATGTCAGGGATGGAAATGAGACTCCCATTGCACAGCAGTGTCACCCATTCCAGGTCTTAACACAACCTGGATTCATCACAGCGTATAGGTAACAAGCTCAGGTGTCTTATTAAACTCCTAGTAAAACCAGGAATGGATCAAACTGCTATGCAATGGGAGTCTTATTTCCATCCCTGCATGTTGCCCCTGTCAATTAAACAGGCTTTCTATCAGTTCATCGTAACAAGAACTACATGCATGTTTGTGTAGGACTGGTGTGCATGTTTCTCTATGGATAAAAAAACAATACAAAACAACAACCAAATGCATCAGAGTGGCTCTAGGCAACAGATTTAATACATCTGCAATGGAACAATACCGTGCTCACTGCAGCACCCTCCAGCTTACTGGTAATAAAACTGGAGCGAGGACTTTGGTGAGACTGATTAAGCACCTCATTAAATAACCATTGCCAGTTAGGAGGTCCGGAGGGTAGCGGATTGCAGAATTCAGAAGCTGCCCATTAGGTACGCTTCGTGATCTAAAGAAAGACAGCGTCCCTGTGTTGGGAGCAGAGGGCAGGGCTGCTGTGCAGTACAGGTCACTGCTTCCTTTGACTGGGTCCTGTGTTTCCACTGTGGAGTGCTGGCAGGGTTTGACACACACACACACACACACACACACACACACACACACACTATGGATTCATGATCACCAGCAATCCCTCCTGCACAGGATAGGGCGGGTGGTATTTTGGATGGATAAAAACGTACCTTGCGAACAGACACTCTGCAGATGCAGGGGTCCAGCACCCCCGTGGTGGGATTGGCACTCATCTTGCATATGAAGCTGAACCTCTTCTTCCAGCGAACACTGTTCTCCAGCACCTCCTCCCTGGAACAAGCAGAACAGACACGTCAGAGAGAGGGGCGAGCACCACACCGCGGTCATACACTTGCACACAGTGATCCGCTACAACACCGACAGTTAAAACTAGAAAAAAATCAAGTAGACAGCGTTTCATGATTGTGTTTGACGTTAAAGGATGAATAATTTGTTTCCTGTATTTCTCCTTTCACAGATAACGGTGCTAGGGGTGTGTACAGAGTGATCCCCTGATACCATCAATGGGAAACAAGCAGTTTAAATGGGAGGTGACTGGTGCATCCTTAATAGCCCCACCAGGGGCAAGTTCTTGGAATGGGGGAGGGGGTCCCCTTGAAGGAAAAGCAATTATACTTTTGATCTACCCCAAATGAATTACTATACCACAGACAAGCCTGCCCAATTAAAACCAGTACTAAAAGACCCAATCTAAACTGTTGGACGAGGCTCAATCAACGACGGGTCTCACAGGAAGACGGGCTGATCAAACCCAATTGGTGAGAATAGGTCAAAGCTTTGATGTGCATAAACATCCTAAGCAACAAACCACAATGTTCAGTTAATGTTCAATATGTAGAAAAGCCTGGAAACACGCACTCTTATCAGACCTAGGGGCTATTACAATGCAAGCGTAACTGAACCTGCACCTGCGTGATCGCAATTCTACCACATAACTGATCCATTACAGTTCAATTAGGCATGTATTTGTCATGCCATCATTATTCATGTATTTTTAAATCGCTGTTGGTGATCCCAAAAAATAAAATTCTATAGCATGTTTCTGTATTTGCAGCTGTGATTAATTGCCTGGGTTCTTTAGAGCAAACATGTTCACGTGTGGAGTTTGTTACTTTTTAGTTTGACAGGAACACCGTGTCTCGCGCTTTGTGGTCATTTTCAGTTCTTCTTGGGGCTCAGGTGCAATCCCCTTCTCTAATCAGGACTGTATGCTTCAGCTTTCTGCAGTCCCGGTTGTACTGCCCTATTCATCTCTGTTGTGAAGCAGAGATGTAGCAGCTCTCCATTCTGCCCTCTTCAGAAGCTTCCTCCACTGTGTAATAACTGGGACTGCACTGCATCAGGCATGCATGCAGCCTCTCCCTCGCATGAAGTTACAGATGAAACTCCTCTCCTCCAGTGCAATAAGGACTGTAAACTGGCTGCTCACATTGCTTAACACAAGCAAAACTCCCCTTCACAGCCTACTGTAGCAGAACACAAGCTCCTGACTGGCTACCGAGAAATGCTCCAGCATGGATTTCTACATCGCATTCCCAAGGCTGCAGAAGGCTTTTTAGACAAATAAGCGATGGAATTCAGCATATAATTGTGCCTTGTAATAAACATGCATGTCAAGGCACTACCGTGGGAGTTCATTAAAATCCCATTACATTACAGCGCAAACCACCCAGCGAGCCTTAATTACAGTACAGGAATGAGATGCTGCTGGAAGATTCATTAATGCTTGCAAGGTGGGACAGCAGCCAGGTTTAACCCTTGTGAACCCCCTCCGCCCCCCCCCCCCCCACACACACACAGAGACTGCTGTAACCTGCAAGTCTGCATTGGTAACTGTTGCAGATTCACTGCCCCTTAATAAAAACGGCACTCTGACAGAATGAAACTGAAAGGCGAGTCACTGGAGGACACAGCCTGTGTACTGTAACTCGGCTGTACTGTGCCGTGTATTGGATTGGATTGGATTTGTTCAGCCAGACCTTGCTAGAATCCAGACAGGGCACATCAGCAGTCGAAGGACACAGCTATGAAGACTCGGTACATGGTGTGCTGCTGTACATGATAAAGCAGGAAGTCGGCATGCAAATCATTCTTTATCACAAAACGTCTCCGGTTAAAAGGCTGTTTTCTACCCTGCGAACCTTCCTGGGTCTAAGAAAAACATAATGGAGTGATTGTGCAGATGGAGGTTACTGTGTGTTCACAGGTATCGCTCTGTGATTGTGCAGAGGGAGGTTACTGTGTGTTCACAGGTATCGCTCTGTTCGGTTCTTCACCCTGCGACATGCAGCACTGGCCCTGGACTGCTGTGCTCTTTCAACTGCAGTGCCTAGCACAGATACAGCAAGTGCTGCAGTAGACGTTCACAGTGACTTTATATCGCAGCGGTGAAGACCGCTCCCACAAGCTGCTTCACACCGTCACTGCCCTCTGTTTAAGAAGTTCATAAAGAGCAGGGTGAACCATTTGAATTCATCTGTGTAAACAAAAAAAAACAAAAAAAACTGTAAAATAGACTAATTTGTGTTTCCCTTGCGTGTTGATTTTTTACGGGTCAGTATCTGGCTGTGTCAAAACGGAACAAAGAAGAAGGGCCAAAGGTTAAAGCAGTTCAGTGGACTTTTGAAAAAACAAAAAAAAACATGCTTACAGTCCTATGTGTCGCTCTGTCTAAAAGGAGCACTTCCACCCTGACCAGCTGACTCAGTCACAACGCTGGCTCCCGACTTCCTCCTGTGTCGGGACCCTCCAGGGCTGTATCCTGGAACCCAGCCCCCCATCCCCCCCACCCCCAAGCAGAGAGCCTGTCCAGAGCCCCGCTTCCAGGATACAGCTGTGGCAGAGCAACACAAACATGACAGCGAACACGCAGAGGAAGGAATGGGTTGATAAAACAGCAAACCCTACAGTGCTGCGTGTGCATTCACAGTTCAGTGTGAAGCAGGGCTCTCGGGGTTACTGCATTCACATCTGCCTGGATACCTTTCCTAGAGTCAAACACACAGTGTGTGTGTGTGTGTGTGTGTGTGTGTGTGTGTGTGTGCGTGTGTGAGATTGTGGATTAAGTGCTACAGTATAGACAGGGTTTTTTTTTGTGAGAAATTAAATGACCATAAGAAATGAAAACTTGTGAAATGAAACTACAGCTACTACAAAATGTCACCACCAGGGGCACCAAGTGGGAAGTTCAAAAACCAACTGAAATCAGAAGAGGTAAAACACCACCACCTCTTCAGTCCTGATCGGTATTATAATTTCTAGAATAATGCATTAAGAATGATCTGATCCTCCTCCTCCTCCTCTCTTTTCCTAATCAAAGAGAGAAATGTTTGCATCCACTCTGCAATGGGTTCGCTGCAGTGTCCTCTCCTGCGGGAAACACACTGAAACCAGAGAGCGCTACACAAAGAAATGTCTCTCTCCGACAATGCAGTCTGAATAATAGCACTGTTGTGTTTGAGTCGGGCTGTTGGGAACATGAATCCTTGACTGGAATGCTGTGTACAGAGTGCCTCGCCTCGCCTGCTGAAAGTGGGTCACCATGTCCCTGCCAGCTGGGTCATCGCTATGCTGTTTACTGCAGCATCAAAACGAACCCCCTGAGGAGATGGGGGCGATCACCGCGGAGACGACACTGCGGGGTCCGTCTGCTCTGCGAACCCGCGGTCCAGGTCACTGTATAACACAGAACCACCACCAAGCTGCTTATTCAAACCCAAGCCTGCTTTCAAAATCTAAAAAGCTAGAACTGCATCATCTTCCAGATGGGCATGAAGGTGGCTGAAGTACACCGGCCCTGCCATAACAATGATCCTATCAAGTATAAAAACTTGAACTGCATTCCCCAGTGCAGTTACTATGCTGTATAAGAGACCTATATATTTTCTTGTACTGCATTAACTCCCATGTGTTACAGCTGCAGTGTGGTTAAACCACAGTATAGCCACTACCTGGCTATTAGTAATGCTGAATGCACTTTCACTGTGCACAGTCCATTTTCACATCGGTTATGTAATGGACCAGATAGTCGCCTATTGACACACACATGGAAACAGGGCATAGCACCCTGGGTGTTACTTAAGACTCCTAAAACAATGATGCAGCTCAGTGGTGACCGGTTGGCCCAGGTCACTCCCATTTGTGTTGCCACAGGCCCATTAGTAAAGCTCTGCTTTATCGGATCAGTGCGGTCACTATGTGAAAGCCCTGCTACAGGATCAGAACAATCCTGAAAACCACAACAATACAACTGGACTTAAAAAGACACTGAAGAACATAGAGCTCCAGCTCTAAATGATAGCTTGGACGACTACCGTACGCAACTGGAAACACAAAAGGAGCTTTTAATTAAAAGAACAAAAACTAGCGATTTATTTCAGCTCTCCCAGGAAAATGACTGTAGGGCAGTAGATTTTAAATGTAATATTCAGAAATATTGCGGTTGAAAATGACTGTATGTCTTTGAACAGTAGCTTCGGGGGACGGATGCGGTTTCAGATAAATACTGGATTTAAATACCCTCTAACCACATTACATGCTCCAGATTGCTCTCCCCAAAAATCTTGCTTTTCCCCGGGGCGAATCTATGGCTAGAGCAGTTTTTTTTTTTATTTTAGCATGTGTTACAAAGTAACTTGCCATCAGAAAACGGTAGCTTCTGAAGATTTAATTCCCAAACACCTGACCTCACTTGCTCAGTGTCCGAAGACAAAGGATTTCTAAATTCTTCACTTTACAGGGAGACGGACACACTCAGTAAATCACCCAGGGAGAAAAGCACCAGCCTATCTCATAACCCTAAACCTTCGGGGGAAGATTAGACCTAATCAGATTGAAAAGGGCCCACGTGCGGCTTAAAAACGCCTGCAGTCTGAGCTAAGAAGCTGCTTTGACCTGCCAGAATACGCAAGAGCAACACAATGCCAGCCAGTCGGCCAGTAAAACACACCAGGCTAGCCACACAAGGTCGTGACGCGGCTCCAGACACTACAGCGATAACACTAGCAATAAATCTGTTTTAAAAATACATCTTTGAACTGGCTAAAATCACATACGGGCAGAAATAATGAGTTACACCCCAGTCAATCCTTTACTTTACTCTCCGTTTTAGTAAAGTTGACCTCATCTTTACACAGGTTTGCACCACAATGGCAGTGTGTTATTACTGCATGCAGCTGAATTACAGAGGAGCCAGTGAAAATGACACATCACAGCCAGGGTGTGTGTGTTTGGAGTCCACTTTGAAATGCTTTGGGAGATCTCTACAGTATAATCAAACCGGCATTGCTGGGCAAAATGAAGGAGTGGCATGCCTACATCGCAGCAGACTCCCTATCTACGCAGTGCACAGGACAGAGGAGGAGACATGCTCTGAAACAGATTTCATTAAAGCCGAGACTATAGCTGCAGGCGAGGCCAAGAGAGCTAAAAAGGTCAAACTCTCAGCTGATTTTTCTAAATCAGAAAAGACAAGGATTCTGCAAGCAAGCTTAACACTGGAGAAGCAACTCTAAACCACTCGGAATAATGGGAGAATCATAAAAAAAAAAAAAAACAACGAGACACCAAAAAAAAAAAAAAAAAGAGCGACAAAAGGTTCCCTGAAAGTAATCCTAGGATAGATGCTTTATATCCATTACATGCGCATCTTTAAAACTATCAATCAGCGAGGTCTATAACAAGATATGTGGGGGCTGCCCTCCTATCTTCATGAAGCACAATACAGGAACCCGGTCCTCGATCGTGACTGTGCGCCAGCCTGTGTCTGTGGTGTCGCATGGTACCAGGCCCTTCTGGGAGTGCCATTGTTCAATCTGCTATCTTATCCAGCAGAATAGCCAAGCCTTCGGAGTACAAACACAGTAAAGTCCTGACCACGTCAACGACTCTGCTTCCCCTGCGCCTTGCGAGCAAGCCTGGGAGCTTTGTACTGTAGCCATGGCAACAGCCGGCCACATAACACTGGCCTTGCGAAGGAGCTATTCAAACAGGCTGCCTATTACGAGTGTTATAATACAAGGCCTGGGCTACCTTTGATCTGATAACAGGAAAGCTACTGTTCAAACAATGACTACAGTTTTTAATGGACAGCACTTCTGGCTGCTGGGAAGTTCACCTTTAAGATACATACACAGGGAACTACTGTATGCAAGACTGGCTTTCTGACGGGACTATAGGAAAAGCACGATCTCCTGCTTTAAACAATCTGAGTGACCTTACTGTCAAAGTGTGAAGCATTAAGATGTCAGTATTGAACTGCTGTCCCTACAATGGTAACAACCTTATTTTTCCTACCCTTTTCACTGCTCAATTCATCAGTGTGGGAGGTGAAGCTGAATCAGAAGTAGATTTTGAAATCCTTTGTCACTTCGCCTGGAAGATTTGAGGGCAGTTCAGCAGATTGCCACGGAGGGTAAACCACTCCTTGACACTCTTTAGAAGTTCAGCAGCCACCAGATCACGTGTCAGGAGCTCACGAGTCTTCCACAAAGTGGTTTATCTGGCCCCAGTGCCTGGGACACATATCGGAAGTGAGACATTTTCTAATATTGTTTCACAGAAGAAGGAGGCTTAAAGTTGTTAGTTGTCTTTGGAAGCAACGTCAAAAAGGATTGTCACTGCACACAACACCTTAGATTTTCTTTCATTCCTTTAAAACAAGTATTACAATCTGGCATACTGTACTGTCATTATACTAAAACAAGCTTCCCTTTAGAAATTCTGTGCTATTAACGAGTCACAATCACAAACTGCAAATACAATAGTTGGACACCTGGTGGCACTGTGTGCTATGGGAAAAAATATAAAATTTAGGTAAATAAAAAAAAAACAACAGATACTCAAAAAGGAACAGATTACCCAAAATACACACACCATGCACACACACCAAGGTTTTCAAGTAGAACAGGTCTCCTAATCTGAAATGTTTATCATGGCAAGACCCCAGAACTGAGGGACTGCACCTTCATAAGCTTGAGCTGGGTATCTGCCAGCTCTGTGTCTGGTGGCAGCACTGTTCTCTGTCTCATTGTCTCCATCTCTGCTCCAGTGAAACCCCCTCAGTCCTTCTACACCCTGGGCGTGCGTAACCCAATAGCAAGCCGTGAATGGAACGATTGTGGGAAGGAATTTGGGGCAATTTCGTTTCGACAAAGGACTCGAAACCTGATAGGGGCTGGAGGGGATGAGAAAATGTAATTAAAATGATTTTGTTCCCCACCACTGCCTTTTTTGAGGATGAATGCAGAAGCCAAAAAACGGTTTTGGGGAACAGGGGGTACCCTTTCCCCCGACAAAAAACGAATGAACAAACCCACGTCTAGTAATCTAACAATGTATAGATACTATGTACGTAACCATTCAGTAACCCAGTATAAGACACAGAAACTGCTGGGATTAAATCCCAGCATTAGTGCTGAAATACAAATCAAACAGTTCTCTGTGAACTAACCGTTCGCACACTTCAGATTTGCCTGTTCAATCATGTGGAAGTGGTTTGCATGCTGTTATTTCCAACGATACAGAGGAGTATGGGAATTGTTTTCATGCAGTGACTGGTGTGCGTGTCATACAGGAAACGTATGGGCTTCAGCCAACCTCATCACAGCTCAGAGTCTCCCTGCTGTAACTGCTGCTGCTGCTGCTGCAGGTGGTCCAGATCAGGGGCAGGTTCTGTGCTTTGGGAGTTAATTACAGTGTCTAATTTCACCGCAGTGTTTAACTCTCTCCTCCAACCCCCCGAAAAAAGAGAAGCGAGTAGAAACTGTGCGTCCCGCTGCCTGCGTGTTTTGCATGCGTGAGGAATCACACAGAGCCACGCTGCCTGAACCACCATCTGTGTGGTTTCACAACACCTCGTCTTTAACACTGTCAAGCAAAGCCTCCATCCTCCCCACTCCAAAAAAAAAAAAAATTTAGGTTAAATGAGTTTACTTTGAGTTACTTAAAAAGTACACAGACATTAGTAACAAAAACGACTTTAAATAAATGGTCAGATCTTTTAAATCACTACAGTAATGCGCACCGCGAAGTTCCAGCATTAGGAGATTGAACACATCTGTGAATAAACCCTGTGAACCTGCACTGGGACCGATTTCAGAACCTGCTCACTTGCCAGCTAGCAGACAGTTATCCTGCTTCAAAGCTTAATTACAGTCTCTGGCATTTCAAAAGGCAAGAGAAAGATCTGAAACCAGTGTGTCCATTTCTTTAGTGCAGTATAACTATGGAGGGACCGTCAGTACTTTACTGTGTGAATGAGTCTCGTGTTTATGACTGGAGTGGTGCAAACATCACATTGCGTGACAGCTGCTATTATAAACACTGTTGCTGCTGAGTCATAACCATGTGACAGCCACCTCTGAGCCCCACCTTTGCATGTTACCACACCTACAGTACAACCCAGCTATGCAACACTGGATAACTGTGGTCACAGCTGCACTGAACAGCACCAGACACACAAAGAGAAGCAGAAACTTATTACCAGGAATCTAGAAGGCTGTTCAGAGAAATTCATTTTCATTAGAGGAACTGTGAATGAAACCAACAGCCGGTGAAAGCATTAACAGAACTGCATGAACACCATAAAATTAGGGTTGCCACCTGTGAGGCACAAATAAAACGGGACCTCAGAACGGAAGGGGGATTGTTAAAAAGATGAAACTCTCTTTAGAAATCCTCTAATCTGAAACATTGATAATACTACTACTATATGATTGAAGAAACGGTTTAACCATTTCACCCTCAGCCACCAAGAACCATCAAGAACAGTCAAGACACAGAAGGCATGATCTATAGCTCTTATGCCATCGATCAGCGAGATGCAGAGGCTTCAACATCACGGATGATGACTCTGACCTACAGTACAGCAGGTAATCCCACTTAGAAACCTCAGCCCGACCCCGAGCTCCAAATGCCATCCCTATATTGCACTGCACCAAGAAGCGTCTGAAGGTAACCCCATCACAGCATGACACGGCAATCTGCTGCCTTCCATGGCAATTATCTATACACAAACTTAGAGCCCTAGAGACACACTGCTTAATACCCAGAGTCAGGGAGGAGGACGCAGGGGAGGGAGGGAGCAATGACTACATGATGTAGGGGTTACATTGACCTGGCAGACTGGAAGATGCAGACACAAGACTTCATATCCTCACTGCAGAAAAACAAATGAACTGAAACTTCTGGATCGTAGCGGTGTAACGATTCATTGTGAATCTATGAATCACGATACTTTCTTTACATTACAAGTCAGCATTTATCTAGCGAAACTGAAAGGACAGTTTATAGCATACACAGTAGGCATGTAGTAGAGAATTATAAAGAGCTGATAAAAGGCCTTTGCTAAACTTTTTTGCTTTTCCCAGTAGAACAGAGTGCTTTAGTTACGATTATAAGAGAGGCAGACCCTAGTTCTGGGATTTAGTCATTACTGTACAGTACTGTGTCTTACTCAATAACAGCATCTTGCGCTGCTAAAGTGGCCTACTGTACTTCCCTGGGCTGCTTCCCCTGTCCTGAAGCAGATGCAAAGCTATACCCTAAACAGCACACAGAGAAGCATCCTGCCTGCTGTACTTGTTGATCTGCAAACGAAATATCGTATCGGGCACAGCTTTCACTAAAACAGAACCTCTTGGGGAACCGGAGACAGAACAAAGCCTGCGTCTATCTGTTACTGCGAGTTCTGTATACAGGACAAAAAAAAAAAAAAAAACCTGATAACAGATCCTTCTCTTTGGACACGGCTTTTCGGACTCCAGTCTAATGGATTTCTAAAACCGAGTCTCTCTCCCTCCATTCCAGCTTTTGTTCTGGTGTATTTTATTATTGATGTAACCCTAGAGCTTTTTACTGGTGCCAAACTGCACTGAGAAAAAAAAAAAGATATATGGGAGCACAGAGTGCCTTGCTGGCAAAGCTCCTCCCTGAATATTAGACACAGCTGTAGGAGTTTAAAAGCTGGATTCACAACAGCAGATCAGAAGACTCTTCTCCTAACAAGAGCAGCCGGGTTACCAACTAAATCAAGAAGGGGTTTCGGGTCCATTCTGTGTGCTGTTCAAAACACACCTTGCCTGGGGTATTGATTGCAGTGCTGAAACCATCCCTCCCAGATTAAACAATGGGCTGGATTCTTCTCATAACCTGGACACACGCCAGGTTAGCCCACATGACAACGACTTACTCAAAACCTACTTGGAAAAGGGTGCAGCATTAGGGTTAAGGAATTTAGGCTGGGCTGGTGTGCTGTGCTGTACCGAAAGCCTTCCAGCTGGAGATAAAACCAAAAGACCTGCTCGTCTATTCAGAGTGAACTATACAGTGAAATCTTCCAGCACTAAAGCTCTATTCTGTTGCCTAAGCCCAGCCCCCAATCTGAAAGGAAAGCGTCACGATAGACTAAATAAAATCAAGGGTCTGTCATTCTGACTGTAAACACGTTCCTTCTTTTCTGTTTCCTGGTGCTGCCGAGGGGGAGGGAGTCTGTGTGTCAGCTAGAGGAGCGAAGAGGCAGAGAACAGGCACAGAATCTAAACCGTGTACTCAGGGTTTCAAAAATCAGGCTTCCCCACTGTTTGCGCTCCACTAGCAAGAAGCGTAATTGCTGCATCAGCAATAGTATTATGGCGATAAATGGAATAAGCCATTTCTCCCGCACAACTAGCTGCTACAGCATTCCATTCATCCCCAGCACTGGTAATGCAAAGACCAATTAATCCAGTCTGTCGGAGTCTGCATCCCCTCCCCCCACTGTGGAGCAGCTAGCACTGGAGGACTGTTTCTCTGCAGCACACCGAGCATAACACAGACTTGAGGAGCGTTTTTCTATCAAAAATCAATAAGTTTTAAAATCACGAATGGGCTGATCTGGCAGATTTCGACAGTGGCCTGACAGTCTATGCTTGGTTGGCAGGAGCGGCTGTGTTAAACTATATAGAAGTTACAGATGTTTCTGAAAAATAATAACCGTTCTGCAGGCTATGGAACAGATTTCCTCTTCCAAGTTCCCTAAAGGAGCCAGAGGTTAAAAATTGAGGAATGGCTTCTCCAAAAATCAACTGTAACACCTTGCAGACTGTACAAAGCTCTCGCTGTTTCTGGTGCTTCCACCACCCCCTATTCAGATCCTGAAGTGCACTGCGCTCCGTGGGGAGCTAAAATCAAGCTCAAGCGAGGAATTCCACCAGCTACCCAAGCTGGATCTGAACCCTGGACTCCAGAGGGGAAAGGTCAGAGTCTAAACCCACTGCAACTCCGAGTGCAAAACAAGCAGTGAAACGCTCTGTGAATGATCAGGAGAGAAACAGCGGGTCCTGTTTGACATCTTCCTAGCAATCTCTTAAAAGGGTGAAGCACACATTCAGAAATCAGTGGCTTGTTGTCTCTGTGGAACAAGGTCCAGTCAGATTAAAAAGACCCTATCAAGCTGACAACACTGCATCTTATCTAGAAGACTGCGCTTTCCAGATCAGTGCTTCCTGACTCAATGTTAGAATACAGGTTCCACCACGATAGCAGGTCCAAATGTGCAAGAATAGCAATGTAATATTTGCCACTTTGGAGCCGCGGGAAACAGAAGCCCACTGTTTACAATTCCCCCACACATGGCTGGCCAATCACAGAGCAAGCAGACAGGAAGTGAGGTCAGAGTTAGTGTTGGATTTAAAAGCGTGTCTGGGGTGGGCAGCGTGCCAGGATATTTGAACAGGAAAAGACTTTCAATAACAAAGCAATAAAGTACAGTACAGTATCCTCTAAATAAGGACTACAGGTTGGGACCCGTAGAGGTGAATGCTCAGAGTAAAAATAAAAAGACAGTGGATGACCTGGAACCTGAAACCAGGATCTCCTGTTCCCCAGTCCTCAGCCCCCTCAGACAGGCCACATTCCTGGCTTAACCCTGCCAGGCACCCATTGCTTCACACTTCATTACAAAAGGGACTGCAAGTCTTCATCTCAACACAGACACAGCTCTGCTAAACCTCAATTACACAGCATGTCACTTTACAGCAAGCCTCCTTTTTATTACAGGGATCCTGTGCGCAGGTGTCTACACACTGCTATACACAATGGTCTTGAGGTATATTTTGTAATAAGCTGTAGTTTGTGAAGGTACACAGCCAGGGCTATTTCTGCAAGCTGATCAATGCAGGGCTGCAATAAACACATTCTGACAAAAAAAAGGTGCCACCCACTACCCTGAATCCATCAGGCCTCCAGAGTGCATTCAATTTACTGTAGCGTGTGTCAGTGCTTTTAATAATGAAGCAGCATGATCTTACACACCCCTACCCCCTACAGCAGCAGCTCATAAGATCGTGATGAAACTGGACTTTTTATAAGTACACAGGATTCCTATGCAGTAACAATGGATCATTATTACTGCACAGCGATTTGAGCTTTAAACAAACACAGAGAGAGAGAGAGAGAGAGAGAGAGAGAGAGAGAGAGAGAGAGAGAGAGAGAGAGAGAGAGAGAGGAGAGAGAGAGGAGAGAGAGAGAGGGGAGATGCCGGGTTAGATCCTTTGACCTAGATTATTTTTATTTAACTCCATCTGCTAGCGCGCTCTCTATAGTAAATCCACATTTTTAATCTCGTGCTGCGACTTCTCAACATTACTCATCTGGAACCAAGCGAAACACAGAGCTAAAAATATCATCATGCTTTTAAAACATGCACTTAGTTTAGTTAGAGGAGACTAAAATATTCCCCACAGCAGCTCACACACCCGTATGCTTCATCATCAGCGAGTAAATTATTCTGTAATGTGAGATTTTATAATGCGATACTTTGTATTGTGATATTTTGTAAAACACAGCGTGAATATTGCCACTCTCTAGCATTCCGTTGAATTTACAAGACTTTAGAAAGTTCAGTTTTATATAACATTTGTCTACTCTGGTTTTAAATACTGTACCATATCTCCCTCTCTTTCTCCCTGTGATTAGCTACAGGAAGGAAAACCAGGTGCTAAACAGACCCAGGATTATGTAGCTTTCTGACAAAAGGCATTAAAAAGATTTCAAAAGGAAACGAGAGTTCAGCCGCGCCAACGTTTTCAAGAATCTCTGCATGTCTCGTGTGTCAAAAACGCACAATTCAATAGATTAGTCATTACTGCCCGGCTTTCATTTGAACGACTTCCTCGGGAGAAAACATCTGCTCAATGAACTGCATAGAAAAAAGGAAGCCGTCCACACGGACCGCTTTTGTAGGAGTCATTAAAAGTCACGCTCGTGGCTCAACTTAAAAAGGAAGCCCCCCTTATAATCTGGAACTAGGAGACAGAAACCCAAAAGAAACCAGCTACTGTCTGCATGACGTTTCTTCTTGTCAGCCTCCAATCAGTACCTTCCAAACACACAGGCACACTGTAACCACTGCAATATATCCAAGAGAACGATCCTACCCACTGTGCTGTCCTGCAACACTGCTGAAACACTCTTGTTGCAGCATGTTTGCAGGGACTGAGCTGATCTCTACTCTGGAGTCCCACTCCTTTTTCTCCCCTGCTGTAACCTCCTGAGAGATTACTATTGCTTTGCAGTCAATTAGGCTAATCACTGAATACATCCCACAGCAGTCAGGGAGAGAGACATGTCCACACTGGGATTAACGGACTCAAGTCACACACAATTGATTCCAATAAGAGGTCACTTTTAGATTGATTCCAGCCCTGTCGCTAGTCTATGAATCGTAGAGTAGCTCTACAATCTGGAAGTTCTGCGTCAGCGCTGATGAGAGGTTCTGTACAGATTCCAGCTCAATACCCTTGTGCTTCTCCACTGTCCTGAAGTTACGAGCTTGAAAAGAGATTCATAGGAGCTAAAAACAGGGATAACCGTACAGAACAAAAAGGATGATTCTTGCAGTCTTGGGGCACTCTTCTGAAACCCGTCTCCTGCTCCTCCTAGTCTTACCTGTTTCTGGAGTTCTCCACTCTCTCTCCCTGTCCCGGTGGTGTAGGAGATACAGCACGGCTCACACAGGGAGCACGTTGATTTCCTCTGCAGATACCAAGCTTTAACCCTTCAAGAACCACCTGCTTCAACACTGCCAGCTACATGCATAGCCTTTTTCTGTTAATGCTTTTAGGAACAGACCTCATATATACACTGTACTGTGTTGGCTCATATGCTTGCTGCAGGACCTGTACTGCACTCTGAGTCTAGCTGTGCTAACTGTAATTCAGTATTCAGTCATGTACTAAGCTCTCAATAGCTCAGATTGTCCAATAAACCATTGAGATACTGTGCCACACACACTGAATATCAAAAGGCCTCCCAGGAGAACCAATTCAATACTTTGCGATGCTCTAGAGCAGTTTTCATCCATCGATTGCTAAATTGCAGGCTTTTAGCAGCTGCTGTGCATTGCTTGCAGTGGGGCTGCCTGGCTGCTGCAGAACAATCTCTAGAGGCTCGGACAGGAATGATGCAAGGGAGGGACATGCTACGGCATGCTTAACCCTGGAGCAACACAGAGCCCCATGAACACACTCGCACGGAGCCACAGAGCAGACTCCCAGCGCCATGCCCGCCTCTCTGAGCTTGCACACATGAAGTACCTTCATATTTCTACATTTCAAAGCAAACAGCTCTTTGATCCCCCGCTCTTACGAAAACCGTTTACCCTCTGGCATGGTTTGCCTTGTTGATTATTCATCCTCAAAATCAAATCAGTAAGCCATGGGTAAAAAAAAAAAAAAAACGCAGCTTGCAGTTAGCTCAGACACAGAAAGATTCATGAAAATGTTTTCAGTGATCCCTCGTTAATTCACGGATTTGGATATGTTAACAGTAAACCGTAAATTTAGTGCAATTGACTGTACTGTGAAACCACTACCCTTCATATTTCCTGTTTTTCTATGCGTGAGTCAGAGATCACTGTGCTGTACACTGATAAAAATCACATAAAAACGTTATGCACTGCAAGAGCCTATCTGAGACAGGTTTGCAGTACCAGTCGCCATGGTGAGTAGCGTTCTGTTTATGGGATAGCAGCCTGCGGTTGAGTGCCGCGATCTCTCATAGAAATCTACACCAGTGTTGAAAGAACTGTTCTAAACACTTTTGTTGGAGGAGGGGGTGGGGAGGACACCCTGTGCAGTGAACACACTATAACTGTCCGCATACCTTTTAAATAGTGAATGCATGCACCCCTTACAAGGCGGTTCGGGTGCCTCAACATGCTTTGGACGGTCCTCCCAATCCACATCTCATTCGGTTGTTTGTCGCTCCCTGTATGCTTGCCACTGTTCTCCGGACGCTCTCGTACTGTAGCCTGTGCTGCTGCAGCACAGAGCCAGATTCCACGCATACCCAGGGGATTTGAACAGCATTGCTGACGGGCCAGTCCAGGGCACAGCAATCTTATCAACAGGTCCTAAATCCACCAACCCATGTTATTGCAATATGAACAGTGCTTTCTATTCGCAGGTATTCACCATTCTTGATCAGCCCTTAGGCCAAACAGATACTTAAATCCACAGGCCCTACTACAGTCACAGAATCATGGGATCCACTTGTTTTTGCATTGGGGGGAGTCCTGTTGGATACGAAGGTTTCCAGCTGCTTTTCGTCCAGTTTGATTCATGCATTGCTAAACCATCAGGAGTCCTGAAAGTAAATGGGTGTCACTCCAGGCTCCAATTCCCCTTCAGAATTGGAATTATTCATTTACTTTGCAATTATCCAGGTCAGAGAGCTGCTGCACAGCCCCGTCTGCTCCAGTGCTCGTACTGTAACGCAGTCTCACTTCATGCACACGCACAGTTTATGCAGAGCACAGACACCCCGTTTAAACACCACCTGCAGGCACTGTTCTTTAATCTCGTTCGTGGACAGACTAAAACAGACAACGAATGGGAGGTTTGCTAAATATAAGATTCAACCAACACACCAGGCTCTCGGCTTCAGACATCTTATAAATCAGAGGAAACCCTCTTTCAAAGCTCCTAAACACTGCTGGATTACTATGACCAGAACAAGCAGCTGAACTTAGACGAAGGAAGCAGCTCTATCTACTCTACTGGGTCTGAGGAATGACCAGTACAGCACGTTTTAACAGCCCAGGTTAAACAGTTACCTATAAACCCAGAGCACTTCACGACACTGGGAGAAGAGAGATGAATGTACTTAGAGAGTCTGGAGTGCGACGCGCTGTCCTGCAAACAGTATAAAGGAGATCTATTGTCCTGGTCAGTCAGAACTTAAAATAACTCAAATAAATACGAACAACTATACAAATTTAAACAACCTTTCAGTCCCGAATTCTGTCAAGCTGAAAAACGCGAAATTAAGTTATGCAATTCAAAAAGAAACTCCTTTATTGAGCATACATGAGAACAGGACACTTTTTTTTTTTTTTTTAACTTATAAGTGGGACTCGATAAATGTACAATATTAGAATAAAGGGAAATAAATGGTTAATAGACTCAATACCAGGATGCCTGAAGGTTTAAATAGAAAGGAACAGTAGATCGTTACATCATTAGCCGTGTAGTCAATGACATCACAAGCACATTAATAGATGTAAACAGAAGTAAGCGAGTGTGGTTGCCATGGCATCAAAAGCCTACAAGCACCTCCATTGTTTGTTTGAAACACACTTTCCTTTGACAAACGGGTGCTAAACACACCGAAACGTTGGGAAGCGAGTTTTCATTGCATGGGGACTGGAAATAAGACTCCCGTTGCACAACAGTTTGATCCATTCCTGGTTTTACTAGACACTAAGACACACCCGAGCTTGATAACTGGTGTTAAATCAAGAGACTATTAAAACCTGGAATAGGCGAATCTGCTGTGGAACAGGAGTCTTATTTCCATCCCTGCAACAGGATGGCTTTTTGATCTAGTCCTGCAACTCCATTCCTGAGTTTAATTTTATACAGCAAAACTCCAGCAAAAAGGCAAAACCCTTCCCCCCCACCTTCTACCTTAAATAACTACTTTTGTACAAAAGGAAACCACAGAAAAGGCGGTTAGTCTACAGCTGATGAGGCAGGAAGCTAGAATCTTCATTTTATGTGTTTTTATACATTTAACTCAAGGGCATAGCATTGTATAGTTCTCACTGCTGTCAGGGAATACATTTCAACCTCCACACTCCCTGCGAACACAAACTACAGCTGTACGGATTTCCTTAGCGTGACCAACTGAACGCTAGTCGATGAAATTCCCAAGCCGTGGCGCTTTTGTTTCCCGTGGCACAGGCGGTACAGCCGTATCAGTAGATGCGTGACGCTAGACCCGCACTGAAGGGATCAGATTGTAGATGGTATCGGAGAATCTATTCTCAATGATCCGAAGCAACGACATGCATGAGGGAGCCAGGGAGAATACTTTTCTGGCTTAGTTTGTGATAAAGGTCTTGCGTCCGCCGGTGAAAGAAATCTGGTGAATTTGATGCTTATGTGATAGTGGTAAGGAATGTGGGAAGCGATTGCGTCCCCTACTGCGATGATGCTACAAATAGAATAGATGGAGAGTCATGTGTGGAGGATGGCTTGGACTGGTTGGGCCTGTTTGGGCACTTCTGCTGTACTGGGAGGGAGCTCTCAGGCCATGACTCACAGGCATGAGCTCTCACTGGGTTGGTCATTTTATTGGGTGTGTTTCCACGCTCTGGGGAAAAAAAAAGGCTTTGAGAATCTCTCCCTGTCTGTGTTCCAGACCACCATGGAGGTCAACTTGTAAACTTGAAATGAAAAAAAAACATGTGGCTGGATTTTTAACCCTATCGAATGTACACAAAACAAACATTTAGACTTCTAAAAGGAATAAGAAAACAACGTCCGACTGCTTCACAAGCCGCTGAATTTAACGACTTCGGACCTGTTTTTATTCCGGTTTGGGGTCTTTTATGGGGGAGCGTTTTTCAATAGCGCCAATGACGATTTGCTATTAAAATCGCTATAAGAATGATCTTCAATGTCTTATTTCTACTGTGCGCACTGTATATGAATATCAAATCAGCCACACACACACACACAAAATAGTGTTACATTTAAAAACACTAAAAAGAATGTCAGAAGTTTATTTTACAATTTTTAAATGTATATGAATATCCTGTATATACAGTATCTGTATGCATGTATGTATGTAGAAATACAAGTAGCTTCCCAGTTAAGGTTTGAAAAAAAGCAGTAGCTATAGACTTATTTGCAATCGGGGATATGCAAATTTCAGCATTAGAAGACGTCAAAAGGCTTCAAATTTGGCTCTTGTACAGCCAACCTACCTACGACTTTCCCATGCGGATTGCAAGCCCTTACTTGACTCTCAGGGCTCCAGGGTGCTGAGGTTCTCAGGGCACAAATGCTCCCTGAAGCAAGCCCTCACCTCGCACAGACCCGGCCCTGTGCGTGCGCAGAGACAGTTAAAGCAAGCCGCTCTGAGCTGTGCTGCCTGGCACCTCTCAGAGCCCTTTAGAAAGGTGTCGACTCACTCCGGTTTGAAGTTTCTCAAGCAAAACCTCTTCAAGTTTAATATCCTTCGGAAAAGAATGCAATAATATTTAAAAACATAAAATCGAGGATTAAAACTGCTCATACTGAACCGGTAATTCGTTTTACAATAAATGATCCGAGGGAAGAAATATGTGAAAAACTAGAAACAATTTAAGGCGTATTTAATGTATTCGCACAGCTGTTGTTTTTTAGACGTGCACAGATTGGCTTCTGGCCTAAAGCAGGTTTTCGTCTGAAATGCAGCTGAATGCTAAGAGATAAAAACGCTGAGCACTAAACCACAGGGCAGGTAAAGGAAAACATCTCTGTGACAGCCTATCCGATCCTCCCAAAAACACTGACAAGACTGGAGCCTGGTACCTGCATCTACTGCGGAGCGTCCTGACGCAAGCAGTGCGATAAAAACAGGACGAGGTTCTGGTAGTTTGAGCTATACTGGTGGAAGGGAAGGCAATGGCATTTCAAATCAGTCTACAGAACATGATCAGACCCTGCCCAGCGAATGCCTCTACTCCTTATTGACAAAACATCTCACCCTGAATGTGGAGGAGGCATGGCTCAACACAAAGGGGAATCTTCCACTCTGTCAACATGCAGGCTCTGTTTTAATGATCTAGGGGAGAGAAGTATAAGGCATGTCACATTCCACATACTTTTCAAAAGTGGAATACCACAATTATTACAGAGAGCAACACTGATAAACATCTCATCGCTCCTGCTTTGCATCTCAGTCTCAGACAGAGACTGCACTTTACCCAACATGCAACTGAGTACAAAACGCTGCATTTTAAAACACAGTGCAAGAAAGTTTCAATGCGTGGAGGAGAGCAGGGTAGACCCTTGTTTTAATCCGAACGCCCCACAAAGCTGCGGCCTGGATTACACGTTGAGAACGTTGCTGACGTCCTTCTAGCAGCTCTGAAGAAGCAGGCACGTTTCACTCGTTATTTGGGACTTGTTTAAGGCTGCTAGGACGATCGCATGGCAGCATCACATCTAAAATCGCTAGCAGTTTGAGTGCTCAGCAGCCAGATCTCCACTGTCCTGACGGGAGAGTGTATCCTACAGTGTGCTCATGGTCACTACAGCAGTGTACTGTAGCCCCTCCCTCCTGCAGAACACATGGCACTCAGCCATTGAAACTGCCCTAACTCCCCAAGGACGTTAACGCCATTAAAATGCATACTAATCCGCAACAGGACCGGAACAGGTTTATGCCAGATGTAAGAGAGCTGGGTTACCACCCGACAGCCAAAATAAACATGATTTGTCAAGCACTGATCAAAAGCACAGTGCGGCCGCCTATACAGCACGTATCTGCTGGTTCTAACAATGTCTCAGAGTGCTGTCTCATTAACTGCCTTCAGCCATTGCAGGTCGGGCTTCTTCCTGTAGGGGTCGCGTGGGGCAGGCTCCAAGGACAGCTCATCACCGATAGGTTGGTCAACAAACCGCGTTCTGTTATTTCTTTAAGAACAGCCCGGCATGTGACAGACGCACGCTTTCAAAAAGACTCAACGTTAAAATCAGCAATTTCAAAACCAAAAACTGGTTTTGCTTTTGAAAGCGTCTCTTCCCCACAGGAACTGAAGAGCGTAGTATCGGGTTCTGAAAACAGTCACGGCAATTACTGCGGCTGAGCTTCAAACAGGAACGAAGGTTTCTGAGTGAACTGGAGAGGGAGACCATGCTGACCAGTGTCAGATCCACACCACACCAGGACTTGTGCAAATCTTTAGCCAAAGCACTTCGGACACCCGTGGTTTAGGTATCCTCTAGGATCAATGTTTCCCACAACAGCTCTGATTTAGTTCAAAGGATCATTTATAAAACACATTTAGACTTTAGTTTAACGATGCATTACAAGGTGTTAAACATATATGAATCATCTAACAATAGGTGTTAATATTCTTAATACAACATCATGGGGATGCGTAAAACAAACAAATCAGGAACTGTGTGATCAAACGCCTACATTTCTACATTCATTACTGTGCATATGCTGTGTTCAGCGCACAAAATAGCTGCCATCACACCAAAGGACAAGAACATATAATTACACCTTAATGAAAACAATATCCTTGTCTTGGTTGCTGTAGATAAGGATGCATTACTGTGTCTACATTACATAACTACCTGACAAGCAGAAGTTCATATCCCTCCCCCGAGCTCAGTAAACCAGAAGTGAGCATTACAACACTCCAGTTCACAATCCCTGCCCATGAACCTACTGAAACCTGCTCTGTCTTGTCACAGCAACCGCTGCTAAGCCCAACACCCAGAGGGGAGAAATAGATTTGCATGGATACAATAACCAGTTAGTCAATAGAATTTGTTAACAGCTTTTGACTCGCTTCTCCTGTTTTAAATTTACCCTTTTAAAAACGTGCAAGGCTTTCGTTACCGGTTTTATGGAGTGCGCTGAAGTCAGTATCATCTTGAAGAACTTTCTGGCTTTTATTAAAGCAAAGGCTCCTCTGCCAACACCACAGGCCCGTCACGCAACACAATTCTTATTAATAAACTCTCGGCAGAAGTTTGGTTGTTTGGGACAAGGCCGTTCCAAGAGAAATGTATTTTAACTTTGTGTGAAATATTTCACAGAGCAGAACTGCTTTCTCCAAAACACAAAACAAAACAGTTACCATGGCAATACAGGGCCCATTCCACAGTCGCGTGTGTCACAGAAACAAAAGCACTCTGCAAATGAGGTTGTGTTTATTTTAAATGTTCCTTTAGGAAGCTTTTGGCTATATAACTTTCTAAATATGTGGTACACCAAGTTTTCAGCCTACATTGCAATGCAGGAGGGTGCTCTCCAAACTGACTCAGCAGACAGTAAATCACAGACACATTCCTTGAGAACTGGTTTGTGTGCCGATAAAGAATGCTGCTGCGCTAGGACAAAAAATAGGTTCATAAATACTGTAGGAATGATTGTGTTGGAAGCAGTGATGTAACCAGCATTCGAACAAACACAGCTGGAAATGTGTTCAGTGGCACAGATAACCACGTTCGTATTCTCATAGCAGAACTGACTGCATCAAATATATATCATGCAAAGTAGTGCCGCGATGTTGCTGGAAATGCATTCTGCGGTACAGAAGAGAATTCCTCGGCTTTCTTTTATAAGTGATCCGATGGGGTACCAGGGCTACTTCACTCACAAGCACAAACGAGAACGCTAAAAGAAAAAAAAAAAAAAATATCGGGGCTTATTTACTTATGCATGTAAGAGTGGAAGTGATTTTTAACTGTTCAACCTAGAGGTTTGGTTTGTCTAGGATTTAATCTAATGCACTTGTTCTGCAGTCCAGCAACACTGAAGCATGAATCTCAGCAGTGTACAAATCACACAGTGCCAAAGAGAGCAGCTTCCTCCCCGGTCTGGGAATAACCAGAGGGCATGACCAGACCTCCGTGGGACTGGGCTGTATACAGGGTCCAAAACAATTGCAACCTGCTAGCAGAAACTTTTGCGAAAGGAATGGGGGAATATTGGATTTATTAATGACCATCTGACTGCTGGCACAGCGCTGCTTGTCAAAGCCCCTTGTCTCCCAGTGGCTGACGGATGAAAATCAGAACAATCGAAGGCTACTGTAGAAAGCACAGAAGCGGTTTGGGAGGCGTGATGTGAATGTGAATGAGAAAGAGAGTAGGGTTGAGGTCACTACAACAAACTGAGTGAGGGACTGTTTGCACCAGGGTTTACAGCAACACAGAACACAATGCCTTTATGAAACAACGCATTGTCAGATTAAAGACAGGCGGATTGACATTTTAAAAGCAAGACTATTCATGAAACCTCCCCTCCAGCAAAGGGAGAAAAACCGGTTCTTTTACCATATAAAAAAAAGGAAGGAAACACACCCCTTCACTTCATTTACACAGCTTGCTGCTACCTGTGGAAAAAGGACTGTAACAGAGTGCCTGCAGAACAGCACGGTCTGTCTGTGCAGACGCAGGTGGACTCAAACAAACAAGCTCAGAGCTTTAACCTTCACTCTCATTCTAGCTGCACAGTAGAGCAAGTCACGCAGCATGGAAACTCCCTCCCATGCTTCCAAGAGTCTGTACAGAATGGGTTTGCTCTGGGACAGTGACTCTTCTGTTCCTTGCATTCCTCTGCTTAGTAATCCATCCCACCAAGCTGAGGTCACTCCGAACCGGACATTCGAGTCAGAGTCCTGCTGATCGCCAGCTCTCTGAGTCCTACCTCCGGATCCCCAGCTCATTCCAGTTCAGCAAAGACCCTCGCAGTATTAAAATCAGCAGACGTGTTTGAACACGCACTGGTGGGCACCTTTACAAGTGAAGTAACAGCAAGTTTGAATTGGTGTTGCAAGCACCTCTCGAATGGCAGGGTAATTAATGAGCTGGAGACAGGCTGGAGAGTCCTCCTAATTAATTAGAACTTCACCACAGTCTCCTCCCCCTCCTGCTCCTCCTCCTCTCAGCGTCTCGAAGCAGACTCCCTTTAATACAGGCTCTGCTCCAGATGGCACGGAGAGGGGGGGAGGGAGTGAGGGAGGGAGCTGCACACTCTACTTCAAATCCACGGCTTGCCGAGTTTAGCAACAGAGATACAAGTAAAAGATTTATAAAGAGATTTAAGTCAGAGACAGATTTTCTTTGTCTTCAATTTGCATTCCTTACTGCTAGAGTATATCCCTTTTGGCCAAGATTTTTTTTTTAGTACATTTTTTGAAATTTGAAAACAGGTTTGCGTGAACTCTATGGAGTTGAAGAAGTCGCCCTGCCAAAACTGTGTATCTGTTTCATAATGCAGTTATTTTTCATTGATCGGACACTTAACGGGATACAAACTATACACACAGTTTGCAGTTAACAGAGCAAGTTATCATGACAATATAGTTGAAGAGAAAATTTTAAATAACTGGCAGATGCCAGTCAAACCCGATCAAGGGGGATAGCTTGTCTATAATGGTAGTGTAGGCAAGCACAGTTAAAACACAGCCAGGGGTCTGGTTAACAATGTTAGAGCTGCAGAATGGTAGAACTGCAAACTCTTAACAACAGACCACCCCCTGCTTTCAGAGCTGCTGGAGTTTAATGGCAAAAGGAAAAGTAACTGGAGACTCTGGTTTCATTACATCACCCGGAATGTAAAAATATAATAAAATAAATTTAAAAAAAAACATTCCAGTCCAAATCACCCAGCGCTCCAGTATTTAACAGCTAAGTAAGGCTTTGACGTCTTGGATCTACACAAGAATAAAATGAAGCTTGCCAAGGGAACAGGGGACTGCGATTTCGCTTGTGAGACCTGACAGTGCTCTCACACATACTGTACACAGGGTCCTCATAATAAACGCTCAGCAGGTGAAAGATCATAGTCAAACGCAACCCTAACTGTATACAGGAGGCTAGGACTGAACAATCAGAGTTTGGTGAAGTTTCTTGTTATATAAACACTCCTCACTCTCGGGGATGACCTTCGCTCCTCTGAAATGTTGTCTATTGTTTCTGAAGGTCAGAACTGCAAACTCTGGCCAGCTCACCACTTTAAGCTCTGAAATGCTGCTCGGCAGGCAGGCAGACTCCAGGAGCAGCGGCCGGCACTTGAATGCACCGTTTACAAAAAAAAAAAAATCAATTGGGGGAAAAAAATGCTCAGCGTTTATTAAGTTGAATCCGACGACTGCAGATTCGCTGGTTTGTAGAAAAACAAGGTGGGAGCATTGTTTGAATTCCACCAGGGTCATGCTTACATAGCAAGGCATTAACTGAGCTGAAGGAAAACATATGGATCCTTTCCAAGTACAACGCACACAGGACAGCGGAGCAGAGGGGTGTTAAGAATGAGCTAGAACCCAATGCTAAATCAGCACAAGAACACAGCCATTAAAATACCCCTGCTGTAACCCACTGCTTCCTAACTTCACAACAGTTAGCTTTGCATAAAAAAGAAAGCCAGCCCTGCAGGTGTTTTACAAGTTCTACCAATCTGAATGCAAAGATGCCGACAGGCTGGGGTTGCAACTGGTTACTATTCAAACTGGGCAGGCACTGCTCAGAGAGCTTGGATACCAATCTGAAATTCTGCGTCACGCCTACCATTAATCCCATGCAAAGATTCATCATGCAGTCAACAGCCTGGTTACTATACTCCAAGCTGAACAGCAAGGTATCTGGGTTCATTAAGAGGGATCATGGTTTCTGCATAGTTTAACTTCAAAACTAAACCCAAAGAGGATATCATCATCATCATCATCACCATCGTCATCATCATCATCGTCACCCCCCGTCTGGTTTAACCACAGCCTGGATTCCTGCTTGCCACAAGATGAAAACATTTGCACACACACACACACACACACACACACACACACACACATTCAGATGCTGAGCTGGCACAGGATGACACACGCTTCCTTTCTGGGAATTTCAGTGTTTATAAAAAAAGAAAACAGGACAAATTATTGAATTATTGATTTCCCTGGGGAAAAATTTGACGGACGGACGGAAAAGCTGAACTGAACGTTTTTATTTTTTTCTGGTATAAATCTGAATTTTCACACACCTTTGTAAGTGATTTTAAAAAAGGTACTGGAATTAGAAAACAGAAATTGACCCGAACCCTGCACCAACGTGGGACTGAACATCACAGAAACGGGAGCTTTGATTCCAAGTACAGGGAATTGATTTCAACTCGATTCTGAAAAAAAAATACACATTTCAGCAAGCAAGTCAAAAGAAAACACAACATCGCCATACTGTAGATCCTCTCTGAAAGCAGACTTGCCAATTATCCCTCAACTGTGTCGCTAAAATAAATTGATAACATATTCCCAGTTGGAGAGGTTGTCAGGTTTATTCTGCAACAAATGAAATAATTAAAAAATCAATCTTTAATGCACATGGCCTCGTGGGTTTGGATTGCAATAGAAAAAGAAATCTATTTCGATTTTTTTTCCCCCTCTCCATTTGGTCCGAGAAACCAAGACGTGCTGCATGGCTGAAAGCTGAATCATCTACACATTACCAAACGAAACACAAAGAAGCCTGAACAGATATTGAAAACAAATGTGCCCCTTTGTTCGAAACAACAGTGGCTGAAGTCAACGCAAACCACTTTTTTTTTTTTTTTCTTAAAACCTTTCAGGAAAAAACTGTATTGTTCCAATCTAATTTGAAAATCTGACAGTGTGTTAGGAATTTTGGCAGAATTATTATTATTATTATTTAATTAAACATTTGCTCTAGTATAAACTGTCCTTCGGCTGCAGTGCCCTAGGTTTGCAGACAAAGACATGCAGGCAAATGCGGGTCTCCGTCTCGCCCGCTGGCCTTGACAATAACACACTCTGTATCTCTCAATCTGCTATTGCAATCGTTTCACTGAACAAAGGATAGAGAGATAGAGAGACAGACAGAGAGTGAGAGAGAGACAGAGACAGAGACACAGAGAGAGACAGAGAGAGAGAGAGAGATAGAGAGAGACAGAGAGAGAAGAAAGAGAGAGAGACAGACAGACAGAGAGAGAGACAGACAGAGAGAGAGAGAGAAAGAGACTGCGCTACGCTTTTAATAAAGGTGTGAGGAGGCGGGGGGGGGGGGGGGGATGGGGTCTTAACAGGAAGTCTCCAAAAGCTGCCACATTATTATACTCAGTCCCTTCAGTGACCTGTCGACACAGATTTCGCTGTGCAAGACAACATCTAAGTTTCTGTTTTGTCAAAGCCCGGTGTTGCTCTAGTAATGACCTGCAGAACCAAAAACAAGGTAGACAGACGGAAGCTGACCGTGTTTGTGGGAGTTTGAAAAACGGTTCCTGTTAGGACAGTCTTTTAGCCCACAGCTGGGCATGCACGGTCCTCTTCACAAGTCACTGCAGGGCTGGGGAGGCTCGTGCAAAAAACAAAGGCAGCCTGTTTGTGACATCACGGGGTCTTGTACCCCCCCTCCCCTGGGAAACAACACCTCGCTCTCAGTGTCACGAACGCAGCGCACATCGCCAAGCTTTTCGTTTGAGAAAACAAACAGTGCTGCAATGTGGTGTGATGTTAAACCCCTCGCTGCTCCAGAGACTGCATCTCTGTAGAGAGGGCAGCAGCTGCCTGGTACAGCCGCGGGGGGGGGCGGGGCCCATCGCCGTTAGGCACAGACTCACAATATTAGTCAATCCACACGCCCCCTGTTGAGAATGGTTTGGGTTTAATACTCAGGGATCATGTATCCAAGGCAAACAGCTCTCCCCATACCAGTGACTGGGAGTCATCACTAATTCAAGACGGGCGATTACCACTTGAAAAAACATCCATGTGGTGATGATGATGATGGGGGGGGGTTGTGGTGTATTACCGGATACTGACAGGCTGCTATATTCATGCATGCAATAAAACCAGCTGTGTGCCACACAGCCACTCCCAGCTGCAGACAGACAAGTCCTGAAGCACCTGGATGCCTGGACTGCAGGTGGATTATTCCACTGCTCAATCCCCTTGCTATGGTGTTAGACAATCCAGGGAGCTCTTGAAAACTAGAGCATCCACCTCAATGCAAACTGCTCTGGTTAAAGCACTTTTAAAATAAGAACTTCCAGCCTCGTTTTAAAAGCCCTGAGACACATTCACAGCACTGGGAAGAGGTTTTAAAGAAAGGCACTGGATTGGAAAAATGTTTCAGCGCATTTAAAACCTAGAACGTGCTGTGAAGCAGTGCTGTGTTGCATCACTGTTTTAGTTTGTGCTGTTTAGACAAAACGGCACGGAGATCCGTCTGACAGCTCAGAAAATAAACACGCAGACCTTTCGACTGCCCGGGGAGGGAAAGACGTCGAGTTGAAACAGCCACAGCAAGCCGGACAAGGAGGCCTGCCGTTAGGGGCAATTAAGGATGGACGAGATGTAATTGCTTGACCACATCACACAGGCGAAGACCGGAGGAATTATTTAAATGGAGCTGAGAAATGCTCTTTGATCATGTTGTTTTGGTTAGGAACAGCCAAAGCTGGGAGGCAAATTTCTCAAACAGGCTCTGTCGTAGCACATCAACTGCAGAGCGCCAGACACACACACAGACACACACACACACACACACACACACACACACACACACAGTTAAACAAGCGGCCTCATTTTAATGCAGAATCTTTTGTTTCTTTGTGAGCACCAATTCCTTACAGAGTGCACTCTCTCAACAGGGAATACCAGCTATAAAAAAAAAGGAAATAATCTATCAAATCCATCTGCAATAGCAGAAGACAATAGCATTAAACCCTGGGTATTTGAATGAAATCGATGACAAAGAACATCCCATTTCTATGTGCAGCAGAACACAAATGTGTACAAGTGTGCTGTCCTGTTTCAATGATTGGTGTGCTTTTGTCATTGGTTTTATAAATCTTGCCCCCTTCTCCTTTTCAAAGAACTGCCTGGGAAAAAACATTTAACTCAGGGGTTCAACCCTGGTTAAATAAATAAATTAGAAAGTTTATCGGCTGCCTTTCCTAACTCTGGCAACTACATACACAGTAACTGTACACGGGCACACACACACACAGAGCATTTACAAGGCAATGAGTGCCATGCTGGCAGTGCCTCTTACTTCCAGTGCACTGCTTGCTAATTACTGTCAGGTTTGTAAGCATGGGTTTCGGCTGAGCATAGCAAGCATTGGGACGAGCCCTCGGGGGGGGGGGTGCGGGTGTGCACATCAAACCGAGCGCCGGGCTACAAACCACACACAGTTCAAAGCAACGTCTGCAGTGTGGGTCGCATTTCTGAGATTTGATTTTCTTGTAAGGGAGGGAGGGAGGGGCAGAACTCGCTTCTTCCAGTTCTGAACACACAAGAAAACGCAGCAAGCGCTTTATTTGAGTTTATCAGGCTTTACTTTTAGGAGGTTCGTTTGGTAATAATTATGCAATTACCTCCCTCTCTCCGGTCAGGGTCAGAGACTACCTTTAATTATAATACTCATGCACAGCTGGAAACGCACAAAGCAGACAGCACACAGATACGGGGCAAACCTTTACCAGGAATGCTTCATGACCCAAAATTATTGGATAAGATAGGAGCAAACAGCTGGGAAGCACTGCTTCACAAATTGTAACAAGATTTACATACGGTCGTTTGTAGACAGTAATGAATCATTAAAACACAGGGATGGGAATAAGACTCCTGTTGCACAGCAGTTTCACCCATTCCAGGTTTTACTAGTACAAGCTTGATTAGCCCCGGTGTATAGGTAACAAGCTCCATAGCCCAACACTCTGGAAGCTTTGACAGCAAGGCTGCTAGCTGTATACCGCCAACCTGGAAACAGTGCAACGCAGCTGAATCAGGTTTGCCTTTGCTGTAGTAAGGATCAAGAAAGAGCATTGTATGAAAACATGGTTCAACCTGAAGTTGAGACTGAACAAACATGGGTTTCATTTCAATAAACAGTGCCGGCTTTGAACTGGGTTCACTACATAAGGCTTCGTGCGTTTAAGATTCAACCTAGGATTTAGCCTTTTTAATGATCAAGAAGTTCCATTACTGACTCTTCCAAGCCTTGTGGATTTCAGATGGGTCTGCAGTGCCCTACAAGCGAAGCCTAAAAAACTCTGCATTCATTCCTGAAGGGGATATTTGAGGAGCTCTTCAAAAGGACGAGGACGTTAATAAAACGTGAAAATTCTCAAAGCGAAATGGTGCGTGCGTTTGTTACAATGATTTCAGCTTCTCTTCACATCACACGTACAGAGCAGTGCTCCAGTCACTGGACATGTGCCATTTCATGGGTATGTAAATCAGTGATCAGCGGCAGGCAGTCTCTGTCTAACACAGGCCTCTATTTCCATACAGATAACTGTGCAACGTAACTGTGCGCTAAACAAATCTGAACAAATGAGGCAGCTGGGAGCTCCAGCAGGGAGGCAATGCTGGCGATGTGTGCACCTGTCATGTGACAGGGGATCTAGAACTCCTGCCCCGTCATGTGACAGGGGCTCTAGAACTCCTGCACCCGTCATGTGACAGGGGCTCTAGAACTCCTGCACCCGTCATGTGACAGGGGCTCTAGAACTCCTGCACCCAGTCATGTGACAGGGGCTCTAGAACTCCTGCACCCGTCATGTGACAGGGGCTCTAGAACTCCTGCACCCGTCATGTGACAGGGGCTCTAGAACTCCTGCTCCCCGGGGAACGCAGCCCTGGACAGTGTGCACAGCGTTTCCTTATTAGAATTGCAGGATAGCTTTATTATTAGATTATAACTTTAGGTTACAATTGCATCTCGGGCTTCGCTCGCATGGTTTGTGGAGTCACCAGAACCCCTTGATGCAATTACATTATTCCACTGTATACAAAACAACACGATCACCAGCACACAGCTCCTCACTCTCACACACAGTGAAATGAACAATCACACGGGGAGATAATACTCTGGCACACCCGTTTCGCATCCAACTGAGAGTCAACGACAAAACCACCAAAACGGTTCTAAATAGAATTTTGGGGGGGGGGGGGGGGGGCAGGGCTTTCCATGACGTCACAAACGGAACCCCTGATTAGGAACCCTAAACTGAAGGTTCCAAAGAAAGCCCTAAGGGACTCTGTGGTTCCACACAGAACGCCCAGGGAACCACTTTTCCTAAGTGTGTAGAAGCATAGCCCTGAACTAAGCTTCAGACACAACGGCACAGAAGACTTTGTGATGCAAACAGACACACCTGCATCGCCAGCCCTGTCGTTAACTGGAGACTGGGGTGGAGCTCAGACAGGACAGCATTACCTTAATGCCAACAAGAACGATTACACAGCATCACATCTACAGATCTGTCCTGCAGATAAGTCTTTCAATTGTACACGTACAGTGCACGCAAGCAGTCCATAGCTGCTGTGTTTGCTAGGCTGAGTCCCTTCATAAACATGCCACCACGCACTGTAATGCAGCACCGTCACTCTTGACATAGCAATACCAGCTAAAGGCACCCGGCATCTGCAACATGAATGCATCCATCGCCGTGTTTATTACGGAAGCAATGCACTGCACCTATGGAAGCGCCCGGCAGTAAGCAAAGTGAAGCTATAAAACAGAGCGCCCGAGGACCGTCCATGAACGCGCCGCGGATGTGACTCAGCTGTGTGATGGAAATGCACGGCCGCACCGGCGACTAGGACTCGACAAGCAGGGCTCAATAAAACACAATTTGCCATCCCAAGACTGGCGGAGATCAAAAGATCAAAGTGGTAAATAAATAACTGTGAAAAAAGGGCGATGCATCTGTTGTTGGGTTTAGCAGCTGCTGTAGGAAGAATGGGGGTGACCGCTTAGTACAGGTGACTGCAGACAGGTTTCACTTTACCTGTAGCGGCACAGGAACAGCAATACAGGTAGCTGGCTAAGAGGTGGTCTTTATAGGCGGTCCTTATACAAGAATGGTCGCAATAGCGGTCCTTACATAAATGTGCTCTTCGGTACAAATGTAACTAAATGTTATTATTATTATTATTATTATTATTAATGAATAAAATGATCTTACCTTGAAGATAACGTTGTAAAATCTCCTCCATCCAGCAGCCTTACTTTACAGAAAAGCACACCATTGACAAACGGTACAGCGGTCAGCTCCTCCAAGGTAAAGGTCGTTTGAAACTTAAACTTCTTTTTCTTCATTAGAAACGCCATTGACAATCAGTCCCAATGTCTCGCAATTAGGACGAAAACAAACACAAAAAAAACGTTCTTTAATATTTCCCACGGAATGAAAGTAATAAGACACGCGTGTATGAAAAAAAATAGAATTTAAAAAAGTACACAACGGATTGTAATAAATTTCAATTAAAAAAAATGAAATAATACAAAAACAAAATAAAAATAAACAGTTCTGCTAAACCATGAATACAAATCGGTTTCTGGGACGTCCGGTTTTAATCTGGCGCTTGGAAATTCTTTCTGATGATTCGGTTTTGGTTCGTCATTTCTATAAAGGCTGGTTTCGCAGGACACCAGAAGATCTGTAAGACAAATAAAAAGCACAAGACGCAACGTCAATATAAAGAAAGTACAGTATCATGCAACCACCCAGGACGTAACTTTCGACAAGATTCGTCGCTTGAATGGAATTGTACGTGATATCGCAACACGTTGAACCGGTTTGGAGTTCATACAGAATTGTGTAATAATATAGATTGAGCATTAAAGAATATACGTGCACTCGCATTACTTAGATTTATACACCGTGAAACGGATAATTAAAACTCGAGGCGTGTTTATTGTTGTTTTTTTTTACCTGTTGCAGTATAATGCTATCCGAGAAAACTGAACTCTTCAGGCTGTGCTGACCCTGTGGATCTCACGGCTGGCTGTCAGCGGGAACATCACCGCGGACAGACCCTGAAGCAGCGAACACAAGCGCGACGCAATGTACCGATGCCCGGAGCAGCACCGACTTCCCCGGTACCGGTCACGGTATGTGTTCACGTTTCCGCTTCTCCTGCAGAACAAGATTAGCCGTTGAGTTGAGTGAAGCTTACTGTTGCTCGCTCAGATTTCTGCCAACGCGGACCTACTCCAAAATAATATCCTCCTTTTTAAATGTTCCTTCAGTTCAGTTGCGGCGGGGTGGCTGCGTTTCTTGTGCTGTTTTCGCTGTGCGTTTGCTAACAATTCGCTCTCTAGTCTCTCTCTTGTCAGTTTACTGTGCGGTCGCTGATTTTATCCCCACCATTAACAGTGCAACGAAATCCAGATTGAGTTTTCTGCCTTTCACTTCCCACGTCCACGCACACACACAAAAAAATATAGAGCTCGATTCTTTCTTTAGCCGGTCAGCCTCCAAAGCGTGGGCTTGCAACTGGGATGAACGATAAACAAATAATCGATCACAACAGAATTTAGTCTATTTCCGAGCCCATAACCTACACCTCCTTCCGCAAGCCGATCTCTCCATCTGCTCCCCGCAGTTTGAGTGCAGATGGGGATATTACCCAGCCTCCAAAGCACCGCCTCTAGGAGTCACATGCATCTGGTGCAGGACTATTTGCAACGCAATGGGCTTGCAATGCAACGCCGCTGTTAAAACGATGCCTACGCATGAGCAGAAACCGTAGCTGGGTTAAAGAATCGCACCGTCCCAAGATACTTACCGAAACATACTGTGTTGTTATGGAGGTTACGCAAATTCCTTTAAAGCAGGGCTGGTCTATATTATTTTTCCTTGGCTATATAATACACTGTCAGTGGGCGTGGCATGTGTAAAGCCGGTTTCGCCGTCAAAACCCGCAATTGTTAAAACGATACTGTGCAAAACTCGAATAATAGGCGTTTTAATTTATCCGACGACTTGTGATTTGGAAATGTTAGTGTAACGTAACAGAAGACCCGCTGCTCAAACCACCAATGCTTGTGCAGACAGCTGTGCACATCCCATCTAATAGAATATGCTTTTGAAAATATCCCAGCTACAGGAAAGTCCTTTAACCCATTAAAGTGTCCTTCTCCTAATTTGAGGACAGGCTACTTCGTAATTTTAGATCTTGCTTTAACTGGCATCTACCTGTTATTTCAATTGTACTTTTCACTAGTGCAAATTGAGCGCATTCGTCATAGTTTACTGTTCGTCAAAATGTTTGTGTGGGGCGCCCTCTCCTGGATTCGTTGCAGTATCACAGTATCCAACCCGAGTCCCACGCCTCCTTAAGATGCTTGAGTTTTTCTTTCATTATTTAATATGTCCCGATATTAAGTGCAAGTGGCTGGCGTTTAATACACTCTAATTCAATTTAAAAACATTATTTACAAATACAGCAGTTCAAGTAGTACAGCGTTATAGTAAAAAAAACCCACAGGAATGGAATTTATATTTGAGACATAAATAACTGTTCAACTGCTTTCATTTCAAGTCCATTTGTTTCACTAACTTTTGAAGTTATGGATTAACAAATAAATGATATCCCTTTTCCCCCCCATGTTTATTGAAGCACTGTACAAAACAGAATTTAAGCAGGTTTAAATTAAAATATATATTTAATACGCAGTATATAAAGCGTGGTCTACCTGTAGTTTTGAATGTTGTTGTTGAATAATAAAAGGGAATCAAATAAAACACTAATGCAAAAGTCTCCTGTACACAAAAATGTCTCTTGCAAATAAAAAGGGTTGCAACACTGCAATTGAAGTCATTTGTTTTTCCACAGAGAGAAGCTCGTCTTAACGGAACAGTGCTCACTGAAATTCTGATCAATGACGTGATGGAACAGCTTAAAACAGACCTGGAAACTAAAACACAGAAACTGAGCCCCAACCCTACAACCATTCCGTACCCCCACGCTTTCACTGTGCAGTGTCTGTCGTTCGCTTCTCAGTGTCTGTTTTGACCTGTTCGGTCACACTTTTTCCCCGTGTTAACCCTCCAGGGTCCTCTAGGGCTGCCCGCTGTCCTGCGGTCCGGTTTCAGCGGGCTGCTCGTTCTGCGCCGGGGCGCTGGCGATCGAGTTGTTGCCGGTGCTGCTCTGCAGGAACTTGCGGAAGTCTTTGAGGGCGGGGCGCAGCATCTGGATGAGGGCGATGAGGGCGGCCTGCGTGCCCTCCAGAGCCTGGGCCTGGCGCTCTTGCGCGCACGCCTGGGCCTCCTGCGAGCGGCGGATCATCTGCAGCAGGTCGTTCTGGTTCTCCAGGTGCTGCGCGATCTCGCGCACGTGCAGGTTCGTCACTCTCTGCTCCTGCAGCAGCTTGGCCGAGTTGAGCGCGATGCGGCTCTTGAGTTCCTGAGGCTTCAAGGGGCCCTCGCCCGGGCTGGTTAGCACTTCCATGGGGGGCTCCGTGGCGGGGGGGGGCTCCGTGGTGCAGTATTCCACGACCCCCTCCTCCAGCGTGTGGTACGTGGTCTCGTCTGGAGGGAAACACACAAGTGGGGTTCAGAGTTCACTCTATTTGCTGCTGTCACTCTTGGTGGATTTTAATGGTCATTCCAGACAGAACCAGATCTACACACTGCCACCATTCACCTTTACTGTAAGGCTGGATCATTAAAAACGGTATAGATTTTATTGTTTTTTTTTAAATCTTCATACAGGACGTTCCAGGCTTTTCTTGCCAATACATTTAGAATCCTACTCAGAATAAAGCGTTTATAGATTAAAATAAATCAATACATCACAAATCGGTTGGCATGACGATATTCCAAACTTAGCATCAAAGATTCCTAGGGTCTTAAAACTAGTATGTTAAAATGTGTCAGGCAAAATAAATAATCAAAGTGTTGCATTACCTTCTAGTGTTTTCTGCACTTCACAGACTGCAGAGGAGGAAGATGTCTGAATGTCTACGAGTTAAGACAATAAAGAACATAAATACTAGGCTTATTAGGAAAGGCACTATAGAGCTAAACAAAATATTTTTAAAAGCACCCACAGACACGGCTTTGAAATCGACTTCCTGGTTCCCGCTATTGTCATCACTTCCTTCATTATTAAATTAGGATAATTAGCTAGCAGACGCTTTTATCCAAAGCAACGTACAGAGACTAGGGGTTGAACTATGCATCATCTGCTGCTGCAGAGTCACTTCCAATAGGACCTCGTTTGTTTTACGTCTCATCTGCAGGACGGAGCACAAGGAGGTTCAGTGACTTGCTCAGGGTCACACGCAGTGAGTCAGTGGCTGATTTTAACCTCCTGGTAGCAAGCCCTTTTCTTTAACCACTGGACCACCAAGCCGTAGGTCAGATTCACTCCAACGGCTCTCTGACCTACAGCACAGGAAGTGTGTTGTTTTTTTCAGTGGCATTGTACTTGAAAAAGCTGCGATACCTAATGAGCAATGAGTCAGTGGCTGAGTTATTTGACAAGAGTCCTGAAAAGGAAATTGATAGAATGGGACCTAGTAATCTTACTCGAAATTAGACAACAAGATAGGTTTAATGCTTTTGAAGAAAGAAAATACCATACTAGACGGCGCTGTCATTAGTTAATTTTGTTTAGTACCTCCCCTGTTTTCTTTCTCGCGTTGGAGGAGATCATGTATTTACTTCAGAGCAGCGCGAGTAGGTTAAAACTTTTCTAATAATGATGTTAACTTTGCAGGCTTGTCTGCCCTCGTCGGTGGTTTGCTAAATGCAGCGTCACTTCTTCAAAGACTTACTTTGCGTTATCGTTACGGTTGTTGGCGAACTCAGTGGCATCGCTACCGGGATCTCGGTTCCCCTGTCTCCAGCCGGTAAGCTGATGATCGTCGCCTCGCCCAGCAAATTGCAAATCCGCTGCTGCGTGGATGTTAGGATCACCGGGACCGAAGTGCAATCGCCCGTCCCGTCCATAGCCGCCCTCGCCTGGGCTACTTTGCGCCGGACTTCGGTTTTGAGATCGGACCACTTTTTTTTGACCTCGGCCAGCTCTCGCTGGCAGGTGGTCACGGCGTTCACTCTTTTCAGTATTTCCACCCAGGCGCTGTTTTTGGTAATGTGCGTCACCCCGGCATTGAAGTGGTTAACGAGAATGTGTTTTTGTTTTTCCATCTCCTCCAGTATAATCTCCACCTCCCTTTCAGAAAAATTCATTTTTCTCTTTTTGGCTTGAGATGCCATTATATTGCAAATGTTTTATTTATTTTTTTCTTTAATTAATTTTTTTTAAAAAAAAGTGTACGTAGTATACGCAAAAATAGTAGGATTTACTTAATGGAGGTGCGCAGCGTAATGGCTACCAGAATTAGCTTCTTCCTCCTGCTTACGTCCGCAAGGGCTCCAACGCCCCGCCTACTCCGGAGTCCTGCATTCCTATTTGTTCAGGTCCCGAGGACCGCGCCGCACTTCTCTGCAGCTATTTGTTAAGTTCTAGTGTCACTCAAAAAAGACTGCGGACACGCTGAATGCAAATGTGTGCGCATTTTACATGCGAGATGATCCTTAAATACATAGCCTGGTGCAATTTGAATACAACACAATGTAGGTTAAACAGAAACACTCAGAATCCTGGATTAATATTCGTGTGGAAAACGTCACCGAAATGCGCGTATGACTCGCATCGAATCCTACCTACCCAGTGCATGAAGTTCAGCAAACTTGAAAAACGGTTCCTCATAATAAATTACAGCTAAACTTGAGACTAGCGTGTACAGAACAACATCGGTTGTTACGTTGCCGGACAATGTATGCATACAGATTCTTATGGTGTGAATTTTTGGTTATCCCAAGCTGGAAAAGTGTCAATTTAATAAAAAAAAGTGTAATCACTTCCAATGACCACTAGAGGGCACCACAAGTAACTCAACCCAAGACAGCAATGGCTTCAGCCGATTGGGCTAAAATAAACTATAGAGGTAACCTACGGGTTTTAAGGGCCAGTCAGGAGTATCTCTGGTAAATGTTAACCAGATATACTGTCTGCAAAGTGCTTGCAGAATACATGGAAGAATGTGGGAGACACCCCTAGATAGCGGTTGATTTAGTCACTCTGTATGCCTCCAGGATAAACCAGAGCTGTTTTTTGTTCTGGGATAACCCCTAACAATCCTGTGGTTTACCTTGGCAGTGTAACGGTGGAGTAACTGACCTCTAAGTGAGTGGTTTTACACCTGATGCAAACACCTACCCACCCCCAAACTGCAACGCAACGCGCTGCGCTATTAAAAACCAAATCGTGGGCACAAGTATATCAAATACGGGTGCATTTTTTGTTTTGGAATTAAAACTACCTCGTGCCATTTGCATAACAGATACCCTTGTTATCTTAAACTGTATCACTTTTTTTTAAGGTTATTTATTATTCCGAGTATAGTATTTTATTATGGTATTTTTTTAATCGTTGAGAAGGCGGTTATCGAGAGATCATTGGTTGCGTTCCCTGTCAATCATTGCAACCACGCCCACCCACGAGTGAGTGTGACGAACCGTTTCCTGTTCCAGAAACCGAGAAACTGTCCTTCATTTACCGGCGTCTCTTTTTTTAATCTTGCATCAGCTGGAGAGGCGAGCGCCAAGTCAAATATATATACAGGGCTAATTCTTGTGAAATTCACAGCAATCCCGGAGATACGGAGTTTGGAATTGCGAGAAAGGGACACCCGAAAGCAATCTGAATCGGACTTTAGCTTTTCAGAAAGACAGATTGCACAGGGCAAGCGAATCCGGGTGGGCTAGCTGAGCGGGAGAGACCGAACAAGGGCGACGTAGACTCCAGCCAAATGAGTACAGAGGCACGGGATCTGCATAGCAAGAGGAGCTGCAAAACCGTGCACGATTAGATTATCTTGTATTTGTATTTAATATCTTGAATAATCGTCAAAACCATCTTTAAACAGACACTGCGTTATTTTCTTAATATTTTTTTAAAACTCAAAGGAAACTGTTTTAATTTTGGTTGCGTTTTGGTGGATCGTTAAAAACACATATATTTACATTTAGCGGATACCGATTATGCAGAAGGAGAGATCGATCATTTCCCCCTTGCTAAGCGGAGTGTTCTGCCAATGCGGTTCGGACCCGGGCGGCGGAGGCGGCACCGCTGTCTCAGAACCTCACCAACACTGCAGCGACGCACACGCCAGTTCGGCAGAGTTCGGGTCCGGTTCCTGCGGCGGGGCGCTGTGTGGTGCTGGTACCGAACAGGAACACCGTCTCAAGGTTCTGTTTCAAGTGCTGGACGTCAACAAAGACGGGGGTATCTGTGTCAACGACTTGACCATCGGGCTGAAGAAGCTGGGAGTTCACCGGACTGAGAACGAACTGAGGGTAAGCTGCTAGTGAAGTCTGCGTTTTATTATAATCAAAATCCATTACAAATTCATACCGGCCAACGCTGTACTCGAACACATATAGAGTTAATATAAGCAACATGGCTTATTCTTAAATCGGTGTCGGTAAGATACATTGATGCCTTATTATGTATCCCATATGTTTAAAATCCTCAACTTTATTATTGAAAGCGTGACCCCAACAGAAACTGAAGTCCGGTAACAGCAGGAATGCCCATCCGGTAAATCCGCCTGAGTGACGTCACTGTGCTTCAATGCGTCAGTCAGTAATTCACATTGTTATGTACCTGCCTTTTTCGTTTCGTACCTGTGATCAAACCGTGCTTTTAACTAGCAGCTGGGAAACAGTCTGTCCAGGGAGGGGGGAGGGGGAGGGGGGAGGGGGGAGGTCCGCAGGCCCTCTGAATGGAAGTTCACAGGACGAGCAGAGGTCTGTGGAAAGTTTTCAGATCCCAGAGGCTAACAGCGTCTCCTCCTAAACCTGACCCGAGATGAACCTGAGATACAGTCAGATTAGGAATGCAGTTTTCCTTGGTGGGGTTTAAAACCGTGGGGGGCATTTTGTGCACATGGCCTTCTCTGAGAGACCCAGCTGCCTGTAGCAGTTTGTGGGGTTTACATTTTACTTGAGTGAAACAGCAGCTGGATAAAGGTCTCTTTCCATTGTGTGAGTGGGACAGGCCTGTTTGTGCAGACAAAAGGGTAGTGCGATAGAGCCAGCATTGAGAGCACCAGGCTTCATTATCATTATGGGATGGATGTGTGTGAAAAGCACCAGCATTCAGGGATGGGAACAAGACTCCTATTGCAGAGCATAGCGAAACCAGGTGTGGATGAAACTGCTGTGCGATGGGAGTTATTCCCATCCCTGTGTGTGGCTCCTATTTCTTCCCTATTTATTTTTTGATTTCTTTGTAAATGATCATTGATCTTATTTTCTTAAGATCTCTTGGTAGGTTATCATTGTTTTCAGTCAGTGTAAAATAATTAAATATGGGTCAATATTAGTTTGGTATTTGGTCACATGCTGTTCTGTTAAACACGCACTCACGCACACACACACACAAATCAAAGCATTTGTATTGCAAATTCCGATCTACCGTCAGTAGGCGCTACTGCGGTTCCCACGGAAACGGTTTGCATGTATCTTAAGCTGATTGCAAAGCAGGCTGGCGACAGAGGAACGTGCACTCGTTTTTCAGAACGTTTGTGTCGTTTTCTTTTGCATTTAATGATGTTGCATGACGGGGGTGATGCGTTACTGGAGCTTTGGTTTGGAATGAGAGAATCACGAGAGGGCAGGAAGGGATCAATCTAATACACCCCTCAGGAAGAAGCTATCAAACAAATGCCAAATTCAACAGCGCTTCCCTCCAAATGATTGGATTGCTGCCAAGCTGTTTGTCTCTCGTTCGGCTTGCCCTGTTTCCTTCTGCTCGTGCCTGCGTTCCAATCCCTCTGTCTGCAGTTGACGTGGCAGTAGCACATGTTTGCTGCTGCACAGGATTCCCAGTCTAGACTCAAGAACAGTCCGCTTCCTGGCAAGCAGAGCGTCAGATGGTGCTAGCATTGGCAAGGGGCACTTCCCTTTATATTACTTCACTCCTTTCAGTCCTGGCTCCTCTCTCAAGCAGAGACTGCCAGCTGTGCTGGAGTGTGCATTGGATTTGCATGGATTCTGATGGGAAACAGCAGTATGGTCAGATTCCACAAGCCTGCATTTTCATTAAAGACGTTAGCAGCTGTGTTTTGGGTTTACTGTCGGGCAGTCCTGGTGGTTATCATTGTGGATTCAGACCTCTGTCTGGATTGCTCTTTGGCTCCTGGCTACAGCGAGCATAGTGTTCCGCCACCAGGTGGGGCTGTGCGTTATGTCAAATTACCAATACAACCAAAGAGAAACAAAACCACTTTAAATCCATTTTTTTGCATATAAAACGATCTCCTGTATCCGGGGTGTCAAATCCCGGTCCTGAAAGGCTGTTCCACTCCATGTTTAACAGGTAACATCATTAACTACTTCAGGACCTGGGATGGAGGTTTAATTGGTTCAAACAATTTAGAACAAGGTTAAAACAAAGACCAGGAGTGGAAGGGCCACCCCTGCTGTGTATTCTTCTGTAATCGGTCGGGTGTAGTAACGTGGTAGCTACAGTGCCCACCCATATGCTCCCGTGATGAGGCAGAGTAAAACGCGACCCCTTTTTCCTTTGGGGAAGATCAGTGCTAAACTGGTTAGCCTGATCAGAGCCCTGGGAAAGCTTCAGTAGAGCTGTGATTTTAAAGGTCTGTTTGTTTGTGAGCTGGTGATTTAACATCAGCATGATTCATGCTGTAATCCCCAGGGCTGTCCTGTCTGACACGGAACACACTGTGCAGTACACAGACACAGGACTCCACCAATCACAGGAGAGCTGTTCGATGCATCATTCATGGAACTGAAACCACATTCTACTGTATAATTAGAGCTGTGTTTTTGTCCCCACTGTAATTTCATGGTCTAAAAATAGGTATTTCAATATATTTCATGATTGAACATGTTTTCTAATACATGTGAATTGATCAAACAAAATAAAAACAGAAATTAATGTAAAAATAAGACACTACATATTACACAGCAGTGGGTAAGTTTCCTGTAAATCGTGAAATCTGTGATAGCGTGACACAAATCCAGCCTTGTGGATCGGACGTCAACGTCGTGTTGCCTGAAAAGAGATGTTTTCAAAAGGGACATGCCTGCGTCCTCTCGTTCAGTGAACTGGTCAGCTATGCTGTGGAATCCAGAGAGATCTGCCTGCTGATTCACCTCCAAACCTTTCACAACTGTCTGCCCAGCACAGTTCCACCGCCCCATGAAAACCCTGAAGCAATGCAGAGTTTGAAGCCATTGTTGATCATGGAAACATCCATGGCTGTTGCTGAAGCAAGCTGTCACCTGCTGCTGTAGTTCAGGGCCAGGCAAATCCTGAACGAACCTTTCCTGCTGTTCTCAGAGGTCAAGCTACTCCTGCAACTGTTTAAAAGCTGAAAACAAGTACAAGGTTCTAAGTAAGCGAGTTATTAGTTCAGCACACAGGGGGACCCCAGGACCAGGGTTGGGAAGTGCTGGTATAGACTCTGCAAACCCAAGCAGTTGTTTCACTTGCAATGGTAAATGAACCCAATCAACACCTGTGACTGCCCCCCGGTGGAGAGCTTATCCCAATAATGGGTACCCGCAGCACTGCAGTCATTGTAGTAGGGGGGCAGGCATAACTGAAACTGAGGGGGGGTGGAGATTGGACTGGATTGTGAGGGGCTTGCAATTCTAGTAGGGAATTTGAAGTTTAATTGACACGTCTGGATTTCCTTCCATGTCTACCTCCTGCTCAAAGTGACTTGAATTGTGTTGCTGTAGTAAAGATTGATGCCTGCGGGTCCCGTCTCTCCCCGCATTGCTGTGGCCTTGTCCAGTTTCGTTTGCTGGGTTTGCTGCTGTGCTGTCGACCGGAAACCCCAAATCCACCCTCGTTAAAACCCTGAAAGCACTCTGTTCAAGAAAGCCATTCCAGAGCTGTGTGTGTGTTCATTCCTTTATTGACTTGCTAATGCACCCTCCCCTTTTTGTGCAGAGCACTCTGGGGGATTGGTAGTAGACAAACGCCCCCATGTGACGGACTCCAGCAGCCATGCGGTCCAGGCAGTACAGCCCTGTTGTCTGGCTAGTCTAGTCTCGGCAGTGCGCCACCTTGTGGCTAAAGAGGCTAAGCATGCCTGTGTAGAATGTGACCCTTCAAATTCGAAATCCTGTTTCATTCTTTGAAAAGTATCTGCCCGGGTTTCCTCTTTCCTACATGCCATGTGATTCTGGGATCGTTCTGCATCATTAAAAAATTAAAAAGATTCCAAATCTATGACTGCAGTACCTGGAGTCCCCCCCCCCCCCCCCCCCACACAAGGGGGCGCTCGTTGCTGTCTTTACAGCCTCATTTCTTTTTTCTTTCTTTCTCAGTGATACGGCTTGGAAAGTGACTGTTTTGTATTTCTGGTGTTCTTTATAAATGGGAGGAGACAGCAACCCTAAATGACTGGAGTTGGTTGGAGGAGTGACGCAGGCAGCAATGCTGATGCTGTACAGCAGTGACTCTGCAGGGTTTAACCGTTTCTTTCTTTCATGTTCTGCCTAGTTCGCTATGCGGTAACACATTGTGTAAGTGCTGTCATTTATTCAGCTTTTTATCTTGTAAACGTGACGTTTACCCACTCCTGTCTGGACTAGATCAGCCAACGTTTGAGGCTGGGAGCACTGCTGGGGAATATTGAAACAGAAGGGCAACTGAAAAGCCACTGCTTCACAACGCACAGCATCCACCCCCCTCAGGGGAGACTGATGTGCGTTGCCACGGCGATGCATCCAGCCTAATGGAATAGCAGAGAGAGAGAGAGAGAGAGAGAGAGAGAGAGACCCCTTTGGTGATAAGAAATCACCCAGCCAGCACTTTCTAATTGGCTGGCCCTCACTAATGGACCTGTTAGTGTGGGCCTTTGCCATTGGCTGGGCCACAGCTGCAGTGAGGATGCAGTTTGATGTGCACTGCTTGCTTCCAGACGCTTTTTTTGCTGCAATATTTCTTCTCCTGACTGGGCCAGGGCTCGCTGGGAACTCTCAGATCTCAAAGTGAATGCGTCTGAAAGAAACTGCGCAGGGAGAGAGAAAGAGGCAAAACCCGTAGCGAGATTCACACGAGCTGGTTACCTGGTGAGAGAAGGCTGCAGGTTGTATACATGTAATACTTGAAAAGTTTATCTAACTTGGTGTGAGATAATGCCTATTGTTTTGGCTGCCTATTAAATAATATTGCAGCAGTATTAAGTTTGCTTTGCTCTGGCGTAGGTAGGTAGGTATTGATATAAGGCTGACGGGCTTTGATCTTGCTTTAAGTAAAGGTCCTGTCTGTGTTCAGTGATGTGGTTTGAAAGCTAGACATCGGATAAGGTACTTTTTTTGTTTCAGGGAGACGATTGCCAGCTCTAAAGCAGAAATCATTCACTTGGAGAATTTTTGTTTTTTAGCATTGCTGCCCTGCGTTGGTAATTAACAGTATTCCCTCCCCTTCCTCGCTCTGTGTTGCGTCCACGTTCCTCAGTGCCTGCCTCGAGGAGGGATGCTGCAGGCTGTGTGGGGGTTCCTCTCCCCGTGGATTTCGAGGGCTCCTCCCGCTGCGTCGTGCCAGGCTTCAGGTGGGGTTGAGCAGGATGCAGAGAAAGCAGCTGCTTCTCCCAGAGCCGGAGCGGCGGAATCGACAGCTAAGCCAGCCGGGGACAGCCCTGCGGGAGAGAAGAAACAAACCATACTGATAATGGTGGTGCCCACGGAGCTTCTGAAACAGGTACGACCGCCACAGACCTGGGCTCGGATCCACTTGAACCTGGGCTCACCCGCCTTCGTGTAATTACTCCATATACTGTAACTCATCGATTTACACTTCAATTACGCCTTTGTCATTCGCTTGTTATTCACGTTTGGTTTCCACCATGTGTCAGTACCTGTGATATTTTATTGCTTGGTTATTTAGAATAAATAATGAACGTGTTAGTATGCGTAGTGGTTTACGTTGCTTTTTAGTGCAATGGTAATTTAGAATTGTAATTAGTGCAGCATACTTGTAACTATCATTGGAATCGGAATTCCGGTAAGTAATGCTTCTGTAATTGTAATTACTTGACCCCCGGGTCTGACCAGCACTGCAGATCCGCTCGCTCTCTCGGTTTAAAGATGCTGTGCCCAATGCCACTTCAAATCCCCACGTGTGGCTGGAGGTGATCAGCCTCTATACCTTGAGAAGCCACAGCTGGATTTTTGAGCATTTCACAGACAGGATCGCCCTGAATTGCATCAGCCACCTATCTGGCCAGCCCAGGATTACCCTTAAAGAGGCGTGCTTGATGTAATCCAGGTGGCTTGCTGTAAAATGCTCTACAAATCCCAGCAGGGTCTAGGGTGATGAAATCAAGCTCCAGGTCTGAGCCAAGCATCAACTGTAAATGATCCAGGACAAAGTTTTATAAAGTATTGCATAACCACAGTGAAACCAGTCCTGAAGGACGCCGAACAGTTTTATCCGCTTAAAACCGGCGACTTCAAGTGCGTTCGTCATTCACTTGCATTTTGAAGGGGAGTTACTGGCTGGTAAAACAAGTTATTTTGACTTTACAGTAAACTTTTAGTTTTCTGTATGATCTTTTCTGTTGACCAGAAACAAATCCAATCTCCAATGCATTGAGAGGTGTGGAGCTCTAGTGCAGGGCTGGTAGTTCCACTCCTGGTCTTTGTTCCAACCCTGTTCTGAATTGGTTAACTAAACCAGTTAAACCTCCATCCAGACCCTGAATTAGTTCTCTCGTGTTGCTTGTTAAACCTGGAGTGGAATGGCTGTGAAGGACCGTGATTGAACACCGCCGCTCAGTACAGTAGATGGTCAGTTGATCTGGCTGAGAGGATGGCTATGGTTGCGTGTGTGTGTGTGTGTGTGTGTGTGTGTGTGTGTGTGCGTGCGTTGTCTCAGGTGCTCCTGTGATAAGACGGATCGCTGGTTATTCTTGTACAGAGACACCAACGCACACGCTCTGTTTTTCCAACGCCTGCTGTTGCACAATTTTGCATCGGTGGTCCATAAAACCTGGTAAACAAAACCTGTTTTTTCAGTGGAGGATCAAAACAAAGAGCTGTGTCCCAGAATGGAAGTTGACCTTGGACTGGTGCTTTGTCATGAAGTTCAGATGGTACACATGTTGGTGTTTTTCTGCTGTTTAATCTTTACCTCGGTGCAGATGTCTGGAGGAGTGCTATCGGGTCCTGTTTGTTTTGTCCTTCCCTCGATTGGTACGTCTGTGCTATGGGGTCATGAACAAATGGGGGGGGGGGAAACACACTTTCTGATAAATAACACAGTCCTAGGACGGCAGACTAGAGCGTCATCTATTTGGACTCTATTCAACAGGTTTTGTTCAGGGTTGTTTTTCGAGTTGGTTTTTGATTAATTAAATCAAGATGAAACATTTTCAGCTGTGTTTTATTTTTTGAAGAGGGTTTATTTATTATTATTATTATTATTATTTATTTCTTAGCAGACGCCCTTATCCAGGGCGACTTACAATTGTTACAAGATATCACATTATACATTATTTCACATTATACAGTTATCACATTATTTTTACATACAATTGCCCATTTATACAGTTGGGTTTTTACTGGAGCAATCTAGGTAAAGTACCTTGCTCAAGGGTACAACAGCAGTGTCCCCCACTGGGGATTGAACCCACAACCCTCCGGTCAAGAGTCCAAAGCCCTAACCACTACTCCACACTGCTGCCTTTGGCATCAAATGAAAGCAGTGGAACAATCACAGCGATGTAATTCATGTCTGAAATATCAATTCCAGTTGGGTGCTTCGCTCCAGGATCCCCAGTCACGCTGTTCAGGAATGTGCCTGGTGATCTGAGCCAGGGCATCCGCTGCGGCTCCCACAGCATCCCTCTGGAAGCTGCAGCTTGTGACTCCCTCGAAATAACATCCGAACTGGAGTCTGAGCTGCAAGCGAAGCCCGCGAGGCGTCCTGGCTGCCTGCTTTGCCCTACCCTGCGGATCCCTCCTCAGCATCGGGCTACAAGACTCTCCAGAGCTGTGTTAAACAAGTTCAACTTCAGTGCAGGTTCAGTTTCGTGATGGTGATTTTTCAGCTCTCCCACGTATTTTCAGTGATTCAGTGCAACTCCCTGGTTGCATGTTTCATGTATTTAGCAGTGGGTGGAACTTCCTATAAGTTCCCAGGTATTGGAATTTATCAGAGAAATCTTTAAGATAAATAAGACTCCTGTTGCATAGCGGTTTGATCCATTCCTGTTTTTAGTAGGAGTTTAATAAGACACACCTGAACTGGTTACCTATACGCTCTGTGGCTAATCAAGCTCGTGTTGAAACGTGGAACGGGTGAATCTGCTATGCAATAGGAGTCTTATTTCCGTCCCTGAATACCACCTAAATAAAGACAACGCCATCTGAATTAAAAAAAAAAACGACTGCTAATACTGGTTTTGTTTGTTGTATCATTTCAAAGATGAGAAACAATATTGGTTCCTCCATTAAACCCGTCTGCAATACTATTATCGCTGTAATATGAGCTCTTCCCTGGACAGCCGCCAATTTCAACCACAAAGGGTTAAAACAGAGACCACGTGTGCCTTCCACATTACGTAAGAGGAGATGTCTGTAGTGATGTCAAGAAAAAAGGAGTGTATTGGGTTTTAACCAATGAAAAGGCAGCATTAGGGTGACGCATTCGGGGCGGGGCCAATAGAACCAAAGAACACATGTGTCAGAAGGCATTTGCCGGCATTTAAGATCAAGCGGCGCTGAGAAGGGCGAGAGAAGGCATCCGTTCTCTCTCTTTTTTTAATATATGTATTATCTATTTATTTATATTTAAGAGCGTCGAATATTATTTTGAAATGCTGTGCCTGTGCCTTTACGTGCCCCTCCCGAACGCGGCTCAAACGGAGTTTGAATACTTTGAATCGGAAAGACTTCCTTCCGAGCTCAAGTCGTTTTTCACCAGGCTGAGTGTGTTCGCTCCTTCCGAGGAACTGACTGCCTATCGAAAGTGGAGACGGGTAAGAAGCTCGATGTTTGGTGTGTGCGTTTTTCTCGTGGAGTGAGTGGGATTTGTCCAATATGTAGGTGGTGCGCGATCTCTGCTTGTAAATACTGGTATTCTTTCCAAGAAACGGGAAGAGGATGTGGAAATTAAAAAAACAGATTCCCCCATTGAGAGAGCTGTCCTTTTAATGTATCTACCGATACAGATAACTGGTGTGTATTCATCTCAAACGGTGCTCTTTATGTCTGTTACATTTTAAAACCTGGGCTGGGTGGCAACGTTCGTTACTTATGTAAGTCTCTATAGAAAAGCTATTTTAAACGGCTGATCTCTGACATTGATTGGCTCGTTATCTGATGTAATACAACGGAAGGAATGAGCAGTTTTAACCTCTGGCAAGAGCAATATTTATTTAACCAAACAATTTAAATCTATTTAAGGTGTATAACTGAATTGTTCTTTCGTATCTGTAATTATCTGCTAAATTAATTCCAGCGTTAAATCCCAAACGGCTGTTTTGTGCAGTGTGTGGCTGGACTTGGGATCAATCTTCACACTCTTAATCTTCAAGTTCATTGCCGGCTCATGTAGACAATCCTCCCAGTGTGTCAAATGATACCCTTTGACAACTGCTTGCATTGTAACACAGTTTTTTCCAAAAAAAAAAAAATTGTGGCAAAACTAGAGAACGTTTCTAATTCTTACAAAATTTGCAACAGATGGGCAATAAAAACTACTTTGTTCTGAAAGGTATTTGATATTCCGCTATGTAGAACGCTGACACACTTGAAGGCCTGCCTCTGACGTGTTGGTCTGCGCAGTCTGGTTTGGTCATATAAATTAGTTTGTAGTAAAATCATTGTGTTTTATGAACTGTCTATGGCATGCTTCCCAATGGGTATTTGCAGGGCTTTGTGAGTCCTCTATACAGGGATGGGAATATGGGAGGGACAGTGTAACGCACTCTGCTCATGTGATGCAGGGACAGTGTAACGCACTCTGCTCATGTGATGCAGGTACAGTGTAACGCACTCTGCTCATGTGATGCAGGTACAGTGTAACGCACTCTGCTCATGTGATGCAAGGACAGTGTAACGCATTCTGCTCATGTGATGCAGGTACAGTGTAACGCACTCTGCTCATGTGATGCAGGTACAGTGTAACGCACTGCTCATGTGATGCAGGTACAGTGTAACGCACTCTGCACATGTGATGCAGGTACAGTGTGATGCACTCTGCTCATGTGATGCAAGGACAGTGTAATGCACTCTGCTCATGTGATGCAGGTACAGTGTAACGCACTCTGCTCATGTGATGCAGGTACAGTGTGACGCACTCTCCTCATGCTATCGTCTCTGGTTACTGCCTGAACTCTGATATTTATCCTCCTCCTGATTGCCTGCTGTGCTGCTCAAAGTTCAGCCACATGCAAATATTTCTCAGGTAGTGAGTCATACTCCGCTGGTTAAAAAAATAAAATAAAAGTGATCATCTCAAATGAGGTTCAGGGATGGCAATAAGACTCCCATTGCATCGCAGTTTGATCCATTCCTGGTTTTACTATGAGTTGAATCAGACACACCTGAGCTTGTTACCTATACACTGGGGCTAATCAAGCTCATAGTAAAACCTGGAATGGGTGAAACTGCTCTGCAATAGGAGTCTTATTCCCATCCCTGTGACAGAGTTTGCTGTTGCTCTCTGTGCGCCCCGCTGTGTTCATTCGTGCAACGTGGACATAGATCCTAAGGCGGTCACGTGCTGTGGAGCTGTGTTTAATGGTGTGGAAGTCGTATTCTACACATTATCTCCTCGTCTGTGATTTGCACTTTGTCCTGAGGTGAGGTGCATTCACTTGTGAGCCCTCCATGCCTGCACCCGGGCGAGCGTGGAGATGCAGGATTCAGCTTGCTGGTTCTGGTTCACAGGGGTTGCAAAAGCAACTGAAACCTGTCGGACGTCCTACACAAGGAAACTACTTGAGGTTGTGCAGGGTTAGAGATTAACTGAGAGACGATTTATGTTATTGATGGAAATTGAATTGTGCGAGCCTGCTTGTTCATGTCAAAGATGTTTTGTTTTAGCAGCACAGCTAACGTATTTTATTTTTGTTGTTCCAGAAAATCTTGAAGGCTGGCGACAAGGATCTGGACGGCCAGCTGGACTTCGATGAGTTTGTTCACTACCTCCGAGACCACGAGAAGAAGCTGAGACTGGTCTTCAAGAGTCTGGACAAGAAGAACGACGGTGAGGAGCAAATATATTTATATATGAAATCCTATTGTGGGGGTCGTTGGGGACCTTTTTAATAGCTGTGTGTTTTGTTGTCCATAGACAGCTTTATTTCTCATATTCAATACTCCACTTTTTTGTTTTTGTTCCCAGGTCATATCGACTCTCAGGAGATCATGCAGTCCCTGCGAGACCTCGGAGTCAACATCTCCGAGCAGCAGGCAGAAAAAATCCTGAAGAGGTAGGTTAAGAGCTGTGGTGTGCTGGTCTACCGAATGTCACGTTTAGGGGAGTGTCCTTCTGTATTGTCTTCATGGTGTGGTCCCTCTCTGTCTCTCTCTCTTTACTGGCCAGATTGAACTGCAGTAAAACCCCAGAGTAATGTGGGGTTTATTAAATATGAGGTTGAACAAGAAATGCATCCCTTTTCAGAAATGAATGAGTAATGGGTCAAATTCTCAGTTCGACTCGTGCAATAAAAATGAGAGCTCTCTACCAGCATTCTCTTCATGCACCTGATTAGAGTTTCCCCCCCAGAATTAACCTTCCTGAGGCACTTCTATAGCTAGGTGTAGAGACGAGACTCCCATTGCAAAGCACTTGGAGCTGTTCCAGGTTTTGCACTGAGCTTAAGTTGCACCCACGCCTGTGTTCTGTGCAGTATGTGTGATTCACATGCGATTGCTGTGCAGTGGGAGTCTCGCAGGTCAGTAGCAGTGCCTCTGCTTGTGTTGAGTAATGGCTTGTCTCTGTCGGTCTATGCTTCTCCGACGCCTCTTCCTCTCGTTTCTCTCACCTGTCTCAGAATAAGGAAGGGTCAAGTCTGGTCCCCTGTTACTTAGTAAGTAAGTCTTTGTGCTTGTCCATTTCAAACTCCACTGTCCGTGAAACCCTTGCATTATTTATTTTTATTTTTATTTATTTATTTATTTATTAGTTTTTGTCATCCATCTCCCCAGATCGTCAATGCCAAACTGTTTGCTCTTGCATGTGATTACTCTGTAACAATCCGTCCTGGTTCCTGATTTCTAATTAGTTTTTGTTTCTCTTCCACAGCATGGATAAAAATGGTACAATGACAATAGACTGGAACGAATGGAGAGATTACCATCTTTTGCACCCGGCTGACAACATTCCTGAGATCATCCTGTACTGGAAACACTCCACAGTAAGTACAGGGAGCGAATACCTGAGGCTGTGAACTGCAGGCAATACCTCCTCAAAGCTCTGTGCATAGACCTAGTGCTGGAGACAAATACTCATACACCATCCGCTAAAATGTAGGTGTCTGGCATGTGAGAGGAGCCTACTTAATCCAAACAGAGCTGGCATGAGAAAAAAAAAAAGGGTTGGGTTTTAAAAATAGATGTCCCAGGAATCTCCCTACAGTACATCGTGAACCTGGACGTGGGTCAGTGTGTGGGGTTGTCGGGGGCAGGGGTGGTGCTATGTATAGGATACAGTTATCCATCACTGCTGACCTGAATCTCTGTACTGTCACCTGACCCAGCGTTTAATGTCAGGGAACATTGAGGCATAAATCATTCAACCCGATGTGCTGTCGTTTTCAGAGCTGCTGTCTAATTTTAAACCCGCGTGGTCGTAAACATCCCTTTTAATAATCACACGGTTAAGCTATTGCTTGTGATGCTTTCCGATCTAAAAGAGAAGCCTGAAGGGTGTCGTGTGCAGACGGATCTCATCTGGAATGATCTGGTTTTTATATACAGTACGGAACGCAGTGACCTGTTTTCATACTTGCATAATCTGCAGTGTGTGCGTGTGCGTGCGTGTGCGTGTGTGTGTGTGCTTGCACTTTATCCTTTCGATCGAAGTTCGTTGCATATGGAATAAGGGGTCGGGGTGTAATAATTACCTTGTATTAACCAGCCCTGTGTTTGACAAGCAAGCCCCTTGCCAGGCACGTTTCCACATGTAGTTCGTCACGAATCGAGGACACCGTTTGGATTTCTCAAGCCCTGTAAATACCACAGTTGGCACATCCGATAAAAATCGATTTTAGGGGTTAACTCGGCAAGTCAAATAAATGAATCCATCGCCCCCCCCAGCTCAACTAAAAAGCTGCAAACACCCAGACTCTAATCATTTGTATTATTTTATTCTACATGTTTAAATCCAGAATGTACAACCTTGGATTTCATTTGGTTGAATAAAAAAAAAATAATAATAATCTGCTGCCTCCAGTGCAGAAAGACAATCCCACTGCAGGACCTGTAGTTCTGGAAGCTGGCTCTAGTCCAGACTGCAGAAGGACACACTGTCTCTCTCCAGCACTTCCATAAAGGCACAGTTTTACAATGGCATGGAATGATGATGCAATGTTCAATTAATGTTGCATTGCAAAACAAATGCATACCAGTCATTTTTTTACATATCATGAGGTTGCATTTAGCATTTGTTATATTCTAATCGTATAAGAATTCGACTACAGTACATTTTTGGTACTTTTAGTGCTTAAATTAACAACTTTTTAAAAGTGCTTAAATTAACAACTTTTACAATCTCGTTCTGGAGAACTTGCCCGGAGCTGTAAATGTGAATTTAATGGAGATTAAGAGATTTGTTGCACAATGGTGCGTTAGTCCTTGAACAGTTACCTAACTCATACTCTGGTACTGTAAATATCTGACCTACTTGCAAAGAAATCGCTGCCAGATACTAGATATAATATTGTGACCTAGTCAGAGATTCATTTGGGACTCCCATTGCATAGCAGTCTGAGCCAATCCAGGTTTTCCCACGAGCCTCAATAGAAAGCTACCTGTATAAAAACGTGTGGGTGGTGTAGCTCAGCTTTTCTGTATTGTATTAACAGACGAAGCATGGAAAGAGTTTCTAATGCGCTCCGTTCTTTGTCCAGATATTTGACGTCGGTGAAAGCCTGACGGTGCCCGATGAGTTCACCGCGGAGGAGAAGCAGACCGGGATGTGGTGGCGACACTTAGTGGCGGGAGGGGGTGCAGGCGCAGTGTCCCGGACCTGCACGGCCCCTCTCGACAGACTCAAAGTGCTAATGCAGGTATGTTCGGCCTCTTGAAAATAGCCGTGTTGTGGGACCGTGGTAGAAAGGCATGCTTTAACAAGGGGCCTCTGTATTCAAAACTTGAAATTCTCTACTGTACGTCAGTGTTTTTTTTTTTTTATATATAGTTTTTTTGTATTCCAACAACGTTTTGACTAGTTTCATAGCCAGCACTCTGAACTATCCCTGGTGTGTAAAGAGTGTTCCATTTAGCTTTGCATTCACGTAATAGAACATTGCCCTGCTGCTGGACTTGCATATCCCAGTGTTGCAATGCCTGTTTCCCCAACGGCTGTAAACGGTTCCAGTTGATCGAGCCTCTCTGGTCACGGAGTTCAGCACGGCCAGCCTTGGCCAATCACAGCGTGGGGGAAGGGGTACTCCTGTCACCCAGATCCTGTGCATGCGTCCGATTGGCTCGTTGCAGAGTGGGTGTGCGCAGGGTGTTTCAGCAACGAGAGTGTTGTGTGCTCATCGGGAGCGGTGCCAGACTGACGTCCGCACTGTTAGTCAAAATATTCTGGCAGCAGTAGGGTACGCAAAGTGGGCCAACAAAGTTTAAAAACAGTTTAGCCTTTGTCCTACACAGACAGTGGACCGGTTGACCTCATTGATTCATCACCTTTTTAGGCAATTTTACTTCCAAAAAATAAAAATGTTTGAATCATGAAATTGTGCGTGTAATTCAATAGTTGTATTCATTTTTTTTCTTATTATTTTTAGGTGCACGGTTCCAGGAGCAGCAACATGTGCATAGTGGGTGGATTCACGCAGATGATCCACGAGGGAGGAGTCCGGTCTCTGTGGCGAGGGAACGGCATTAACGTCGTGAAAATCGCGCCGGAGACGGCGATCAAGTTCATGGCCTACGAGCAGGTACAGAACAGAAGACCGTCCCTGCTTTTGTCTTTTTAAGGCAGTTCCATTCACAGTTTCGCAAACGCTTCATGGTTTTTAAAAGCATGCAAGTCATCGAACGACCAGGTCTCATTTTTCTTGTTCATCTGCAGATAAAGCGCTTGATTGGCACTGATCAGGAGACCCTGGGAATCCTGGAGCGGTTCGTCGCTGGGTCGCTAGCTGGTGCGATTGCTCAAAGCAGCATCTACCCCATGGAGGTAAGAAGACCTTTCTAAGATTACAGCGTCTGCTGTCTAATCCCTGCAAGCAAACGAGGAGGGATCAGTACATTGAAATTAAGCTGTGGTGCAAACTTTGAAAGCTAGAGGGCTTTCATCTCTGTTCTTGAAGATTTAACTAAAATTGGAAGGAAATGCTTTTTTCAGTCGTGCTAACCCTTGACTGACTTTGTACTTGACTGTGGCGGACTTTCTTCACTGCTGTGCTTTGTAAAAACTTAGTATTCATGAATATTCGTGGCTTTTAAAATAGTCTGAGCCGCCTTCTTCTAAGCTGTAGCTTTTGAAGTGAACAGACAGCGCAGTTTGACAGTGCTTGGCTTCGTTGTTATTCCGCAGGTGCTGAAGACCAGACTGGCTCTGAGGAAGACCGGGCAGTACTCTGGAATCGCAGACTGTGCAAAGAGGATTTTCCAGAAGGAGGGCTTCCGGGCGTTCTACAAGGGATACGTTCCCAACATACTGGGGATCATTCCATACGCTGGCATCGACCTGGCGGTGTACGAGGTTGGTAGAAAACCCAACGCCCATTTTATTGATCTGCTGTTTTAAATGTGTAATATTAAATTGATTTTTAGTTTTCCGTTCCAGGGCTTGATAATAACCTCTTTTCCCCCTTGATTTTCTTCAGACATTGAAGAATTCCTGGTTGCAGAATTACGCCACAGACAGCGTGAATCCCGGGATGTTTGTGCTCCTGGCTTGCGGGACAGCTTCCAGCACCTGTGGACAGCTGGCCAGTTACCCCCTTGCGCTGGTGAGGACGAGAATGCAGGCACAAGGTAAACATCCAGAGGGGCTACTCCTGGCTATTCAAACACATGGCATGCAGAGTGAAGTTTCATTTCACTAGTTTCTCAGGGGTAATGCATTTGGAATAGCCTTTAATTAAAGCACCTTGCTGCTTAGCCCAAGCAACATCCTCCGTATGGAGGAATTTGTTTAAATACTGCTTTTGTAAATTTGCTAGCGATACTAAAGCAAGCTTATTTTTTGTAGCGACGCTTGAGGGAGCTCCTCAGATGTCCATGTCGGGGCTCTTCAGACAGATTGTGAGGACGGAGGGGGTTGCTGGACTGTACCGAGGCTTGGCCCCCAACTTCATGAAGGTCATCCCGTCGGTCAGCATCAGTTACGTGGTGTACGAGAATCTGAAGATGACCCTGGGGGTTCAGTCTCGGTGACGAGGAGAGACTGAAATGTGACGACACGGGGACTGAAGAATCTCGGGCAATGGGACTCCGGGCTGCATGGTCATCTCATTCTGTGAATGCCAGAAAACACTAGGAAAATGCTACTGAACTGTAGCAACAATCTTTCAGTGCGAGACGCAAGAACCTGGGGGAAGCTGCTGTGTACACTTTGATTTACTCGGAAGTGGTGCTAAAAGGGGCAAAAGATGCAGCCAAAATGCAGGCGCAGATTCAAAAACTAAAGTTGTGCTAGTCTGAAAACGAACATCAATAGAAAACAAATTAAATAACGAGCAGGGACCAAAAAGATGTCCACTTTTGACCCACTTCCAGATTGCTGCTGCAGAAACACTGATACATATTCAAAAAGCTAGAAATCTGCTTTCATTGAGAACAAAATGCGAAGTGTGTGTGTTATCAGAAACTCCCCTCCCCTTGGCAACTTGTTACACCTCTATCGAGCAGGAGGCATGATGGGATACTGGAGGTTTCTGCCTACCTGCACGGCTTCATACTCCCCATACTTGTGTGCTTTTTTATTTATTTTTTTAGTGTTTTGTATTTCTTTTTTTAATTGTGCACTACTTGTTTTTAGTGTTTTCCTGTTATGATCACAAGGGGCTTGTTATTTTGTGTTCCAGCTCTAACACCGTTCAGTCCAGTCACTGCTGGTGAGGTTTACATGTTTCGCGGTTTTTTTTGTTTTGTTTGTTTGCTTCTTAAACAAGCTAATCTTTCCTCTAATGGAACCAAAACTATATACTACTTGAAGAGGAAAAAGCTTAAAACTTGCACACGTTATTTTTGTATTTTTTACTTTCTTTTAAAGCTGTGCAGGTAGGAAGCGAGTGTCTTACACACTGAGCTGTCTTAATGAAGAACGAATCAGAGTTGTTGTTTTAAAGTGTCATTTATTTTTATATGTCTCATACAGTGCTAACCAGATATATTTATTTCGAGAGAAAACATTGTACGTTCTATAAGTTTTGCATGTTATATATATATATTTAAATACATGTTCAGTGCTCCTTTTCGAATCAGTTGCTTTTGTTTCTGAATCGGGTGACTGGAATGATGAGATCTGCTTCTCTTTTGTGTAATTGTCTGGCAAAGAGATTATAGACGCAGCATTCAGAAACTGGAGGCAGTCGAGGAAGGGTTTCACGCTGTCATATTTATTTAAAGAACTGAAATGGTCTTATGTGTACAGATTCATTTTTTTTTTTGTTTAACATTGAGTGTGAAAGGTAGAATGAGGCTTGAGTGTGTTTTTTTTTTTAAATGTATGTTTTATGTGTGACCAAACTGTGTTTGTGTAATGTGTGTGTGTGTGTGTGTGTGTATCTAATTAACCATATGCCCTTGAAAAAAGAAAGGCTTAAGCTGAGAGAACACACTTCAGGAACAGAGGCTTGAAACCTGGTTCCAGGAGACTCGGAGATCTAGTGTGAGAGAATTTTGCTGTATTATTATTAGTTTATTTAGCAGACGCCTTTATCCAAGGCGACTGTGTGAACTATGCATCAGCTGCAGAGTCACTTACACCTATGTCTCACCCGAAAGATGGAGCACAAGGAGGTCAAGTGACTTGCTCAGGGTCACACAGTGAGTCAGTGAGTGAGCTGGGATTTGAACCGGGGCCCTCCTGGTTACAAGCCCTTTTCTTTAACCACCAGACCACACAGCCTCCCCTGGTGTGTCGTGCACTGGCCTGAATCCTAGTCTCCTGAAATCAAGTAACAAGCCACAAAGTGGCTTTGTGTTTGTGCCGCTTCTCATGGAAACAGCCTTACTGTGTGTGCTGTGGAGAGCGTGTTAACGTCGCCTGCCGGCTGGGTTCTGTGTGACGCAGTATTTGGATGTGAACTCATGTTAAGGAAGGGGTCAGAAGTAAGAGGCGACAGGAATGATGGGGATGCGTTTGGATGTATGAATGCAGAAACTGGGACTCCTGTTAATTGAAAGAAAATTGCACTTATTAAAAAAGGTCTTGTTTTCAACGCTGCGTTTGAACGGTAGGTAGTTCCTATCTCGTTGTTTTGTTTTGTGTTCGGTCTGTTAACTTGCAGTATAAAACGTTCAGAATCCAACTGTTACAATACACACTAAAACAAAGACTGTTCTGACTTTGTGCATATTCTTGAAGGAATTTTTTTTTTTTTTTTTCATGTGGTTTTAGAGATGTCTGTAGCGTTCAGTTCTAAACGCTGGTTCAGTTGCAGGACATTTATTCATCATGTGATACGAACAAGGACTGCCTCGGTTCAGAGCGTGTAACAGCGCTGGGAGTCCTGCCCTGTCCTCTCATCTGTATGTAGCTACACCTATGCAGTGGTAAAATGATGAGCAATAAAAATGATTGAGCATTAGAATGAAGAGTGTTTATTTTTCATTAAGGTTAGAGTTATCTTGTCCATAGATGTAATCTCTCTCTCTCTCTCTCTCTCTCTCTCTCTCTCTCTCTCTCTCTCTCTCTCTCTTTCTCTCTCAACATAAACTATCACAAATGTCAGCCCGACTTAGAAATTGTAGTGCAACTGGAGCCAAGATCAATGCAGCAATGTGTTTAGCGTTTAAGAAAAAGTAAAAAAAAATAATAATTCTAAACTTGTCATGCTATAGAATAAGAATTTAATGAATGTAATACAAACATGTTTGTTGAAATTGGGAACAGCTTTCGAAATAAAGTTTTCTCTGAATCTCAACTGTTTTGTTTTCTTTTTACTAAAACAGTATCGTTAGTAGAAAAACGTTTTTCAACACCTGATAGTTTGTCGGCTAACGTTTGCACACTATACCTGATGTAGGTGTCTGAGTTTGTTTTGCTAACGGTAAAGAGAGTCAGGTTGTTCTCTATACCTGATGTAGGTGTCTGAGTTTGTTTTGCTAACAGGGTAAAGAGAGTCAGGTTGTTCTCTATACCTGATGTAGGTGTCTGAGTTTGTTTTGCTAACAGGGTAAAGAGAGTCAGGTTGTTCTCTATACCTGATGTAGGTGTCTGAGTTTGTTTTGCTAACGGTAAAGAGAGTCAGGTTGTTCACTATACCTGATGTAGGTGTCTGAGTTTGTTTTGCTAACGGTAAAGAGAGTCAGGTTGTTCACTATACCTGATGTAGGTGTCTGAGTTTGTTTTGCTAACAGGGTAAAGAGAGTCAGGTTGTTCTCTATACCTGATGTAGGTGTCTGAGTTTGTTTTGCTAACGGTAAAGAGAGCCAGGTTGTTCTCTATACCTGATGTAGGTGTCTGAGTTTGTTTTGCTAACAGGGTAAAGAGAGTCAGGTTGTTCTCTATACCTGATGTAGGTGTCTGAGTTTGTTTTGCTAACAGGGTAAAGAGAGTCAGGTTGTTCACTATACCTGATGTAGGTGTCTGAGTTTGTTTTGCTAACAGGGTAAAGAGAGTCAGGTTGTTCTCTGCCTGTTTGCTCACAAGTGGAAAGAAGTCCTGGATAAAAACTGATGTAGAGCCAAGTGAAAATGGTTCAATAGGGGGATTCAACTTTAAATGAGAACCAAACTGTATTGTGAGCATTGTGTGGCAAATCTCAGGGGCATTAAGCAGCCCTGAGAGTTGTGTGGCTTCTATAATCCTGTTTTCGTTCTGTAATGCAGGGATGGAAATAAGACTCCTATTGCACTGCAGGTTCACCCATTCCAGGCTTTACTATGAGCTGGATTAGCCACAGCGTATAGGTAACAAGCTCAAAGGTGTCTTATGAAACTCGTAGTAAACCAGGAATGGATCCAACTGCTATGCAATGGGAGTCTTATTTCAATCCCTGGTAATTAGAAGCTACACATCACTTTATTAATGTAACTGTATTTTTTGGTTACATCAGTTTGCCAGCTTGTTGGAAACTCAGATATATCTACAGTATATTGGAGCATCTATTGGAAATGTTGCGTATGGTTATTTCTCCGTTGTTCGTGTTAGTTTAAGGGTTGTTATTGACAGGCTTTAAGGTACAATTGCACCAACTAGTGTTGATATCACCGTGTAACATTTTTTTTTTTTTTTTTTGGTTCCTGGGTAGTAAGTGTTATTTCCTAATTGCTTATGCCTCAAAAGTATAGAAAATGGCTATTATTCCCCACAAACTTTGCTTTTGTGACCAGGACAGTGATATTTTGAAATGTACCTATTTTCCAGAACATTCCAGATAGATTCAGTGCTGAGTAAACTTGGAGTAACTTCTACAACTTTCTAGAACTTTCCAGTAATATAACTAGTAGTATAAATACAGGGGCCTTAAGCCCACCAGTTCAGTTTAGTTCCAGCTGCCTAAGTGGATACATAGCTGCATTTTTCTGAGATGGCATCAAGGTCATGGGAGACTTCAAAATGGTGGCATTCCTGATGGGTCTCCAAGGCGGTTTTACCAAGTTTCCCTGCTATCTTTGCCTTTGGGACAGCAGGGACACCAAGGCGCACTACCACAGGCGGGACTGGCCACAGCGGACCGAGTTCTCTGTGGAGAGGAACAACGTCAAGTGGGAGCCACTGGTGGACCCCCGGAAGGTGCTGATGCCACCACTGCACATCAAATTGGGCCTTATGAAACAATTTGTCAGAGCTCTAGATAAGGAGTCGGCAGCCTTCAAGTACCTTCAAGACTTCTTCCCTAAGCTGTCTGAGGCAAAGGTCAAAGCCGGTGTCTTCGTCGGACCACAGATAAAGAAGATCCTGGAGTGCAATGAATTCCCCAAGAAGCTCACTAGTAAGGAGAAAGCGGCTTGGAACAGCTTTGTTGCAGTGGTTCGGGGCTTCCTGGGCAATCACAAGGCCGAGAACTATGTGGAGCTGGTTGAGACTCTGGTGAAGAACTACGGCACACTGGGCTGTAGGATGTCCCTCAAAGTCCATATCCTTGATGCTCATCTTGATAAATTCAAGGAGAACATGGGAGCGTACTCGGAGGAGCAAGGCGAGCGCTTCCACCAGATATACTGGACTTTGAACGCCGCTACCAAGGACAGTATAACGAGAACATGATGGGAGACTACGTTTGGGGGCTGATTCGTGAAAGTGATTTACAGTATAATCGTAAATCTCGAAAAACTACTCGCTTCTAAATCTTTTGTAGTCATTTTTGTATTACTTTAGTATAAATACATGTTAATTTGGATTCATATGTTGTTTTTTTCTGACTTTATGTGAACGAAAAGACACAAATTTGCCCGTTTTCTCATTGGAAATAGGTAAATTTCAAAATATCACTGTCCTGGTCACAAAAGCAAAGTTTGTGGGGAAGAATAGCCATTTTCTATACTTTTGAGGCATAAGCAATTAGGAAATAACACTTACTACCCAGGAACAAAAATTGTGTTACATAGTGTATTCAGTACTGTGTCCATTGATACTGAAGAAAAACAAAATGCAGAATGTGATCATGCATCTATAAAGTGGGTGTGTGTGTGTTTTTTTTTTTTTTTTTTTTTTTTTTTTTTTTACATTTGGCCACAGAGGTTCTAGATTCAAAAATGGGAATTTGTAAATAATTCTGCATTCGTCAATTCTGCGCACTGAGCAGCACATTGCGATCAGAAAACATTTTACAAGTTTGTAAATAGCATTACATATCCACGTTTAACTGGGAAACGAAAAATCAAAGTGGTAGAAATATTGTAGAGACTTTGAAAATAAGATGGAGTATTTGATGGCTCCAGCCTGAAGGTTATATTCGTAATGGTAACTGAAGGCAGCTAATGAAATGTCTTAATACTTAATCTCATACTACAAGGAAATAGGCACAAATACGTGATGTTTGGACAGGATCAAAGTACTAGCAATGTACTTATTTTGAATTGTATTCCAGTCCGAGTGTCGTAACATTCAAACAAGCTTTTTAAAATCTATGTGATTAGGTCTTTATTGGATAAGGGCGTCTGCTAAGAAATAAATAATAATAATAATAATAATAATAATATTATTATTAGGCTGTAGATTATCTTCTTGTTGTCAGTGTTGTCACCCAGGAGGGATGTCGTCGGAGTGCTAATTGGGTGAGGAGGCTGCTTACACACATCTGATCCTGAAGAGTGTGCGCTTCTAATGGGAAGTATTGATCGATCAGACGCCGCTAATGAACCACTGCGCAAAATCAGTAATGAACACTCAAAATTAACAACTGTCCCAAGGGCCAAAAAACGACATGTTAATAATGGTACCAAGAAACAGCTTAGCTGCAGAGCGGATGGAATTGTTCTGAGCAAATCCTTGCTACTTTTATATTTAAATTGGAATTGAACAGCATTTTGAAGTGAAGTTACCCACCGCTTGGGCCTGGAGTTAGCAATTCAAAAAATAGTAGATATGACAGAATCACTTTCTGAAGTCTTTTCAACTTCGGCCAACGTTTTCCAGACATTATTTTTGACGGAGAAAAATATTAAATATTTAGCATGATGTTTTCACTATGCTTTATTACGGGTTGCTCTGTATTTACTATGGTGACATGTTATAAGGGTAGATCCACTTAATGAATGAGCTGAAAATACTTGATGCCTGCTTTATTACTGTCAGAGCTGGGTTCATGTGTTACTGGTTTTATATATATATATATATATATATATATATATATATATATATATATATATATATATATATATATATTATATAATATCAACGCCTGCTAGAATTTTTAGCAGGGTCCGTACGTATCAAACAGGATCTTTCTGGAATTGGGTTAATGACACCTCCGAGAACGTGGATTACCGGTGTCTGAGTGTAAGCCCAGAAACCCCAAGTGAGCGGCTTACTGGAGAATTAAAAAAAAAACACACGAGCGAGATAACGAACTGATACCCCTATATATATATATATACAGTCCAGCACTAGAATGCCATAGTCCCGTGCATGGCCCGGCATGGCTAAGACTGATACAATTAGTGTGAAATAAAATTCTGTAATATTCATGTAATATTAAAAGCAATGGAGTAAAGACTGCCTTTTTAAGAAAAGTCATATATTTGTTAACCTCCTGCCAAATTATTCCGCCACTCTTCGATACTGAAATACCTTGATCCCGACAGAGAATGCTGCTGAAGAGATCCCCGGCGGAGTGGACTCTCCTGCGGCTCTGCGGAGAGCTTCTCAAGCACACCTCGGCGCACGGGATCCCCAACGTGTTCCGCGCTGCGCACTGGTGCCGCCGGTTGCTTTGGGCCGTTTTCGTGGGCTTTGCTCTGTGCTGCGCGCTCTGGCAGTGCACGGAGATGGTGCTCAACTACTACAGATACCCGTCCCACGAGAAGATAACCCTAGTGTCCAACACCATGCTGGCGTTCCCCGCCGTCACCATCTGTAACCTGAACAGCGTCCGCTACTCCTCCGTACGCAAGAGCGTCACCATGACAAAGTCACTGCAGGTACAGTTCATCTAACGTTATTTACATACCGGTATGTATGTATGTATGTATGTATGTATGTATTATTATTATTATTATTATTATTATTATTATTATTATTATTATTATTATTAATAAACCAGTTCCTAATACATTCTGACAGCCCATCAGAACCCCTTTTTCTGTCCCGGTTTCACAAGCTTCTCTCCAAGCACTGCTGTCTCGTGTTTTCTTGTTTGATCGCACGCTGCTGATGCCGAGCAGGATCTGGGGTTGAAGCAATCTCACCGCAGGAACAAGTCCTCGTGCTGGAACACCACCTGCCCCGACTCACCGGCCGAGAGCGACAGCTACCCACGCGCCCTCAGGAAGTTTGCCTCGCAGTTCAACCAGCTCTCGGACGAGGAGAAGATCGCAATGGGACACCAGCTGGAAGACATGCTGATCTTCTGCAACTTCCACGGGCAGATGTGCGATACCAGGTAACGGGGGTTCACCGCACGCGTCCCCAATAGCATCTTTTAATATCGCATTTCAAAATGCACGCGATTTTTAAATTAATTTGTGTTCTGTACCACAGAACAATGAAAAAAACACATATTCCAACAATGCAAAATCCAAATGGAACAGTCTTACATGTATAAAGAATCCTATACAGACAAATACATTGCTGTATCCTATGACAGACCACAGTATTGGATTCATTTCGGGCTGTCAGATTCCCGTATTATATTACAGAGCCTTGCATGGTGGTTTTGCAGTTGTATCCAGCCTTTGCCCATGCTTATATACTAGAAGTATTTACCACGCACGCTGTGCCCTGGGTTTCACTATGCTGTTGTTTACCAGGCTGCTAATGTGTACTGTCTGGCCCAGGAATGGGTTTGAATAATGAGGATGCATTTGCTAACTCATAGTTTCCACAGTCGCAATGGGTGCAGAAATTACAGTCATTTCTAAATAATAATAATAATAATAATAATAATAATAATAATAATAATAATAATAATAATAAAGTGGTTAATAATAATTGTGCTGGAATAGTTAATAAGTCTGACAAATTAGAGAACATAATATAAGGATTTTGAATTTTTTTGTATCACTTTATTTTTTTTCCAGCTTCTTTTCTGGATTCGTCAACTATAAGTTTGGAAACTGCTACACCTTCAATTCTCAGAAGACGACAGACATCAGAGGAGCCCCGATCAGTGGCGCGGCTCTGAACACCACCAGGGCTGGCTTCGTGTACGGTACGAGCCGGAATAAACGACATCTTTCCTGTCGGATCACATTGCAACGCCCTGCAGCTGAGAACTGTGGATTGCGAAAACAAACCACCCTCGATTAAACCAAATACTGTAGACTAAGGAAAACGCAATCCACATATTTAAACACCGTGCACTAGAACGCATTTCAAATATACTGCAATATATAGACACGTTATTGCCATTTTAATAAATACATATATTGAACAAAAAAATGTTGTAAATATATATATATATATATGCTAATGTATGTTAATATATTTAAATATACACTGTATATAATCCCTATTGACCATTTCATGCATGGTGACCTCATATGTGGACGAATAAAAAACATGTGGAAGACGCAAATGCATGATGACCTCAAATGGGGATGCCATTTTTTCCCTATATAAAGCAATGGAAATTAAATGCATTCTGTGTTCAGAGCTAGGTTTCTCAAATTTCATGCATGCAATGCCTGCACGGGTTCCATAAATCTGTGCCCGTTCTCTGCAGGGCTGCACCTGGAGCTGTTTATCCAGCAGATTGAGTATGTGAAGGATGTCACTCACTCTGCAGGGATACGCCTCCTGGTCCACAACCACGCGGCCTCGCCCTTCCCCGAGGACGAGGGCGTTAACATCCCGCCAGGCACTGAGACCGACATCGGCATGATGAAGGTGAGCGCGGAGGCGCACAGGTGAAGCCCTGTGAACCTGTGCGACGCTGATAAGCTTCCCCATCTCACTTCAGACAAGTTAGCCTTTAGGAAGGTTTTTTATTTTCAGGTGCAATTTTTGTTTTTGATAGTGGATAGTGATGAAGGAGAATAGGATATTAAACACATATATAAAATGTACATGATGTATAAGGTGACCATATGGCTCCGTGTTCAGCGGGACACTTCAGGCTTTTCAACTCACACACCCAATGCATTCTGGGAAGCGTAGTCCTGCTTCTCTTAAAGGTAAGAATGGTACCTGAGACAGGTGAAACGTACCAGAATGCATTGGGGTTGTGAGTTGAAAACCCTGAACGGTCCCGCTGAACACGGACCCATGTGGTCACCTTCATTGCTCCCAGTGTTTTCCTGCTTTTTTTTCAGGTCCTGATTAAACGGCTGAAGTCCCCTTATGGGAGTCACTGCACCGACGGGGATGGCATTAAAAACTTCTACCATGATGTGTATGGCTCCAGATACACACGGGAGGTAACAGCAGCAGCGCCCTTTCCATGGGCAGTGTTCTGCCCTTCGACACACGGGGTGGAATGCACTCACGCTCTGACCGGGCTGGCTTGATTTTTAAAAACTAGTTTGCAAGTTTCTGATCCAGCATGATCAAAATCAGACAGCAAAGTGTGATGATGATGATGATGATGATGATTAACATAGTAGTAATAGAGTTATCAATTAAAAGCAGAAGGGGGTATCCTGTACTGAATCTAAGTACAGTAAAAACCTGTTTAATCTGGAAATAGTTCAGACTATTTGAACCCTTTTAAAACCCCCATCACAATGTGTGCAGTAGAAGCTCAGTCCAAGCATATCCTGTAATTGAAGTAGCTGATTTGACTGTGCCCTACCCGCGGGACATGTGCGCATTTACAAAACAGACTTCATTACAAACTTAGATGAACTGTACGTTGGTTTTAGGCAGATAAGACTCACAAATCATGCCGGATTCCAGGATAGACAGGCTCCGGATTGTGGAAGGCATCACGCCATTCTTTTCAATAGGGGTTTGATGGGGACGCACAAATTCTACAGCATGCCGGTTTATAGAGGGGCTGGATTAGACAGACTATTCTCAAGCATGTGCTAAAGCGGTCAATACTGTAATGAGGCTGGCATGTCATAATTATACAAACCTGACTGTGATCGCTGACAAAAAAAATAGAAACACCTGCCATAGCATTGTCAGCAGCAGCCGGTAAATCTGCAGAGTGGCGTACAGCGTCATCTCAATTCTGTAATGAACTGTACAAGTCAGCGGTGCTATTTGGGTAATGCATTCATACCAGGGACTGTTTGCACAGAAGCTTGTCCTACAAGCTGTTTTTAATTTGTGTTTGTAGAGATTAGAACATTTTTTGTTTCTTGTAAAATTGAAAAACAAATAATGGAACTGCCTCTCGCTCCCTGCAGTCCTGTAAACGGACATGTGCCCAGCTGAGCATCGTGGAGAACTGTGGGTGCAGCCACTGGGAATTCGCTGCTCCCCCCGACCTCCAGTACCCCAAGTGTAACCTCAGTGCTGTCGGAGTCAGTGAGTACAACGCCCGGGAACTACAATCTAAATGGGAATGCGCTTGGGTCACACGCAAGCCGCAGTAATGTAGCCGTGCTTCTTTATTTGACTCTACCGTGTGTGTTTCAGTGCAGTGCAATTTTTGGCACGGTGGAGCCACCTGCTGGACGCTTTTTGGGGTCAACCGAAATACCAACCCAAAAATAAAGTCAATTAAGCTTTTAGTTTGAACCGTATATATGAGACACAAGGTGCTGTGTTTTCCAAGTGTTTTATTCCAGTCCATAACAAGCTCCTATTTTAAAACAAGAAAAAAAAACATAATTAGGACTAAACTGCAAGTAGTTTTTAAAGCACTCTCAGTGCGTTGATTCAACAGTCTAACATTAATGTTAAAAGTGTGTGTGCAGATAGGGAATGCAATTAGTTTCTTATGTCTTGCAGGTGAATGTGTGGAGCTTTATGGATACAAGTTCGCTCATGGCATGCTGCCTTGCGACTGTCCTCTGCAGTGCAAGTGAGTGAGAGTAGCTGTTGTTTGATTGTATTGCATATATTTAATAAGGAATAACCACCATCAAGCTTTATAGTCCTTAGCCAGGGAACCGCATCTCTGTCCTTGTTCGCTGGTTTTGTTTTAAAGGTAGAGCCAGTAGTTTGGCTGTTTTACCAAGATGGTTTAGTCATGAGAGCTAGCTTTGAGCAGGGTTCACTTACCATCCCTCCTTCTTGTAAACTGCTGAGAGAGGTGAGTCTCTGTTTTCCCCCAGGTTGTTGGATTAGTTCTATTTGCTCTGGAACGTAGAGTTTTCCTTCACAGAGATGCCTTATTTCTTCTGGTATGTTTTCAACCACCAGGCACACAGGAGGGGCTGTTCTTAACCGAACTGGAACTGCAGTTTTGCAATCCAGTCCGAGCGCTGCTTGAGAAAAACAAGGTTTTAAACACTGTGGAATGATGTACGTTTTAGTGCGCTGATAAAATGAAGCTGGGTTCGTTATTACATGACTTTAAAGGTGTTAGAACCAAGGGTGTAAAAAACATTTTCTCACCTCTTATTAACTTCACAGCATCACATTGCTGCAGATCTAATAGTTCTCTGCGATTTCTTTTCGCTGGTTAAGAACATATTCCCTGCTGAGCTAGTGTACTGTAGGCTGGCTTCCTGTGCCACAGGTATTAGGACCCCACCTGAAACACCCACGTGCAGCAAAGTGAGTGGAGATCTCGGACGGGGTTGTAATAGCTGCTGCACAGGGCAGCATGTTTATCCCCTGATCAATGCTACCCTTGTTTTCTTGTTTTTAGAGAGGAGCTGTACCAGCTGACAGTGTCTGGGTCCCAGTGGCCGTCATCTGCTTTCATTGTGAGTCAGCAGCATGCTGAAATGACACAGTTATAGTGCTGAGATTGTATAGTGTGGAGACTGTAATGTTGAGATTGTATAGTGTGGAGATTGTAGTGTTGAGATTGTATAATGTTGAGAATACCATCATGCATTCTCCTGTCTTCTAGGAAAAGTTTTCCAGTGATCTGAGAGAGATGGGTGGTCAGTTGAGTACGATTGCAGACAGCCCTCAGCTAATACGGTGAGTTGAGTGATTGATTCAGGTTTTCAGTTACTATGTCTAGCTGTGTTTCCACAGTTAAACAAACTGGATCCACTATTACAATATAAATAGGGGCTCATTCTGTATATATATATATATATATATATATATATATATATATATATATATATATATATATATATATATATATATATATATACATTATTACATACATAAATACATGGCAATTTGTTTCTTTAATTATAAATATTAACATTGTTTAGAAAGTGCAATTCTGTTGCATTTACTCATGAGAAGTAAGCTGTAGTGGTTTTTATGTCTTCGAATGATCTGCCACGTTGCAGTGCTCCTATGTTTTGTGGTTCAGTATTCGTGTAGCTTGTCCTAATCAAGCCCTGTTTTTCCTGCAGGGATAACCTGGTGAAAGTTGTTGTTTACTACCAGCAGCTGAATTCTGAGCAGATTGAGGAGGAGCCATCCGTCTCTGTAAGTGGGGTTTAAATAAATATAGATCAGCTGATCGACTGAAGGTTCAGCGGGCGTCCTCCGATCCCACGACCGAGCCAGCTTCCTCTCCTACACCCAGGAACTCGAGAGCGGAGAGCCTCTGGAGGACAGAGGCCTGCCCTGCAGGTGTCCGCTCTGAGCTCACTGTACGCCTGGCCAGCAGGGTCCGCTGTAGCGCGATGTGGAGAGACACAGCAGCACGCTGTGTCCTACTGATACGGGACTCTGCATTAGATTAACCATGTGTATTAGTTAAAAAACAAACACTGTGGTAGTAATATACCAATGCCAGCCTCTCCCGACTGTAGTCGTCTTTGTGTTTGCACAAGCCCCGTTGCATTGCTTATCCAGTGCGCTGGCGATCACAGTGTGAGAGAAGCTCTTCAGGCTTCTTTGATCTTTTTTCTAGGAGATCGATTTGATTTCCAGCATGGGAGGACTGGTCGGTCTCTGGGTCGGATTCTCTGTCTGCACGCTGGTGGAATTCTTTGAGCTTTTCGTGGACATGTTGGTCTTCTTCGCCCAGCGATGTCTCTGGAAGGCTGTGCCCAATACCTACGCAAACCCATGCTCTGAAAGAGGGAGAGCATCCTTCACTGGACATAAAACCACCAACATGTAGCTGTGCTGTGCTTTGTTACATTGTAACAGCATTCTTCGTAGGAAATGGAAAATAATAAAGACCATTTGAATGTATTCCTAGTGCAGTAAAAATAGACGAGATAGATATAGATTGATAGACAGATTGATTGATTGGATATGATTGGGTAACAGTAGATATAATGATATAGTTATAACCCATTATTCAATTGTTTACTGTTCTCCCTTGTCTGGACTTATTGTGTTAAAACATCCATTCTTGAGGGAACGTTCTTACCAGAGCTCCACTTGATGGAACTAAACAGGTAATAATGGCTGATCAGAATCTCTGTTAGAATTGGTATCATTCCATCGTTCTGAATAAATAAACCAAATAAAACTCTCTGTGCTGTTTTCATCATTGTCCACGTGTTTAGGTTTGTGTGAGACAGTCAGACAAAGAGACGTACAGGACTCCTAGACTAAAGATAACGGTTTGTATCTGCGTGATTTAATAAAATAACTCCTGCAGTTCTCTGCAAGAGAAGCCAATGAAAGAAACCCGCAGGTGCATCCACGTGTTTACCGGGCGCGGTTCAATGTCATTAGGACAGGGGAACCCAATCTTTCTTGGCTCAGGCCACCAATGACATCAGCGATCCTGATTGAGAAATCCCACCCAATGAATGGGGTATAGTGGTACATACTGTTAGCAAATGCATGATAGGTCAAGACAGGGTTGTATTGCAAGTGACCCACAGCACCTATCATTCATCATTCAGCAGCATGACAGCGGAGAGATGGAGTGCTGGTTTGTGGGGATGGGAGAGAATATTTCTGTATGCTCTACAGGCCCCCAGGCTTCCTTGCTTTAGTAATCAGACTACACTACAATAAAAACGATGCACGCAAGCCTAGAATTGCAACAGGGAGATGCAGCTTTTACAGCAAAACAGGAACTATCGGCAGCTTCCTTTTAAGGATGTCTCGCCATGGACATATTAACAGCAACACGTGTTTACGCGTGTAAACTGTACATATACTGTAATTAAACCGAACTGAGTAATTAGGCTAATATTGCGGCATGCATATTTTAACACAAGCGAAATTTAGGGAATGTTTCATTTACTAGCAAACATGTAAACGTGTCACAGTATTTGCATAACAAAAGAGGGGCGGACAGTATATAGTTAAGTGCGTGCTGTATAATCCTGGTGTTTCCGTTATTAAAATCGCTTTATATGTCCAAATATATCCAGAACAAATTAAAAACGCATCCTGCGCGGTAGCTCTCTCTGTGTGAGCCCGGATCTGATTGGAGGACGCCATGGGGAAGGAAGTTTGCCAGCTAGTCCGGCGCATAGTCCTTTAAAAGAGAAATATATCAAAACGGTACACGAACAGCGTTTTCCTTTACAGTTTTATTGTGGTATTTAGATTTGCTGCGGTAAGAAAGGATGCGGTTTTTTAAAATCACATTGTTGGCTTTTTTCTTGAATATTATACTGGCTGTCACAAGACGCTGGTTCCGTTTGAAGCTGCTTCCCTTGCAGTGCGAGTCACGAGTTTTCTCAGGTGAATCTTTGTTTGAGTTTTCCAGTAAGGAGCGCATGAATTAGTACGGTCCGGGACAGGCTGTTTATTCAAGTCAACTGCTTGTATTCGGCTCAGGAGCCAACCGCTGTTAAAATTTCACCCGCAATTTGCTGTGGTGGTCGATAACGCTTTCTATTGATTTTGTTGCTCCGAATGAATATTTGAACAATGATTTCCTTGGAAGAAGTGAGGTCCCGCTTGGAACTGGCCGGCCAGTCACATTTGTTACGGTTCTGGCCTGAGCTCAGCGCCGATGAACGGGACTCCTTCCTGGGCGAACTGTCTCAGCTAGAGCCCGAGGAGTTGAGGGAGCACTGCCGGGCGGCTGCAGAAGCTGGCAGCCGGGATTCGGGTGCTGTGGGGCTGCTGGACCAGCGCATGGAGCCCATGTCCGCGGAATTCATCGGGAGCGTCAGCAGGAGTGACCAGGAGACTTTAAAACAATGGGAAGACGAAGGTGGGTCAGCTGATCGTTTAACAATGGACATTTTAATATTGTGAACCGCAATAACACACAATACAATAAAATTAAGCACGGGTTGCGGTATTCTGTGTTGCACAGTTTTTTTCTTTTTTTATTGCCCACTCAGTATAAAAATATTGCAGCGTGTTTACCCAGTACAGCTCCTATTTAGCAGTCTTCACTATTACTAACAGTACATTTGGTACTTTTTGCAGTGATAGCGCGACACCTGCTGGCAAGAGATGGCGGTGACTGGCCTTTCACGGCTCTGCAGCTACAGCCAGTCACTCCCAACACTGCAGACGTTGTAAAGAACTCTGTGAATAATACCTGCACGCACACAGCAGCTCAGTCCCTTTGCTGTAACCCCTGTATAATTCCACTCTACCTATTTATTTACTTCTGATTGGGTTGTCCTTCTTCAAAGCTCTTCAGAGCTGGACAGTCAAGGAGACGCCCCCACTAATCTTTGTTGTTCTTATATTCCAGGGTTCCGGCAGATTTCTCAGAACAAAGTGGCTGTTCTTCTCCTGGCGGGGGGTCAGGGCACTCGTTTGGGGGTGCCTTACCCCAAGGGGATGTACAACGTGGGGCTCCCGAGTGGCAAGACTCTGTACCAGGTGCAGGCAGAGCGCATCCGCAGAGCAGAGCAGTTAGCAGCTGAGAAGTGTGGCTCCAGCAAGTGCACTATCCCATGGTAAGATCACAGATAGTCCGGGGTGGAAATTAGACTCCCGTTGCAGAGCAGTGCGATCCATTCCTGGTTTTACTATGAGTTTAATGGGACACGTCTGCTACCTGTACACACTGTGGCTAATCAAGCTCATAGTAAAACCTGCAATGCAGACCTACCCCATAATCCACACTAACTTAACAATGCACGATCCACACATGTGAATTCAGCATGAAGTTATCAAAACATAATGATTGCACCTTTTTTTTTATGTAATTCAAATACAGTTTACCCAACCAGTGATGGTAAGTCTCCCCCGAAGCCTGTGGCTCTTGTTTGTTGTTCTCTTTACATTTCTATTGATCTGTGACTCCAGGTACATCATGACCAGTGAATTTACATTGGAACCAACAGAGAAGTTTTTCAAGGAAAACCAGTACTTTAAGCTAGACCAGTCTAATGTGGTCATGTTTGAGCAGAGGATGATCCCGGCAGTTTCGTTTGATGGGAAAGCCATCCTGGAAAACAAGTCTAAGGTGGCGATGGCACCAGGTGAGGGAATACGCTGTGTTCAAAGTGACCTGTGTTCAGCTGGGCTAGCAGCTAGAAATATTCTTTCAAAATACTGTTTAGTTTTTTCATTACATATAAAATAAGCCTTTTTTTGTATGATCTATACAGTAATGCATGTATTACAATCAATACAAAGACGGTAATACATTTGAAGAAATGTTAGTTTGAACTTCAGTAGGATTGCATCTAAACCTGCTGAAAGAAAACAGCATTTATTCATTTTCTAAGGAATTATTTGACACAGTTTGTTTTTGCAGATGGCAATGGTGGTCTGTACCGGGCGTTGGTGGATGGGATCTTTGAGGATATGGAGCGGCGAGGAGTTCAGTACATACACGTGTACTGTGTGGACAACATCCTGGTCAAAATGGCAGATCCGCTTTTTATTGGCTTCTGTGTGTCGAAAGGAGCAGACTGTGGAGCAAAGGTATGTTTGATTCATTCATTTGTTGTTTTTTTTTAAGGAATTGTCTGTGGCACATCAATATTCCCCACGCCTCTGCGTTGCGTTGCGTTCAGAATACAGAGCATCTGTTATTGATGAAATGCAATTGATTGCTATTTTTATCTACCTGAACTATACAATTGATGTCTTAAAAAAAAAAAAAAAAAAAAATGCAGATGATCTTGAACGAGTAAAGTCCAGAGTCCCGCGCGGATCAGGTACTGCTTACCAGCGTGACCCCCTGCTTTGCTTTGCCGGCAGGTGGTAGAGAAAGCCTACCCCACAGAGCCGGTGGGGGTGGTGTGCCGTGTGGACGGGGCCCATCAGGTCGTGGAGTACAGCGAGATCAGCCTGGAGACGGCGGAGAAGCGAAACACGGACGGGTCGTTGGTGTTCAACGCTGGGAACATCTGCAACCACTTCTTCACCCTGAGCTTCCTCAAGTCTGTTGCAGAGTAGGTGTCCTGGAGAGATCAGGAAAGTCAATTTCAACTGATGAGACAATTGAGAACCGATTCTTATTTGCAGCGATGACCCGGCAAGAGGCTCACGCCACCACAAGAGAACATAATCAATGGTGAAACATCAAACTCAGCAGCACCACGGCAGGCACAGATGTCAGTCTGCAGTGAGTCGACGCTGCGGCTCAAAGCAGCCTCAGATACAAACCGTTTTCATTTGAGCTTTTGCTGAAAGTCATTCCAGTCGTTGGCTGCTGCAAACTGAAATGAGGGACGAAGTTTGTTTTTAATGACTGTCTTTTTTTTTTTTTTTTTAAGGAAATTCGAACCCAAGTTAAAACAACACGTGGCTTTGAAGAAGGTGCCCTACGTGGATGAGGAAGGAAACCTGGTGAAACCTGATAAGCCCAACGGGATCAAGATGGAGAAGTTTGTGTTCGACGTCTTCCAGTTTTCCAAGTGAGGATCTTTTTACAATTTAAATAACATAAATTGGAAAACTTGCAGATTTGGCTGTACCGATATATATCCTTCTACTTTAAGATAACTGGGGTGCACGTTCAGTGGTGTTTCAAAGAACCAACCCCCTCTAAGCAGTAAAGGATACCTAGACAGAACTAGAAACTGTTGATGAGGATGATGATGAGGATGATGATGATTATTATTATTGCAATAACCAGGACGTTCAGATGCATTTTTCTCTGTTTCAGAAAAGCTGGACTTCTCAAGTACCTGCACTGACTGCATCAGTAATGTCATGCATGCCTTCATAGTCTACAACCAGAACTCAAATGATCCGCTGTCCCGGCACGCTGCCATCGGGCACTTTTTCAGCTGCGTCCTCACTTGATTGCTGCTGGTTTACATTCACAGGAATTTCGTGGCTTTCGAGGTGTCGAGAGCGGACGAGTTTTCCCCTTTAAAGAATGCCGACCCTGCGGCCAAGGACACTCCAGCCACGGCGCGCCGGGCCCTGCTGGCACAGCACTACCGCTGGGCGCTGGGTGCCGGGGCCAGCTTCCTGGACGGGGAGAACAGGAAGCTGCCGGAGAAGCCCAGGTGAGAGGTAGCGGCTCTTGAGCAGCCCGATCCGGGGGCTGGTGGGGAAGCAGAGTGCTCCGCTTGCTGTTTCTCTGCTGATGAAATAGAAAGTGTGCTCACTGGCTAGAGCAAGTGCGCTTAGTGAGTCTGCATCACCTGCTGTGGCCCTGTTAATCCGCATGTGCATTATTTCTTCAGTAGGGATGGAAACAAGACGCCTACTGCATAGCAGTTTCACCCATGCCAGGTTTTACTACGAGCTTGATAAGCCCCGGTGTATAGGTAACAAGCTCAGGTGTGTCTTATTAAACCAGGAATGGATCAAACCGCTATGACAATGGGAGTCTTCTTTCCATCCCTGCTTCAGTTATTTTTTGACCGGGTAACATGCTGAAGCAGTACGGGATCAGCCCCCAGTGAACCCAAAAATGGAGGAAAACACTGCCGACTTGCATAAGGCTCTACGAAAGGGCTGCTCTTGCGTTTGTATTGGGATCACTCAAAACAGAAGACCAGTAAATCTAATATACTAATACATTTACCTGTGTCCATTTTAACAACTTGTTTCAGTACAAGACGCTGAAATTTGTCGTCAGTCATCCAAGGGGAGTCTTTCTATTAGGATGACTTGATAATGGACAGCAGTAAAGATGCCTTGACTCAAAGAAGCTTTGTGATGCTATTGTTATCGCAGGCTGGATCATGCACTGTAGATCTGCTGTATATTCTTATGCTCTTGTTTTTATTCCCCTATGGCAGTCTGTCCGAAAACGAAGAGCCCCCTGCGGTGTGTGAGATTTCTCCGTTAGTGTCCTGCTTCGGGGAGGTGAGGAGCAGCAGGGTTTCTTAAACACAGCATGAGGAGGAACGTGATATTTCAGCTGAGCCATCTGTACCTCTGTTTTCGTGTTTGTAATGCAGGCTGCAGGCTGGGCTGATGAAAGGTACAGTAGCGATGCTGCCTCTATGCTGTTGGTCAGAATCACCTCTCGACTGCTCTTCTTTGTGTTTCCAGGGTCTTGGGGTGCTGATGAGGGGCCGGGAGATTCACTCTCCCTTCATACTTGATGAAAAGAAAGCAGAAGAGATCCGGAAGAGTCAATAACCGCTGGAACTGTTTACAATAAACCTGGCTGGTCACTTTACTGGAGTAAACATTCCAGATTTTAAAAAAAGTGCCTTTTTCTGGGAGAATGAACATGATTTATACTGTATTTGATTTTTAATTTTAATTTTTTTTTTTTTTTAATTTCCTGGCTTAAAATGTATTCTGTATTAATTAACTCCTGCATATAAACATTTTGTGAAGTTTCATACGCTATGCCGAATGTTGTTTTGTCAATATAAAAGCTTTTATGTCATTTTTCAAATGTAATAACCAAATCTGTGCTTAAGTACTGTATGGCAAACAAGGTTCATGGTGTGAAAGGGTGTCTGCTCAAAAGGGGCTGAAAATGTATCTGCAAAAATAAGTTTAGCAGCTTCCCTTAACAGGGGGAATACAAGTTTACATCTATCTCTAACAGGAATGGAAGTACGGCTCCTACTGCAGAGCAGGTTCACCCACTCCAGCTTTTACAACAAGCTTGATTAGCCCCAGTGTATAGACAAGTCTCATTAAACTCTTAATAAAACCAGGAATGGATCAAACTGCTATGCAATGGGAGCCTTATTTCCATCCTTGCTTTTAAATGCATAATCCTGGAGTAAAAGAGAATATCGTGCTTGAGCAGACTGCTGTCGATCAGTAAATAGCATTAAATGTAGAATTACAATTACAGCAGCGTGGTTTGCTGGTATTACAATTACAATGCTATTTTGTTGAATTACAGTTTATAATTATGCTGCATCAATTACACTTAGAACAAGGGTACATTTTTTTCATGTATAAAGGGAATATTATTAAACTGCTGAAGCTGGAGCTCTTCCAGTCCAGCCTGTATAACTGCTGTCCTGCTCTCTGTTGACAGAGAACTACAGCGACGCCTCAGTATGTTCCTTTACACTTTGAATCTCCTGTGCTAGCGCTGCTGTACATGTGTATTCATCAATAAAAACGCAATACGACTTCATATTACAAAGCATGTACGTCTTACTTAAAGCATTTCTTAATATCGTGGTACGCTGTGATCTGCCTAGTAAATACTAATATAGCAGAAAATGTATATATACATGATTTGTTTCTTGAAGGCTTCCGTAGATCGAGCAAGGACCAATGAAAATGGACCTGGGGTTTGCATCTGCGTTATGACGTTAAGAGGAACACAAACACAAACAAACTAACGATTTTAAATGATAAACACGGCAATGCAATTACATAAAAGACGGGTCGGGTTTGTAATTGGCAGTGTGGAGTATGCGTGGGAAATGCTACAGACTGTATAATCGGATGTTTGTGACGTTGAAATTTTTTTTAATTAATAAGTTAAGGAATACAGGAAATACCAGCAGAGAAATGCCGACACAAAATAACACTTAACCTTACATTGCTGTAGCCTCTGGAACAGTCACATTAACAGAGAATCGTTTTAAATGAAACATTATTTATTTTCAGCAACTCTGGGAACGCTGTTAGCTTTAACACTATACCAGTTCAGGATATGGTAGGCCTGGGTAATTTGTGACATTAAAAGTATTTTAAAACACATTGCATTTCCAGGTTAGCGTAAACTGACAATTGTTTTTAATTTTTTATTAATCCAAGCCTTGACTAGATGTAAAAACTATCGCACGTTACTGTAATGCTAGTATGTTCAAAAACGTGTTCGGTTCTGGGTTCCTCGTCAGAACCGCTCACACTGTCCTAACTTGGGCAGTCACGTTGGTGCTTTTCCTGCACGACACAGGTGAGTTAAAAATATATATTTCAATATACTGTATGTTGTCGTTTTTACCATCCTCACTGCATAACAACTTTAAACTGCATTATATTACAGTATTGATGTCACTGCCTTATGTAATAAGTACCAGGGTTGGGTCCATTCCTGTGTTGCCGCTGTGAGAACACTGCTAGTAATTGCAGATTGATTAATAATGTGTTGGATTGATTAATGATGGGGGGGGGGGGGAGGCACCAGTCTCCTGTTTGGAGCAGCTGACAGTTCTTCCTGAAGAGTGTGTGTCGGTCCCTGTTTGCAGACCTGCGGAAACAGGAGGCGCGCGGGGAGCTGCTGCAGCCCGTGCTGTTTGTCCTGCTGGTGCTGGTCTCGGTGCTGCTGTATTTCGCAGTCTCCCTGATGGACCCCGGGTTTGTCTTCTCAGACATCGACATCAAGGTCAGACAGTTTATCCGTTCCAGGAGCTGTGATCTATGACCGGGGTCTCCAAGCCTGCACCTGGAGAGCTGCAGGGTCAGATTAACATGTGCTCCAGATCTTTAGCTATCGATGATGTGCAGACACCTATAAAACCTGCAGGATTGGAGACCCCTGATCTATGATCTAATCTTTCCACCTTTTTGTTGATTCATATGAAAATGCAGAAACGTTTGCCTTGTCAATGCATTGTGCCTGCGCTGCCTGCTCGCTGTCAGTGTAACTAGGGGTTATGCTTCATCAGTTCACCCTGGGAGTGAGCGACGAGGAACAAGAGATGATCCCTCAGACTCTGAAGGCAATGAGACAGAGACGCTGCGGGTACTGCCTGCTGCAGGTACGGTAACCTCCTAATGTAAAGCATGTAGGGAAGCTGCAACTCCTGTTATTTTGAAAAGCTGTATTTTTGTGTAGGATTTATTTATATGGCCATACGTTGGTAGTGTTTAGTTTTCCAGTCTTGTTTGGGGGGTATGTTACGGTCTCTCAACCCGTTTTTCCTCCCTCCCGAGCAGCAGCCGATGCGCGCCAAGCACTGCCCGACCTGCAAGCACTGTGTCCTGCGGTACGACCACCACTGCCCCTGGATAGAGAACTGCGTGGGGGAGAGAAACCATCGCTGGTTCATCATCTACCTGGGGGTCCAGCTCATCGCATTGATCTGGGGATTCCACCTGGCCTGGTGAGAGAGAGTGTGTGTGTGTGAAATTGCACTCTCAAAATTGAATTATCATGTGAATCTTGTTATGCATGAAAGCACACTGTACACGATACACAGGTTGGGATGCATCTGATTGCCATGTGATTGCATCACGATACATGGGACTCACCTGATTGGCTACTTTGTATGATGCATAGTAAGATCAAATAGTCATTTAATGATGGACCATTTAGTTGAAAGACAAACATGAAATAAGAGAGGGAGAGTATGTATCCCAAACAACTAGAAAATACATTTATTCTGCATTCGAGAACCGTTTGATCTACAATGAGCTAGGTTGTGCTTTTGGTCTTGTATCACGACACGCATTTCTATTGCGATGCAACATGTCCTGTAAAGGAAAGTGCCTTGATTCATCGATTGTTACACCCCTACATCTGATAGACCCCTTTCCTTTTTTTAAAACCAAAATGAATTGACTCTAGACTCTGTCTGTTTTCTTCTTCTGTGCGGTCGTGCCCCTGGCAGGTCGGGGTTCTCTTACGCCCCTACCTGGAATCTCTGGCTGCAGCATAACGCCTTCCTGCTGGCTGCCTTCTGTCTGGTGGCCGTGTTCTCCGTGGTGGTCATCCTGCTGCTCGGCTCCCACCTCTACCTGGTGTCCTGCAACACCACCACCTGGGAGTTCATGTCCCGCCACCGCATCTCCTACCTGAAGCACTGCGGGGCCGACGAGAACCCCTTCGACCAGGGCATTGTCCGCAACCTGTGGAGTTTCTTCTGCCTGTGCCGCACCGTCGCCTGGGAGAAGGTCTACTTCCGAGAGGGCAGCGACCCCGTTTAACCAGCTTCCTTTCAGCCAAGAACAAAACCTGGGAGGTGGGGATCCCTCCCGCACTGCTCCAGGCTCTTAAACTGTATTGGTTTGGGTGTCACTTGACCCACCTTGTCTAATATTCTGGGACATTATTGTAGAAGCTTGACTGGTTTGAAGAAATGGCCACTGGTTGACATTGCTTGAGCTGTTAATTCAGTAGGTGAATGCATTCCTCTCAGTGGGGTTTTAGTTAAGGATACAGGCTTGCAGGGTCTCTGGCAGTTTGGTACTGTGGTGCCTGGTGTAAAACAGGACATAGACATGTTTTAAAATTGTCTGCAGCCTTCCTTCGTGTGAACAGCTGGGATGAGGTGTAAGTCCAGCTCCCTAGTTCAGTTCAGGTAATAGCTGTGTATACTGTGTTGTGCAGTTTCAACTACAGGGTAATGAATACAAAAGATGTATTGAACAATAAGAAAAGTAGTGACATTTACTCCACAGGACTGTACACCAGGCACATAATCTGACTGTTTTGAATTGTTAGTTGTTTTTTTACAAAAATGATATTGCGGACAGGGTTTGTGTAACAAGTGATTTTTTTTAAATCTAAAAAGTAATCTCGTTTTAAAATGAACAAATTAAAGCTTTGCAAGAGATACCTTTTAAACGTCGGACTCATCAGCTTCAGCTTGCTTTTATGTTTGCAATGGGTTTCTTTACTAGAAGTTCTGAAACAGTATTGTACCTTTTTATGCAAGCGTAAAACAGCACTTTCCAAATGAATACATTAAAATGTAATTGATGAGTCTCAGAGGGTAAATCATAATATAAAACATGATGTTATTGCTGCTCTTTTGCATATGTAGCTTGCTAGTTTGTCAGGTGGTAAAAGTTTACAGCACAGTAATTGTTTGCAGCTTTGCAGGACGGATTCCTGCAAGTTATTGTAACCCTTAAAAGAGTTGGAATATTCTGTACTGCAGACCAAGGCAGCTGCCGTTGTAGATGTCTTCTAAATAGCAGAGTGACGTTTGTCATGTGAGAAGATGTAGGGAACTACCAGTGTTCAGTAAACAGCAATACTCTTAATGGAAAAATGTGCATCTGTTTTTGGGAAACAAAATTCTTTATGCAAAAATGAATGCAATTCCTAGGCCATCTATTTTTTTGTGGAAGTCTGTTAATTTGTAATTGTAAAACGCATCGATAATAAAATCTGCTCTGGTCCTAATCATCACCCGGGGGGTGGGGGAGGTAGTTCTATTGAACACTTTGGTTTTTGTTTGTACAAGAACAGGTTTTGCTTCACCCAGCACCCTCTCCCCATCCACACACATGCTTCACGTTTAGTTATAAGCAGTCTTTTTTAATGTGCATTCGGTCAATGTACATTCAGAAATGCAATAACTGGATTCCAAAACACAATTTCAACACCAACTTCAGCGCCAACGATTATCCCCCCCCGTATAATAAGACACAATAAAACAATCTTACCAAAAAAATGTTAGGTAGTGCTATGCTTCTTACTGTTCACATACTAGATGACTTCAGTAGTAAATCACACACATTCATAACAGATACACATTTCAACATACATACAAGAAACGAGTGTTTCAAGTCATTTCCCAATGGATTCAATACTTTGCCACAGTGGCTTTGGCAGTTCTCAGAACTTGCTTCATTGTTTAAAAAGGTATAGAAGGCTCACAGTAGTTGCATCCCTAGGGGGAGCCTGCATTTTAATGCTGGCATCACCTTAAACATGTTGTGAAAATGCATGTGAGGGTTAACGTTACAACGGCCAGGACCGTTCATCACTATTATCAATTTAGTTTTTAAACACACACCTCAGATTTTAAAATGGCTCAACCCAGGCACTTCATTAAACAGGAAACAGTCTTCCTTGATGTAGAGTATAGACTAAAGCCAACCTTGGATAAAGAGTAAATACAAAAACTAAACTACCAATAAAGAGTAATAATATAGAGCTGTCTTCATAAAACAGGGCAACGCTCAGCGGTTCTTGCTTCAGTCAGACCCCCTTCATTTGTTTTTTATATTTACGTTTGTTTTAAAGTCCCGTTTAGGTCAACTGGAAACCACAGAGATTGAAAAGGATGATCAGGCCGTGGTTGAAAGAACACCCTGAACTGTACATCAACACTGCAGTTCAATCCCACGTCCTGCCACTGACTCACACCTCCCTGTGTGACGACACAAAGTCAAAGTCCTTGAACTGCGTCTGCTGCTCCGCAGTGAGCGGGTAGGACAGGCGAGGGGGGGTCAGGACGGGGGGCAGGGCCGTGAACTCCTCGTCAAAGTTGCTGACGTCGGTGGGGTCCTTTATCGACGGGACAAAGGGAGGCTTCACTTTCTTAGCTAGGAGAGCCTCCCAGTCAGTCTCCTGAGGGAAAATAAAACCTGGAAATGTGAAAACGCTAGAAATAAACGCAGCTACTGAACTGTATTTACAATTGTCATGATGCTTGAGAAAGACTGCACAGTCTTTTGCTCTGTGGGCTGATCCAAACACAAACCTAAGTGCAGGATGAAACTTGGACGCAAAAAGAAAAGATTACCTGAAAGAATTTCTGCTTTTTCACTTCCTCTGCATCTTGTTCTCCTGCTCCGAGGCGCTTTTCCGGATTCTTACGAAGTAGCTGGGGAACGATCAGCATTACATTTCAGTGTCTGCAATCTAAAGATGGATGTATTCTATAATGAATTCGACATTAGCAAGCTTGTTAAACGCGGACACATCCGAGGCAGGCACTGCACGTGGAAACAAAGCAAAGTTACCTTCTGTATGACGGAGATGGATTCTGGGGACAGGAATCTTGGGTAACGGACTTCATCGTTCACAATGCTGTCAAACACCTCCTCTTCATCATCCCCTGGGAACGGAGACTGAGAAACAAGCATTTCATTTCAATCCTTCATCTGTACTGTGTCTAGACAAGGACGCTTCTCAGAGCTTTTCCCTGATGCTAAAATGGTATGAACAAAGCCTCCTGAGACGGTCACTTTGTGACAATATTTCAGACTCGGATCCACTCGTTTGTGGCACCAGACCGCCCAATTTTCGTGCCTGTACAAGATTAAAGACTCATCTATGCTGGACTGAAAGCGATCATTCGGTGGTGTTATTTTATACAGATTACTGCAAGGCTGGGGTGTGCCCCTGTACAAAGCCTCTCACCTCTCCCACCAGCATCTCATAGATGAGGACCCCCAGTCCCCACCAGTCCACGGCGCGGGTGTAGGTGTTGTCTGTCAGAACTTCTGGAGCCAGGAACTCTGGGGTGCCACAGAACGTGCTTGTCCGGTCCCCGTGGCCCATTCCTAGAGGGGCACAAAAAACAGGGCATCCCAGCCTGGGCTCTCCTTGCAGCACCAATACTGAACCTATTTTATTTTACGCCTGGCTTATAACAAAGCCTCTCTAAAATATATACTGCATTGTATAAGAAGTGCATTATTACAAGCTTTACTTTATTTATTTATTAGATGAACCCACCTTCTTTACACAGTCCAAAATCTGCAATTTTCACAAAGCCATCCACATCCATCAGCAGGTTATCCAGTTTCAGATCTCTGGGAGACAAATAAGCAAACGTTTGATATTCTGCTCCCAGATGCAGAGACATTTATATACATCTTTTTTACTAGCTGGGATATGTGGGGTTTCATTCTTACTTTTGTTAGTAGCATTATTTTTTTGTTGTTGTTTGTTATGCCGCTTGCCCAAAACCGAAACGTTTGCGTCCGACTACCAAACCTACCTGTAAACAATCTTGTTTGTGTGCAGAAACTGCAAACCCAACACCACACACGCCGCGTAGAACCTAGAAGAGAGAGAACCCTCCAGCATGAGCGAGTGCTCCACAAAGACAGCGCATTCAGGCAAATACTTTGTCCTTTAGAATGTCAGTTTCCCCGTTGTACATCAATCCCTCCCCGGTACCCCGGCCACGCTTCTTACCGTGCCCGTGTCTCAGAGAAGACGTTGGCGTGGATGTGCATCATCAGGTCCCCCCCGGGCGAGTACTCCATGACGAAGCAGACGTGATCGGGGGTCTGGAAGGAGGCAAACAGGTTCACCAGGAAAGGGTGGCGAGAGGAGTTGGCAGTCTGTAAAATACGCTTCTCACTCATCAAGCTGAGCCGCCACACAGACACGCGTGACGAGTTATTAAGGGATCGGGAAAGCTACATGCCGGACAAACTGAAACTGTGATTTTTTTTTTTTTTTGTACCAACCTGTCTACTTCATCTCTGGTCACGATGTCTCCTTTCTTCAAGGCTTTAATGGCGTACAGCTTCCCTGTTTGTATGTACTCTGCAAGAAACACCTGCAGCACAGCCGGGACAAATTCAGCAATAAAAAAAATATTCATTTGCAAGCATACATTTAAAAAAAGGGGGTGGTCTTTTAACATGGAGTTTTAGTATTACTGGCCCCAATTTAAATTGTCTGCAACCTGCGCCAAACTCTAGTCCCGTTCCACAAAAGGTGGGACTACTCCAGTTTCTGTAAGGAGTGCTCTCGCGAATGAGCTATGCTGTCAATGCCAGCTTACGCCATTAATACACATAATCACACAGTTTCACGGTACTGCAGAGACTTTATAAATCTATGCAACGTTACCTTTTAAAATCGCGCATTTAAAAATCAACTATCGCCTGGGAGGCAGGATTGAGTGGGAAAGCGCCTGGGAGCGGGAGAGACAGTAACGTCAACCCCAAAGATCTGCTTACCTTTCCGAAATGCCCTCTTCCGAGCACGGAGACACAGTGGAAATCTTCTATCTGCATGCCTTCTTTCCTGAGCAGAAAATCACAACACAACCACAGCGGTCATGTTTGAAAGCATGCGAATTACAAAATACATGTGATCAAAATACAATGAATCAGCAACTGAAACGGCTGTTACAATACCAAGGAACTGTATAAATGTGAAATACTGTTTGTCCTTCATTGACGAGTTTCTTAAAAACATGTTAATAAGGGCTGTGGATATGTTGGTTTGCAGTGCAATGCGGTCACTAAAAACAAACCAACCAAAAAATACACACAATTTGAAATTTAAAATGCAATGAGTGACTTTTACTTCGGAGCGGGAGGGCACGGTCGCTGTGCTTTGATGCCGATATCATTGCTGGTCATCTCCACCGTGTGGCTCCTCTTTGCACTCTGAAAAACAGCCAACATGGGTTCGAAAAACCTTTTCACATCACTGTTTTAGAGGGATAGTGGAGCAATATTAAATTGGATTAAATTAACACATCACTGTCTTTCTAGCCAAAAAAAAAAAAGGTGCCTGGAATTCTGGGACTAACAAGACAGCAGGGTGCATTGCTGACGTAAGTTTACGAGCGTCTGATGTTTAGCACGCTGCTAAAAGCCGCGCTAACTTTTGTGTGCTTCAATTCAGTAGATCGTGCGCGCAGTACTGTACCGGGGAGAGGGAAGCTTCTGTGGGGGGCGGCTCAAGGTGAAGGCGTGGGGGTTTGGGGGGGCGATCATCGCTGAATGTCAGTTTGACCGCAGGGGTGTCCCTGGAAGAAGCCGAACAAGAATCACATGATTTAATTTTACTTTCTAAACGTTTCAAATTAAAAAGACTGAAAGTTTCAAACTGCAGCACATTAACAGGAAGTGGAAGAGGGACGTTGATGGATGGAATGTGGCTGCGCGGTCCTTACCCAGGTAACGGAGTGGAGGTGTTGGGCTGGCTCTGGGATATGAACTCCGGGGGGGAGCAGCCGTGCAGGGGCGGGCTCAGCGTTGTCATGGCGCTGCAGGGGGGCAGCACGCTCCGCATGAGCCGCCCCCAGGTAGCTATGTCAATGTTCATCTGAGCTGCACGCAGGAAGTCCTTCCCTGGGAGGGGGCAAAAAAAAGGGTGGAATACCATTCAAAATGAACCGCTGTCGTGCGTTTGTGACACTCTTTGAAAATGGTAGATTTGGTGCATTCGTAAGGTGTTGATTTCAGAATAAGGGAAAGCCCAAGGTTATTTATGGGGGACAGGTCTAACTTAACACACAGAATCCAACACACAATGATTCTACTGTTTAACAAGACATGTGGCATAGTTGGTGGCTTTTAAATCCTAGTGACAGCAATACGCAAACAACTAGGGTAACTATACCGAAAAACACAACACGCAATGAAATCGAGAAAATGCTTGCCTTTCTCTTTGGGGAAAATGCGTTTCTGCCTCTGCAGTTTCAGGTTCCGCTCGATGACAGGGTTGATAAACGTCACCTGAGTAAGAAATAAACCTTTTAAAAAACCGACGGTGCACATCTGCATTCTGTTTTGAAAGCGGTCCTGCCGTTTTGGGGTATGAAGAGCGTCGATTACCTCTGTGAAGAGCATCCCCTGAGGCTCCAGGTAGAGGCACATGCCGTGCCGCTGGTTGTCCAGGAAATCCTCCAGCCGCAGGAAGCTGACGGCGCACAGCTCCCTCCAGTCCCGCCAGTACACTCCGATCTCCAGCTCCCGAGACTGTGGAGGAGAGATGCTTCAGATCACCACAACCTCCGCCTGTATACCGAGCGTCAGGCAGTGTAACAGACTAATACAACTACTGACTAAATAAACAAAAGAAAAAATGCATTTGGATTATATGCATTTTAAGAAGAAACCGTTTGACCCGCTCAATTCCGTGTACCTGAAGGGGTTAAGAATAACGTCGCTATTGCAGAATGATCGTGGCTTACCCTATTCAGCTCGATGGAGAAGCTCTGGTCCCACGCCTGGTTACTGACTGACTTCCACTGCGTGCGTCCCACCGTTTTATTATCAAGTTTCAGCACAGCGCTGATCTCCACTGTATTAGGGAACAAAGAGAGTTAGCTTCCTCTCCCTCTGCCTCCTCGAGTCAGGTGAAGCACACGTCACTGAAACTGTTCAGAAACAGTCCTGTAAAATGCACTGCATCATCTCAATACGCACCGCTCAGCTCGTCTGTCTTGAGGTGGCGGCCACTGCCGCCTCGTCCGATCCGAGCCTTCAGAGACGACTTGGCATCACCGGGGCTGCCGGACGTCAAGGAAAGGCTGGTTACCCGGCAACGGCCTGGCACAGTCTCCAACAGGTCCTGGCAACCCATAAGTCTGACCTCCAACTTGCCTGCAAAAAAAAATTAGCATTAACTTTAGCAAAAAGGCATGGAGGGCGCTTTCATAGACCATGATGTTAAATCAGGGCTTGAGAAAGCAGAGGCCCCTCAGCTCTGCCAGCGCGTGGGCGGTACCTGTGAGAGAAGCAGGTTTGAGGAAGGAGGAGCAGGGCTGGAGGCGGCTGCCCGGGACGGCAGGGGAGGGGGAGCTGCCCAGGGTGAGCTCTGCCTTGATGAGGTCCCGTTTGGAGTGGTCCTGGGGGAGCTCACTCAGCCTACGCTCCAGAGACAGCCGCAACAGATCCATCTTCTGAGAGGACTCCTGCAAGCGAGCCTGGGCCTGGGGGAGTGGGGGAAACAGAATGTTAGAGAGCACACAAATACAACTGGGCTTCTAGACTAGCTGCAGGGCTTGGAACTCACACCCGCTCTGCTCTGCTAAGAAGCTTAGCTGAGGTACATCGCTGAAATGATCAGGTGCCAGGAGTTTGCACAATTCGGTACAGTTGTGTTTTCCACCGCGTTTTCCACCACCTCACCTCAGCCAGCGCCCGCCGGTCCTGCCCCCTCCTGCCCCCCAGCAGCTTCACCACATTCTTGGCTCCCTCTGCTACGGCCGCCTCGATCTGGAGGTGGTGCCGAAGGTCCTCCACCCGCAGCTCCAACGAGCTGACCGTGGCTGCAAGAGAGAGGGGAGGTTGATCTGAATTAAATAAAAAGGGGTTTTAAATAAAGCACACGTTTTGCGAATGGGGGGGATCAGGACTTGTTTTAAAGCAGCATGTACTGAAGCAGTCGTTGTATATAAAATGCACACACACCGCCTCCATCCCCGTCTGGCTCCACGCTCTGCTTGCCCCCCCCTGCAGACTGGCCCAGTTTGATGATCTGCATACGGATCAGCTCCATCTTCGTCCTGCTGTCCTGAAGCATCTGCTGGGCCGTCGACAGCATCTTCCGATCCTGAAGCCCGACGAAACAAAAAAAAAGAAACCGCAGATTGTTAAATCACAACGGATTTGAGCCATCGGCCCCGGATTTACTAAGATGCAATGTCTCTATTTGGAGATGTCCAGCCACAGCCCTGCACCCTGCTTTTATGGAGGCTCTAGAGACCGTTCGAGTTATGTCTGAGCTTTCACTCTCCTTCCTGCAGGCTGGTGTTCTCCTTAGGAGTGAATAATGCATGTGCGGTCTTGCTAAATGCAGAACAAGCACACCTGCATTACATAATGCCGCTGTAAGCTTTCAATTACAAAGTAACAGCTGCCTGACATGTCAGTGACAAAAATCACTTGATAAAATCTACTAAATATGACCAACACACATCAGGGAATATAAATAAGACAGGCATCTATATTGATTTGCCAAGAAGAATGATCAATCTATTCTAATACCTCTGATCAGTTTCACTGCAAAAGCATTTGAAACAGAACACGAAAAAAAAAAAGCAGATAGAATTATTAACACCACGGAATAAGAAACAGCATTGCTAGCACTGTGCCAGTTTGGCTGCTGCTGTGTCTAAGGCAATCCTGCTCCTTAAAAACAATCCTGCAGCGCAGACGCCTCTTCAAAGCATTTGTGCTTGATGCAGGTACTCCTTGTGCAGCCTCTCTTACTCTGCAATGCCATCACACATTACTGATAGACCAGGATCTTCCTCCCCCGTCTCCTGTTTGCAGCCTATCTGTTCCAGCAGCCTGGTGTGTGTCTGCTTCCCAGACTGAGCTACACACTGGGTACTGCAATGCTCTGCTGTCAAATGCACACAACAAACACTCTGCAAGGCACATATAAAGGTATATAGAGCATCAAGGATTTGCAAACAGTAACAGCTTTGTAAGACAGATTTCTTCGCTGTTCAACAGCCTGTGTGTGTTCTGTATGTATTTCTGTTTGGATTATATGCCACGCTACCTATCTATTTCAGCAAAACCAAAAAGAAAACAAATCTGAAAAGACCCCTGATCGCAGTGAAGAGTAAAAGATTTTCGCGCTCATTAAACATGTTTATATCATTTATTTTTTTTGCATTCTGATTTATACCAAACGATAGTGACTCAAAAGCACCGTACTGCGGAAGACAATGACCCACGCGTGGCTGAAGAGCCCCCTCCTTGGGCCGCCCTGGGTGAAGCGAAGCCCGGGGTAGGAATGGGTTCTCTACCTTGGACGCTCCGTTGGAGTACATCTGAATCATGTTCTCGGCTCCCTGCTTGACCTTCATCTCGATTTTCAGCTGCTTCTTCAGGACGGAGATGCGGCTGCCCAGAGCGCTGGTGCTTTCTTCCCAGTGGCAGGGGTCAGGGGGCACGGCGTCACCTAGCAGATAAAACAAGACACAAGAAACCTGGCTTAGGAATAAAAAAAAATACAACGTGTTAGCGTCACCGACGCAGTGGAAGCGAGAACCACTGCAGATCACAGCCACCCTGGAATGACAGGCCTGCAGTAGCCACTAATACAAAAACTTAAGTTATTTTGAATTTTTACATCCAATGCTCAAGGTACAAGTGCAGTCTAAAGACTAAAACCGGGAGCCAATTTGTGATTGGACAGCCTCTCCCCCCCAGTACAGACCTGCTGGCCTGCTGTTCTCTTTCTCCCTGGCAACAGCCCGGGTGTTCAGATCCTGCATCTCCCAGTGCAGCTGCTCCAGCTTGTGGTTGGAGGCCCTGAGCACCCCCTCCACGTGGGCCAGGTTCTTCTTGTCGCTCACCGCCTTGCGCAGGTTTTCCGCTCCCTCCTTGATCTTCAGCTCCCTCTGGATCTGCCTCCGGATGTGCTCCCGCGCGTCCTCCAGCCGCTGCTGGAACGCCGGGTCCAGGATGTCGGCCTCCGTCAGGCTCAACGGGAAGCCGCTCTAAAGGGCAGGCAGACAAAAAACACACAGACACACGAAGGGTTAAATAGAAAGGCATAGCAGATCGTTACATTGACTATGGAGTCAATGACATCACCAGCACAGTCATAGATTTCAACAGAAATAAAACAAGTGCAGTTACCATGGCATCAAAGTACCTCACTGCTTCAACCTCAGCTGCAACCACTTCAAGAGTGGATATAACGCGGATACCATCCAGCTGCAGCCCTTGTGTGTTTGTTTTAAAGAGGGTGCAGATAGCAAGCGGGTTCTAGTGGCTGGTATTTATCTTTAGATCCATCAGCAACGCACTAAATACATTGAAGAATTACCATGCATGTATCCATCTTCAATTACTTTACAGAATCAGATACAGCCTTATTGATTCCAGTATAAGCATTTCTTCAGTCACGGATAGCAGAGTATTTGTGGGATCTTTGGAGGGTTATACTCCAGCAGCTTCATCGGATATTATGCTCAGTCAGGGATGGAAATAAGACTCCTATTGCATAGCAGTTTCACCCACTCCAGGTTTTAATAAGAGCTTGATTAGCCCCAGTGTATAGGTAACAGGTGTGTCGTCTTAAACTCATAGTGAAACCAGGAGCGGATCAAAGTGCTATGCAATGGGAGTCTTATTTCCATATGGATAAACCTCACAATGGCGCATTGGACAGTAATGTGACACCAAAGAAAGAACCTGAATCTGTCTGTGGAGACACATGTCTGCAGCTGTGTATTACCGCAGCTCAGAAGGGTGCTGTTCAGGTTCCAGCTTCTAGATTCTGTGCACAAGCCGGGGAAAATGTGAATACAGTACTTTCATTAAAACGGGAGACATGCATGCGGTCGGCTATGCTGAAAAACACCTGCTAGGTTTCAAAATGGGATATTGTGACACATATTGAGAAACGCTGACTTACTGTTATTGCTCATGCTGAATATATTGTTAGTGTTACAAAAAAAAAAGACAGAAGAGATAGCAAAACAACAAAAATAAACAATTCTATAAAGTAAATAATAATTTAAAATGAGGGAAGAAATAGCCTTAGCCTCAGAATCATACAAGTTTTGGGGGCAGCGGTATTAGTAGTGATGCAGTATTCGCAAAACAGGAATATCAATGTGTATGCTTTTAAATCCTGACAAGATTCAATTCATTTAATGTGATAACGAGTAGGTGACAAATCGTGAGATAGGACATGATCAAAAACAAAACGAATTTCTACTTTCATTTCTCGGTCATGTTCACTGAAAACTGAGTGAGACTGTCGAATAATTCAACGACTCAAAATCGAGATCTGTCTGTAAATACATTATATCAACGACAGTTTATCTGCGATGTCAGTTACTGGTCAAAATTCGAGATCATTTGAGACAGAACTTTTCACACACTTTTACATAATTACCTGCAGCGTCTCCCCCGCCATGATAGTTTGTTGTTGTATTCCTGTCAGCTATACTCAGACTCAAACTACATTTCCTAACTGCTCTCTGTGTTAAATATATAGATATCTATATATAAATTAAAAACTGCTTCTAAAGTGTTTAATAGTTCATGTTAACGCTAAGTTGATTTTCTGCCAACACCCCTGGATAAACTCGGAAAAGGGGACGAACTTCTCCTGGAAGTTTGAATCTCTCGCGTCGCCACCCTTCCCGTAATTCGATTGGCTTGAGGTGCGATCAATCAGCACATTTCCAACAGCGTTCCCTGAGGTGGGCGGGGACAATTTGAGATGAAAATAATAATCATATGCTTTTTTTTTATTATTATTATTATTTTTGTAAGTGCATACATCTAGATTTTGTTTTCTCCCTGCAGGGTGGGTCGCATAAACTTCTTAAAACTTCAACTGTTAAATGTACTGAATGAAACAATGATATATAGCTGCAATACCCTGGGGAGCGCAAAGATGGCGCTCTTTCACAGATACAATACGAAAGCACTCATGCAAGGGTACAGTGTGTATATATATATATATATATATATGCATATCTGACCGTTTGTCACTGTAGTACATACGCCAATAGCACTATAGATTAAATTAATTAGATAAAATGTATGATATCTCACAGAACTACTTTTTGCCGCTGTTTCATACACGATAGTGTTAAAGATGTTCAGCACCCCGTATCTCGTTCTGCATCACTTACTCAAGCCCCACTCACTCGCACTGCTCCCCGGGCAACGTTAACGCATCATTGGCCTGATCTCCATACTCTCAACTTTTAGCTATAAGCGCCAATAGGCTTTTTTTTTTAGTATGCGCATCATCACTGATCAGGGGTTGAAAATTGTATTTCAGACCTGAGTGCAATGCAAGTCAACTCTGAGGGTTTCAGAACCAGGCTATGCAGATGTCATCCGTATTTCTGTACCTTACGCTCCTGCAAATATCTCAATGAGATTGCATTGGATCCTTTTAACGTTGGCCGTTGAGACTAGAATTGTATTTATATATTTTTTTTCTTTACTGGAATTATTAACTCTCGTTATTTGTTTATTTTTTTCTGAGTTCAAACTGTGCAGACCGTGTTTAGGGTGAACCTGGCAGGAGGTGATGTTATTTATTTTATGTGTTATTATTTTTGGTTTGTTGAAGCAGCAGTGACGAATCGCGTTTAAAATGTGTGCCATTTTCTAAAATTAATTTTAATTTCGGGGGCGGGCGGGGGGACGGGGGGGGGCTGAGTCTTTTTCGAGGCCACTTGTGGGCTGCGCAATTTAAAAAAAAAAAAGTATTTTAAAGCTGTAATGGTCTTCAAAATAATAATAATAATAATAATAATAATAATAAACGGTTAGATTAAAACGTGTTCCTAACTAAAGAAGCCGTTACTGCCGTGACATTTAAACGGGGAGGGAGAACGAAAACAATCCGAGGAAGGGACACGTGACCACCTTCTCTTTGGGACGCCGGCCAATCCGAGCACACGCACAAAAAAAAACACAGCGAGCGCGCCGCGGAAAACCAAGGGCAAGAACGCGCGGGTCCCAGATTTGACGTCACCCCCTCCCTTCCACCCCGCCTCCTCAGCGGCGGTTGTCCAATCGGATGGCAGCCCGGGCGCGAGCAGCGGGGTTTGTACCTCGTCCCTCGTGGAGGCGGAGTTCTTTCTTCGATTTCCATTCGGCGAGCTCGAGCGCGTGCGTGAGTGGGTGAGCTCGAGCGCTGGTGTGTGTGAGTCTCTCTCGCTTTTTACGGTGTGGAAGAGCGCGAGACACGCTTTATTCGCAGATTTCCCACCAAGGCAGAAAAAAAAAAACAAAAAACAACAAGTTTTCTCGGTACTGAGGAGACCCCTGAAACCAAAAACGAAATACATTCTCGGAAGCCGTCCGTTTAAAACCCTGCGAAAACATGTCGGCGTCGGCGGCAAAAGTCAGTAAAAAGGAGCTGAACTCTAACCATGACGGAGCGGACGAAACCTCAGGTAAGGAATGGCGGCGTCCAGCCCACCGCCATTTTTTTTTTTTAACAGTGTTGGGTCTTTAGTTTCGTTCAAGGGTGTTTGTTCTGTCGGAGAAAACGGGCGTTTTATTGCGGGCAACCTCTCTTGGTGTATCGCCGGATAGCACACGGGAGTAAGCGTGGCTAATCCCGCTGCGTGCGTTGAAGTATAGGGGGCGAGTGGGAGATAGACCGGCGAGGGAGGCCATGTTTTCCATCGTAGCTTCATTGTGTATTTAACACACGCTTGGAATTGATGTAGAAACTCGGTGTTATTGAACAGCGTGGCCGGTTAAAAACGCAACTCCCAGCTTTTAAGATAAAAGCGGTGGTTTTCCGCGGCGGCTGCTGCGGACCGTGCCCGGCTGTGTTTTGTTGCTGAATGAGCTACTCTGCGGCCTAAGTGCAGCTTATTGTTGTTTTCTAGCTCCGCCATGATGCAGTTGCGTTACTTTAGTGTTACGGGCTTCTTAAAAAACAAGCCGTTTCGTAGCTATTGGTTTGTGAGGTTTAACACTCGCTGGAGCATGTGTGTGTTTTGTGTTCATCATTTGTTTATGATGGCGCTCCTGTCCCGCAGGTGCTGCTGCAGAGAGGGAATGGGAAGCTTCCGAGTGAGGCCTCTCATTCAAACCACGCGGCCGGCTTCAGCAGCAGGAAACCGCAGTTTCGCTCGCTGTTCATTCAAACGCGAGGTTAACACAAAGGGATTTAAAAAAAAAAAAAGCGTTTACGAAGGAGTGGTGGTAGTTATTTTTTTTGTAAATTAAGTATACTTTACAAATACCTTGCGCACTTTGTATTAAGCCCATGTTTTTTTTTCAAGGCCGCGGGGGGTAGTAAACATGAAACATTAGTTAGTTATGGTATAGCAATAATGTGGTTCACTTTTTTGACAAATTCCTAAACGCGCGAAACGTTAATTCTATGTATTAAATACCGGTACATGTCTGCTTAATATATATATATATATATATATATATATATATATATAATTTTTTTTTTTTTTTTTTTTTAAGTATTTTAAAAATATGATCAATATTTATAAGCGCCACAGCAAGTTTTTATGGTTAAGGACTGGTGTTAAGGTATACACACCGACTTACCACAGTGTGTTTTCAAACTCGCAGGGCTCCCGGTGCTTTTTTTAAAATAATAAAACCACGTGGGTTTGCCAATTTCAATCCCAACACGGTATTGACAGAACCCTACCCGCAACTTGTTTAAATATACCGTGAATAAGTTTTGGCAGCACTGTGCAATCTGATCAGGTCTGTGTTGTGTATTGAAGTTATGCTCGCCTTTTTACACATCTCTGTAGTATTACTGCCCTGCCTCGTATGGTCAAGCTTTGCGTTTGTGTAACTTGCCTCTTGTTCTGACAAGTAGAGTATCGGAGACTGTCGATATAAAAGTTGTATAATATTCGCCAAGGAAGTTGGTTACTTAGAAAACATATTTTAATTGGTGTTTCTATAAAACTACATCGTTTTTGTTTCCATATTTTAAATTGTTTACTACACTTGGCATTTAAAAGCACTTTCCTCCAGTTGATTTTACATGGCGTGTTGACCCGTAACAAGTGATTCTATGTTTGTTTCTCCTTACAGAAAAAGAGCAACAAGAAGCAATTGAACATATTGATGAAGTACAAAATGAAATTGACAGGTAAAGCAAAGTTCATCAATAAGCATACTGCACTGTTTTTTAATGTGTGTTGTGTGATAGGGAATTTCATGAAGTGAAAGTTTGGTAAACTTTGACAAACCTGAATAAAATCTGCATTTATGTAAATTGTGCAAGTCTACTAGAAAGATGACAATTTTTCTATATAAAACTAGAACCACACATAGATGCTGCTAAGATCACTTATTAAATGAAAGTACCGTTATATTAATCAATCAAATGCATAATCTGTGTTTTAGATTGAATGAACAGGCCAGTGAGGAAATCTTAAAAGTAGAACAGAAATACAACAAACTACGCCAGCCGTTCTTCCAGAAGAGGTCAGAATTGATCGCCAAAATCCCTAACTTTTGGGTCACGACGTTTGTCAACCATCCACAAGGTGAGCTTCATCTCAATGTTTCCTGCACACCATGTTCCACTTAAACTTTTTTTTTAAATAATTACAATAAACTGGATCTAAAATGTGAAGGTATACTATGGTACATATTAAATGTTCATTGTTTAGTCAATGATTCAAACTGGGGGGAAAAATAACAAACTTAATAGTATGTATCAAGCTCAATGGATGATTGTACAAACAATTATTGTCAATGTGTTTTTATGTACCTCTGCTTCCCCCTGTTGCAAAATGAGCCGAATGATCCTGGAAGTAATATTGAGCTTGTGTTTGTAGTGTCTGCTCTTCTTGGGGAAGAGGATGAGGAAGCGCTTCATTACCTGACCAGAGTCGAAGTGACAGAATTTGAAGACATCAAATCGGGATACAGAATAGATTTTGTAAGTGGGCGTTTATTTTTGTTAAGTGTTCTGTGGTGAGGATCACTTAAAACCTTATCTGAATCTATTTTTATTTTATTTCTCTAGTATTTTGATGAAAACCCCTACTTCGAAAACAAAATTCTTTCCAAAGAGTTTCATCTGAATGAGAGTGGAGACCCGTCTTCAAAATCAACAGAGATCAAATGGAAAGCAGGAAAGGTATGGTATCCTTGATCTATCTGTATGTTTTAAATTGAGTTAATCAGACTTTGTGTGCTCCATAGGGTGTTTTTTTGTTTTTTTTTGCTCTGGAAATGACTCCTGTATCTGCAATAGTGTAAACGTATGCAGTAGTTTATCACAATTAAGGTTAAAAGCAAGGCATGTAAAACACTCAAACTGTAAAGCAGTCAAATCTTGCTAAGGTGTGGAATTCATGTTTTTATTAATAGAATAGATTTGCATGTTATGGAAATGGCTTGCTCCATATTTGGAGAGACCTGCGAGGACTTTCTTACATTTGTACTTGGAGACTAGGTCTGTCTAATCTTTTTGTTAGTTACTTGCTGTTTTGTAAGGGAGTTATGACATTTAGAAAACCTGCTAGCAAACCATTTGTGGTCTAGTCTTTGTAAAACAGTTGCACCTTGGGTTATGCTATCTCTTCATGATTCAGTAACTGTTTTGAGTATTTGTGGGATTCCCTTGCCATGCTCAGGGCACATGCTGCTAGCCTAACCACTGTGCGAATGACAGTCTGTTGAGACGCATATAGTGGAGATGGCCAGAGGTACAACAGTAGTTCATTTTGTATGGAGGACAGCACATCTGATTTTACAGTAATATTTGGTGTTCACTTTCTTAGCACACTTTCTTGTGGTACCATAATACAGGACACGGCAGCATACCTTTGCATGGATTCTGCCCTCTTCATATCCGCGGGTCCATATTTGATGAAGCTTTGTCCTTCTGAGTATTTGTATTTCATTTTTTAAACCAGCGTGTGGATGTAAATGGAGACTTTATTTCCGGAATACAGGCACGCATGTTAACGGCATTTTTCTGTCCCTCAGGACCTCACAAAGCGCTCTAGCCAGACACAGAATAAGGCAGGCAGAAAGAGGCAACATGAAGAACCAGAGAGCTTTTTCACCTGGTTCACCGACCACTCTGATGCAGGGGCAGATGAGCTCGGAGAGGTCATAAAGGATGACATCTGGCCTAACCCATTACAGTACTATTTGGTAAGTTTAATTGTCCCTAGTCTGTTTCCTATGGCATGGAAGTTTGGGTTATGTGTCGCCCTCACTGGAGCCAGAGATGTGTTCACAACGATTTAGACTTGACAGATATCAGAATCTGGTTTATTAGTACATTTGGCTTGCTTAGAAGTTTCTGCTATCCTAAAATCTGTCCAGTAATTTTGCATTCAGATGTAGCTACGGAGTTGGGAACCTGGGTGCCCCAAATCAATTTAAGAATGTATTCCGTAATCTCTGATCATTCTACTTTTAATCAAAAGCTTAGGGCTTGATGGAACAGTTTTGTTTCATGTTTAACCGTTGTATGCTTAAGAGTAAGGCAGTTTTGATTTGTTAGTGTCTTTCACACACTCCTTGTATTTGTAGTCTTATACATAAATGTAGTAATTCAAAGGCAACAGTGCTGTATTCAAGAGCTCGTTCTTATGATGCATTTTCTGATTGGCGACCCAAGGTTTCTAATACGCTTACATTAAGAAATTAAACTTAATCCAACCCCCCCCTAGTAAGGTGTATTCATTTGAGCCATTTTGCCTGCAGGTCCCTGACATGGATGATGAGGAGGGAGATGGTGAGGATGACGATGATGACGACGAAGAGGAAGAGGGTTTGGAAGATATCGACGAGGAAGGAGATGAGGATGATGGGGAGGAAGACGAGGAGGATGACGATGGGGAGGAAGGAGAGGTAAGAGAATTGAAAATAACCAAAGTGCCTGCCAGCCACTGGATATATTAGTAGTCAAATATTATCAATCTGTGATGTCACCAGACAGATTGGCCTCAGTGTGGCACTAATGTCACTCTTAAGACTGGGTTCACTAACGTGTGCTTTGTAAAAGTTGCAGGTCACTGTTTTATACATGGCTGTGTATTACAACTTGGTAGGTTAAAAACATGTCTGATCTAGTGTGTTTGTTACCCAGTTGTATTTGCTGGTAACTTCACTGTTGGAGTAAAGTTTTATATAATGTGTCCAAAAGGTGATTCTCTCAATTCAGTTTGATAACTTCACTGGTCTAGCAGTAAATATATTCTATGTGCAATATAATCTCAATGTTTTCTTCTCTTTCTTCAGGATGATGACGGAGAAGATGACTAGACCTGAAGACCTATTCCACTCCCCTCCCCTTCTCCCCTTTTAACGATCCTCCAATCTCTGGGAGCAAGTTGCTGTCTATTCTTTTTTTTTTTTTTTTTTTTTTTATATTATATTTTTTGTGCTCGGTCTCCTTGATCTCTCCTTTTTGTCTGCACCATCCTTTCACATTATTACCAGGAAAGACTTGCCTTGGAAGTCAACAGTGGCAATCTCTTTACATGAACTTCCACTTACCATTCCCAGCTCCCTCTTTCTTTGAAAAGAAAAGAAACCCTTAATAGAATCGGCACGCCATCTTCTGTAGCTTAAAAAAAAAAAAGCAATTTATATATTTTTTTTTTCTCCTGTTGAGAGCTGAAAAGTTTAAATCCATTGTGCAGTGATTTACCTAGTTCTAGATTGTCCATTTTTATTTTATTCTTTTCCCAATCCTTCCTAGGCCCCTAGAGATGGCACTCTGTTTTCCCCATGTGATTATATGGACAGTTAGGAAGTACCAGCTTGTTCCTGTTTCCTCTTGTAATAAAACGTAATGTTGGGGTCAATAGGCTAGGGTGGGGTTATTGTAGACTGTTGGTTTGGGTGGGTACAAGTGGGCGTTTTGACACAACATCACTGACTAGGGGGTTTGTTGATTTGATGCATTGTAATGTTTTACAGACGTCCACAAAGTTTGAGATGACATTTTTAAATAAAACAAAAAAAGAAACCCATTCCTCTCTTGTGATTTTGAGCTCTGACACCTCATGGAGTATTTAAAACAAACAAACAAACAAAAAAAGCGTTACCTGTAGAAACTTAAATGGAATCTACATTCTAAACTTTTTTTTTTTTTCCCGCACTGGAAAGAACTGCTCAGTTTTAAATGTTAAAGTGTGCAAGTTGCTTTGTTACAATAAAACTAAATGTGTACACATACTGGCTTGTGGCTGTCTTACTGTCATTGAAGGTCTGTGCAGCAGCAATGACCAGCAGATACAGCACTCGCAAACTTTATTCTAAAGCTGTCTTAAAAGATTAAGACAAGGGAACAGCAACTGCTGGGGTAAATCGAAATAAATAAATGCAGTGTAGTGGACAGTGTTGAAAAGTGGGGGATGAATATGATAGTGTTGCTGATTAAAGATGAGAGGAGGGAGGATTGTATTTGTATGTTAAACAGCAACAGGCTTGTTTCATATGGGATCTGTTTGTGGCTGTATTCCCATTATAGAAGGTGTTGTCTGGATAAAATGGACACTGGTCTTTGTGTAAATTATACATACTGGCAACAATCTGCTATTTGTGTTCTGTTTTTATATGTAACGTCCTGTTGACGTAGAGGTCAAAGACTTCCCCCCCCCCCCCCCCCCCCCCCCGACTTGATTTTTTTTTTTTTTTGCAAAATAAATGGTCTCACCAAACTATGCTTTAGTGTTTTACCTGCTCTAAGCCTTAATCTTTTCTACAAACATGATTTCACAGTGCAAATCCTAGCAACATCCTGAAACTTGTCTGTCAAAGGATATTTCAGTTTTGTGAAGGTATTGGATATATTAAAGGAGGGATGGTGTATACTAATTGATTTCAAAGAATTAAAAAAAAAAAAAATACTGCTGCAAATGCTTGCACCCATCTCCTCTATTTAATAGTGGAATATTTCACCCAAATAAAAGCTCACTTTAAGTACAATTGCGTCTGGTTTCACAGACATTGATCAGCACTACTGCTTGATTAGAATGTTATTTTAATTAGGATAGACCAGTATTAGTGCTAACTAGCCATTATAGGTCTGAAGGATTTAATGTTGAACCCTAGAATTGAAATAAAACGTCTTTTAATTTTTTGGAAGGTAAAACCGGCTCTGCAGTGAATATAATATGTTTCACCGTCAGCATTACAGGCGCTGAACTTCTGTGGTAAAAAGGCGAAAATGAATCGTTTCTTACCCAACATGACCATTGTATTCAATCTACAATACCACCAGTCAATGTTGACCATAGTAATCGTTTACTTGCACCTGAAAGATGAGGCAGTGTGGTCCAGTGGTTGAAGTCCAGGTCTTGCCACCAGTTCAAATCCCACCTGTGCCACTGACTGACTCACTCTGTGACCCTGAGCAAGTCACTGAACCTCCTTGTGCTCCATCCTGTTCAATCAATGTCCTATTGTAAGTGACTCTGCATATAATGCACAGTTCACAGCCTACCTCTGTAAAGCGCTTTGTGATGGTGGTCCGCTATGAAAGGCGCTATATAAAAATAAAGATATTATTAAAGTGATCCTCCAAATTAATAACAATTGTAATGTAAAAAAAAGTGTTGTTTTTCTTAGAAATAGTTGTGGTTTGGTTTTAAATACACAAAGCCACATTCGCGTGAGAATGAAGGACAGGGCAGTCTGGAAATCATAAAAGACAAGTCTTTTTTTATTTTATTTATTTATTTATTTTTTTACATAATCTTTAAAAAGTAAAAAGCACACACGTTATTAACTCCTAAATGTCCTTGGCACCACAAGGAGCGTGGCAGCAAAGTTCTCTTGCAGAAGTTTATCGATTATTAATGCCACAAATGTCTCCTCGGATTCTTCAAAATGTTTCTCTGTGACCTGACCCGGCCAGTTACTGGGCTGGAAAGACCAACCTAAAGCGGAAAACAGAAAGGGAGGGAGCACGCCATGGATAATTAATTCATTAAATACATGAATGGGAACACACGCCAGCTATGGAGTGAAACGTAACTGAAATAAAAACTAGAATTAACATAATATTGTTTATTTTATTTAACATCGTGTAAATCAGAGAAACTACAAATTCATATCGCAAAACTCTACCGGACGCCATAATAGTAAGTAGTACAGTATTTCATGTGAGATTTCGAAACGTCACATTTTTCGTTAAGTATATTAGACTACAAAGCTGTACGCAATTCAATGTGTTAACGTAAACATTATTCAGCAGATTTAATTCGACTTTAAAAAGCAACATTTGTTAATTCTATAGGGCGATGCAAAACTTTTGGCCATAGCTGTACAGTCACAAGAATAAGTACAGATTTATAAAAACCTAGTTTGATTCACAATATTACGAATGTTTTTTTACTTTATCCTCTGAAGTATAATCACACTGTATGCTACACTGGAAATGACACTGTTTATGTTAGTAAATACAATCCACACGTCAGCTCCCTCGCTAAGTAAAGCAACTGTTCAAAGCAGTTTATTGAAGAGGACTTTTATTTTTCAAACAATCTTCACTAAAGTTTCTCAAATCAAGATTTCCATATCGACTCTTTTAAGGTATTTGACTATTCGAATTTCATTAAAAAAAATGCCACAAACAAAAAGTTGCGTTACATTGGCTTAGTGCAAAGGGCAATGTTAAAAGGTCGGAGGTAGTCTACACCACATCATTGTACAAACCAAACCAAACAAACCCCGCTTACCTAGATGGGCATGGCACCGAGGACACGTGGACATGGTCCAGGAGAATCCGGGGAACCAGCTGAAATGACCGTCGGCCGGCCAGTGCTTATGCAGCGCCGCTTGCTTCAACGTGATAACCTGGAAGCGTCGGCCGTGGGGGTTTTCAAAGAGCTGCAGCGTGACTTTTTGGTCTCCGATGACCGTGTCGTTTCGCTGTGCCAAAGCCAACTTGCTGGCGATGAATTTCAGGTCCAGACTTGATGCGATTTCATAGCCGCAAGACCTGCAGAGCAGGATATCGCCCCCTCTCTTACTGCTGCTGGCATGCACGCCTTCCTCGCAAGCGTTGCTGTAACAGAGCAGCCAGGAAACCAGCAAAGAGACCTGCACCAGCAGCAGCATGCTGGTAATAAGAAGCACCGAGCAGCGACTCGAATAAGAATCTCTCTCAGTTTCAATAATCACTGTTTAAAAAAAAAAGGTGGTTCCTGTTAAACAGACACAAGACAGAACATTTGTTTTAATGTTGCCGTAGTTTCAGTTTTTACAATGTGCCATTTTAGCATTTATTTACACGTCAGGATCCACGGCGTACTTTTAATTTTAGAATAGTAAAAAAAAAGTCAAATAATGCTTAAATAGGAGACACGCGAAATATATTTCAATCACTCGGCTTTTGCGACTCAAATCAGTCCTATGAAGTCGTAGACAAAAATGTGAGATGTTGTTAATTTGAGCCACAGCGCCGCTTACTGACTGGAGGTTTAAACCTGGAGTTTTTAAGTAAAAATGTTCCCCTTCTGCACGTACTTACACCTTGTAAATCGTATTTTATTGTTCTTAACGCGTGTATCACATTGAAATTACTTACGGAGCATGATAAAAAAAATAATGTTTAGACCCTTAGCAACCACCACTTGCGTTCCTGTTGCCAGGGAAGCAGACGCTCCGGGCGGAAGTGGTTCCGCTGCTGGTTGGTAAGTGCGGATTATTAGCCATGAATTCGAGGATATTAAAACACAACAGATAGTTTGCAGTGTTAATGCTGCCGTCAAAGACATATACGCGATATATTTATATAAATAAATACTCGTGCGTGGATTTATATGAGTTTCCATTGGAATGCATTGATATTTTTGGAGCTATTTTAAAAACATGCAAGGACATTGGCGTTATTAAATTGCATTTATGGTTAAGTTTTAAAACCTAACGTATATATTTTTTCCTGTAACAACTAAAGCTAATAAGATACCAGAAGGACAAAACGATTTTCTTGTATGGAAGCATTCGCTATATAATTTTATAGTTTTATTTTTACAATGTTTACTGACGAGACTTTGGAGACGGTGGGAGCAGAATCTCTTTGGAGGAAATCGCGGCTGCTGCAGCAGGAGTCGGTATGTACGATTTCATTTAAAATAATATCCACACGCCCTTAAATATTGTTAGTTTGTGGTCGTGCACGATCTGGGATAGGGTTTCATATTGAAAGCAGGGTTATTTCTCCACTTACTGAAGCAGCACATCTCGATCAAATGATTTTAAAATATAAGCGTTCATCAGAAACAGGATTTTGATAGTCTCGTTTGTTCACATTCCCTGCATTTCGTTTAACTCACTTTTTTTAGATTTTGCTCTCGGTATTTTACTTCACAGTTTATATATTTAAATATTTGTCTGATTTGTTTACTCTCAATGTATAGCGATTTCAGCCACGCCAGCTGTTTGTTTAAAACCTGGACTGGCTCAAACTGCAATGCAAATTGAGACATACATAGAAAGTGTTATAATGTGGCCCTATTGAAATGTAACGGTATGGGACTAGCATTTGAACTGGAGGTTGTGACCGACCCACTTTTTTTTATTTTAATTTTTACTTTTAAGAAAACCTGTCAAACTACAGAATTAAAAACTGCCGAGGTGGAAGTTCAGGCGGGTGACACTTCAGAGAATGCTACGCAGACCGAAGCAGACGAACACCGAACGCAGCACTTTGCCCTGGAGCGGGAGTCTCCGATACATTACCCTGGCCTGGGGGAGTTTTTACACAGCGTGGAGGGCGTGGTCGTTAAGGAGTTAAAAAGGAATGTGAAAAGCCATGCCTTTGAGGGGTTTGAGGTGAACTGGGAGGACCAGAGTGAAACGGTGAGGTTTATTATATTGTACCTTATTGTTTGTGTAAACACTGTGGAATTCTGAAAGATTTGCTCAAACTGCATTGATTAAAGTCAAATGGAGAGTTTTTGTATCATAAATATATGTTGAAAAGCGCCCTGTGGTGTGAAGCACATGGAAGATCTGGACCTGTAGCTCTTGTCTGTCTAGGTGTCGTGCTTACACGCTCTACAGTACTCAGAAGCTCAGGAGAGTGGACTCCAGGTTACCAGTCTGTCCTGGAACACCACAGGGTCTGTGGTTGCGTGTGCTTATGGCAGGTAAGCACCCACACTGCAGGAGTACAGAGCCATGACCGCACGGAGCTCAGTGTTATTAATCATTCAAACATTTCAGCAGCAGACGCAGGGTTATCACATGACTCCATGTTCACTGGGGACAGTTCAGGCTTTTAAAACTCGCAGCCCCAATGCATTCTGGGAAGTGTAGTCCTGCTTAAAGAAAATAAGTGAAAAGTACCCGAGACAGGTAAAACGTACCAGAATGCATTGGGGGTACCAGTTGAAAAGCCTGAACTGTCCCAAGCTGGCCCAGTGCATGTGGAGCCACAGGTTACCCTAAGCAGACGCTAAAAAATGTTACAGTGATTTCATAGTTGTTTTTTTTTAAGGTAGGAATAAAATGGTGTTTTCTTGAAGTTGTTACTGCGAGCAGCCAGAGCGAGCCTCGTACTGTGCAGATGCTGGAAGCTGGGAGAGGAGATGTTTTTAAATTATTATTTTTTTTAATTCAAAGGCTGGACGATGGTGACTGGAGCACGGAAAAATCCTTCGTGTGCACCTGGAACCTGGACAGGAGGGGGTTAAATCCGAAGCGTCCCGATCTGGTTATAGACGTACCCACTTCTGTGATGTGTCTGTCCTTCCACCCATCTAAGCCTTCTCTTATTGCTGGTAGGCAGTCCCTAAAACTGTATTTTCAGTGGCTAAACCTGCCTGCATTGATGACTCATGTGTGCGCTGGTGTTTGTGCAGGAGGCCTTTACAGTGGGGAGGTGCTGGTGTGGGATACCAGTCGAACCCAGGACCCTCTGTGTGCAAGGACAGCGATGTCAGACGAGACTCACAGGGAACCAGTCTACCAGGTAATCTTTTTTACTGCGGGTCCGGAATCCCTGATGCTGCGTGTCACAGGACACTGTTTGTATGCACAGGTCCACAATTAAAACAATTCACTCCTGATAGAAACGTAGTGTGTGCCCCCAGGCCAGCTTATACTGTGAGTGCAGGAAGCAGTGAGGAGTGTGTCTCCTCCCACAGGTGCACTGGGTGCCAGGAGCCAGGAGAGGAGGCGGGTTCAGTGTGCTGAGTGCTGGGGCGGACGGGAGGATCCTGGTGTGGCAGCTGGACAGCGAGGGGCAGCTCACACTGAGTAAAGGCTTCGCACTGGTCACACAACAGGTTCCACGCAACATCAAACTGAGCAAGGTGAGTGAGAGGGGCAGAGCAAGCCTGAAGGTCGCTCCGAGCACGGTCAAGGAGGGAGTTGCACAGTTTCACAATTTGTATATCAATCTTGAGTCAGTAACAGTGTAAAAGGCATATATCCTCTTCAGTGACTGCGTGCACAGCTGTACCATGTTATCTGAGTGTCTGTTTTAATGGCTTGTTTGACCCGGTCCCCCAGGCCCGCGGGGACAGCCTGCTTGGCGTCACTTCCCTGTCTCTATGCCCCTGGGACTCGGACATGTTCCTGGTGGGGGTGGAGGGCGGGCTGGTGCTGAAGTGCTCGTTCTCCACGCGCACCCCTGCAGCGGTGAGCTCACCCAGCAGCGGCCTGGCCCTGAGGGCCCCGGCTCAGTTCTCCTTCTCCAGCCACGCTGGCCCCATCCACGCCATCCACTGCTCTCCGTTCCACAGGTGAGTGTGCGGCTGCGGAAAATTGCTTCAAAATGTTAACTGCAAAAAGCTGCCTGGTGTTTCTTAGGCTTTAGGGTCAGAGAGCTAGCCTAGGTAAGGTAAGGGTTCAGGGTTTTATAAAGGAATTGTCATAATTATTGTGGATAATGTTAGGCAACATGCAGTAATCTTTGTAAAGACAAGTCCTTTAAACATGATTGAGGTTTTAATTATCTTTTTCCTGTGAAAGGTCCAAGCTCTTGCAAAAGGACTACTGCGGCATGTTTTAGGGTTTTGACTATATTGTGAAACATTCCGACATGTTCTAAGAGAGGTGGTTAACAGCACAAACAGAAAAATACAGTTTCATTCTTGATGCGATTACCTTTCTCTATAAAATATGCAAGTGCAGTGCCCTGCAGCCTGTCCAGAGTGGGGTCTCTCTGGTGGAACCTTTGTGTCACAATGTTCCAATCCCTGCGGTTTCCAGGAACCTGTTTCTATGTGCTGGGATGGATGGCCACGCCCACCTCTGCTCGCTGCTCCAGGCCACGCCCCTCCTCTCTCTCCGCCTCTCGGACTCTTACCTCTTCAGCGTGCGCTGGTCTCCCACGCGGCCGCTCGTCTTCGCTGCAGCTACAGGGCAAGGTAACACCCCATTCCTTCCTCTCAGAAATCTGTGGGTTTATTACTTCTGACAAGACTGGTTTAATTACAGAATCCAGTTTATTAAACCTGAACAAAGAATGTATTTAAAAGCCTCTTGCTGTTTTAATGCGGTGAAGGTTTAAGTTCCAGTGTGTGGTAGAGAATAGCCTTTGTTATTGAGAGATATCAGAAAAATAATCTGGTAACATCGCACTCTAAATAAACGAAGCAGCAACAGATGTTTTTCCCCCTCCAAACAGATAAACTATACATGTAAAATGCTTATAAATGGATGTTAGGATCACCTTTCCTTCCAGGTGAATTGATGGGGCTGTACAAATAAAGAATTTGTATTTAAAAGTTCATGATGGCACACCCGTGTCACTCACTTCAAAGCTAACCATGTGGTTCTGGACCTTGTGTGGTTTCTAGTAGCTTCTCTGTTGGCTTGCTGGTCTCTCAGGACAGGCTTTGTTGGCTGTTGGGAGCATGAGATTTGTTCAGAGGAGCTCCCAGCTACCCCTGTAACGAGACTGGGTCATTGTTCTGTAAAGAGGCTTGCTGTGAATTGTGTTGCAGGATCAGTAATGATTTTTGATCTGGGACGGGGTTCTCTAAGACCTGCTGCCACCATTGAGCAGGACGCGGGAGGGAAGCCCGTTTACTGCCTGGAGTTCAACCCCAAACAGCCCCGCCTGCTGGCTGCTGGCAACGCTGACGGAACGGTCAAGATCTGGCAGCTGAGCGCGGAGCTGATAGAGCAGGGGCAGAGAGAGGCTGCACAGCTGGAACAGCTGGCCAACGAGGCGACAGAATGAGCTGAACCAGCTTCAGGGTGTGTCTGTGTGTATATATATATACATACATACACCAACCTCCAGCTCACTGTTTGTACAGTTCATTGTAAATTTATACAGTGAAGAGATTTTAATATACATATTTAATAACTTCTTATTGGTTTCTTATTCATGCCTGTATGTATTTGTATCATAGAGCCATCCAAGTGTATGTATCCCTTGCGACATCTAAAATGATTATACAATTAAATACTAAGTAAAGATGTGTTCAGTGCAGAAATGTATGTCTTTTTAAATGGATATTGCTATGTAATGGGCTGAAGGGTGACGTTCCAGTTACCGCTTACATGAAACACACTTTTGTATTTAGTAATGTTTGTATGTTGCAGGTACAGCCTTCCTTTTCTAAAGCATTCACATTTAGCATTTAAACTAACTATGGATTATTGCAGTGCCAGGTTACCAACATCAATTCCATTCCACTCTGAAATAACCACACACTGTACCACTGTGCCAGTTAGAACCAGTAGCATTTAATCAAGCACACTGCAGTTACAGGAGTGTTTTTTTAATTTCGTTCTATAGATTAAAATCAAGCAAAGCAGTTATCAGCTAAAACCACAATAAAAAGCAGGACGATGCACGACGATATTTCAGGAGAAGCACAGAGGAGACAGAGCGCCTGAATCATGCAGATCTGCTGTAGGCAAACGCATCCCGATTGGTCACTGGCGGGCAGGGGGGCATCAGTTTACGAAGAGCGAGCGTGTGAACTCGACGAAGTCGAAGGCCGAGGTGAGCTCCCTGCCCTTGCTGTCCGTGTAGGGCTTCATGTGGGAGATGCAGTAATCTGCCTGTTCCTTTGACAGGTTCTGATACAAAAAAAAAAGGAAGGAGGAGAATTGGGTTTGTTATTCAGAAACAGAAGCAAATGCACGTGCTGCAAATAAAATGGTTAGCTCTTTATCATCTCGCTGTTCATACGAAATCAGTCCCTTCAGGTACACAAGGAATTGAGCGAAATCTCAAACGGTTTCCTCTTAAAATACATTCGAGAAGGGCTCGGGTATCACGAGGAGGAAAGGACCATTTGAATTTGAAACCCTGTTTCGTGCACCTCGTTGGAAAAAGAAGAAAGGTAGCATCCCTTAAATCTTGATTTCACTGCCTTTGCATTGGATTTAGTACTGTTAAGTTGGGAGCACCAGGAGGGTTAATATAAAGAGTACTGAGGTCGTTACAAACACACCCTCTCACGTGGATTGGGGGATAGAGAGGGACCGGTTGTAATTATCCTGGGGCTGGGTCATGACACACTGTGGGCCAAGCTTGCCAGTCCTCCCTGAAGTAGGCTTTACCTGGTAGAGCTCCTCCTTGGTGACGTAGGGCTTGCTCTCGGCGCTCAGTGCCCGGAAGGCGCTCTCGATCTCCTCGCTGGACTTCACGTTCTCCGTCTCCCTGCTGATCATGAAGGCCATGTACTCCTGCAGCGACACGTGACCATCCCTGAGGGGGGGAAAGGAGAAAAAAAAGGTAGGCTGAAGTTTAAACGCACGAGCAAGCATAGAAATGGGGTTCGCCAACTGCAATGTATGTAAAGGAACCTCCTGCAGTCAAGCACTGTCTGTCATTACCTGTTGGGGTCCACAGTGTTCAGAATGGTCTCGAACTCTGGGTCGGGCTCCCCCTCCTCCACCATGGGCAGGTCGTAGCCCAGCGAGCGCAGACATGACTTGAACTCCTGGTGGTTCAGACGCCCAGACTTGTCCTTGTCGAAATGCCTGGAAGAAAGACGACACACTTGGGGAAACGTGGTTTTGGTGAAATAAAAAACATGTTTTTTTTTATGCATTTCTGCAAACTTCCCATTCATGGATAAATCTAAATAAATGAATCGATTAAACTTGTTTACTCACTTGAACATCATGCTGAATTCTTTGAGGGCTTCTTCCGTTACACCGGTTGTGTTTCTGAAAGAGGGCAAATTAAAAAAAAAAGTTTAACAGTCTTGATTTTAATAGATTTTAGGGCACAGCATTTTGTTTTTATATATAAACAGATTAATGCAAGCAGTGCATAGCATTTCCAGCAGCCGACTAGAAGACAAGATCCTCACTGCTGCACACAGACCCTCAAAAAAGGGGACCAGCATCGTCTGTTTTTGTGTTACACCCATCATCACACAGCAGGCCTGGTCCTGTAGCAGCTCTTGTAGAGAAAGGCTCGCTATGAACAGGAATGAATGCTGGGCGTTTGTACGCCCATCACGGTAGCAGCAGCAGCAGCAGCACTGACCTGGCTTGGATCTGCTGCTCCAGGTTGTGCTGCATTCTCATGCCCAGCTGGTCGAGCTGGTCCCACTGCTGTGCCAGCCCCACGGTGCTGTGCTCTGTGTACTTGTTATCCAGGATCAGGGCCTCCTCCATGGCCGCGCCCAGGTCCTCGATCTTCTTCAGCTGGCTGCGCATGGCGCGGATCTCCTGGTGCTTGCGCTGCAGCGGCAGGAAGGAAACACATGCTCAGGATCGGTCCGGAGCCATTTCCCTAGGCTGTCTTTCTATTGCTTTCTATGCACAGTGCACTAAAGGACTGGTGACACTAGGCAGTTGGATTTGACAGGGCACAGAGATTTCACATGTTAAAGACACACAGTACGACATGAAAGCAGTAGAATTGCCTTCTCACCTTCGTGGCCTCGAGCTGAGACTCCAGGGTTCCAGACTCCTCCACCATGCAGGACCTGCACATGAGGATGGGGGGGGGGTCAGAGAGGGAATGCAGTGCCAAAGAGGGGCACAAAGTTACCATGTCGGGGAGGGGGGCTCCAGTAATACAGAGGGGCCAAATTCAGAGGGCACTGGAACTTTCTGTTGTCTGTACTGGGGCATAGTAATGCAACTGAAGCCAGTCAGGGGTCTTTTCCATTCACTGCACTTGGTATAAGGAGGTCTGGACATCAGATGGTAACTTTGAGCTTTACATTATATATATTAGCTCAAAGAGCTTAATAAAAAAAAAAAAAAAAACTACACACACACACAAATAAAAAAAGCCAAGGATTGGAAGCCAAGTGCATAAAAGATAAACCAAAACAAAGCTAAATTAAAAGATACACACTTTTCCGCCCCACTGGAAACTAACCTATTTGTCAAATACAGAATTTGCTAAAAAAAAAAAAAAAGGTCAGGTATAATTCTACATAATCCTAGGGCTTGCATCAACTCTTACCTGCAATACATTTCAATCTCAGAAAGTACACAGCACACAGAGAAAGTCTCTCCAGGTTTCAGTGCTCACTCATTCCCAGCCAGGGAAGCAGACTGACACCATGGCACCCACACCATGCTTGCTTAGGATCTCAAGTCAGGGATGGAAACTGCAGTGTGCTTTCCCCTCTGTTACAGCCAGAGGGGCTTCGATATAAGGAGACAGTCACGAGTCCTATTGGGATTGCAGGGAGCCGAAACAAAAAAACTGCTGCCTTCATAAAACCAACTGATGCTCCAAGAACACCTACATGTTGAAATCAAGCTACAGGAAACGTGTACGGAAACTACCTACGAGCTTAGATTCTCATTTAAAAAGACTTGTTGCAACCAAGGCTGCAACAGAACAGCGTGAAACGCAAGCAGCTACGTATGGGCCACTGGATTTATACTGCACTTCAAACATTATGGGGTGTGTCTTGACCTTAACTGTGTCATACAAAGAACACAGGGCATTCCTTCGCAATGGCTTATTCCTAGTAGTGTTGTAAATAAGGACTCGATCTAAAAATTACTTTCCCGTGGCTAGTTAATCTTCTCAAAAGTTGACAGTGCAATGGATAGATTTTGTACACCACTGGCAAAAGGTCAGAATAACTAGCAGTGGTATAACTATAAGCGCAATGAAACTTGGTGCCACACGGGATGTTTCATGAAAGGAGACTGCAGTTTCAACCCGTTTTTTTTCTTTTTTGGTGCATTCAAATAAAAATGAAGGTCAGACCCAGCAATACTGTATATAGCCAGCCTCTCATAAAACAGTAAGCGGACAAATCAAGGAAACCAGGTTTTTAGGAAAGCAGAAGTGCAGAGTGTGTTAGTAACAGCCTGTAAGCTGCAAGGGGTTTAGACTCAAGCTGCTTGAGAAAAAAAAAAAAAAAAAAAAAAAGTGGGGGTAAGAAAAGAGGAAACAAAAAAGAAAGAAACCTTCCAGAAAGATCATCCCCAACTTCATACTGATAGACATGGATAACCCGTCGATAGGCTATGCTATTCAGGAGAAGGAGGGGAGAAGAGAGGCTGTGAATACCAACACAAAACCAGAAAATCGAAAAAGAGACAGACAACACATGGAAAAGAAATGGAAAATAAAAAGCACACACACAAAAAAATTTAAATTTTTTTCTTTAAGAAAAAGTAGAAAAAATGTATATTAACCCGTCCAGAAGATATGTCCTGTTGAAAGCGATCCAAGCATCAGGCAGCAACAGATAAGCAGAAGGAAAAATCAAAAAGGGAAAAACAGAAAAATCGTTATCGAGACACACAGCATTACTTTTCATATACACACACGACAGTTTAACATTGAAGTAAACGTGCAGACAGAAAAACAAAAAAAACTAAAAGCAGCCCTATCTATCCAAGTCAAAACAGTCAATGTGATTATTGCCGAGAACTAGAATCGGATTCCTTCATAGTTTAAAAACAGAACGGTTTTAGGAAGCACTACATAAAACAGTCGATGGAAGCACTCATATACGTGCACGCACAGTCAGTCATTCAATACAAAACTTTCCTTTAAAGCTAGAAAGTAGTTGTGTTTTCAACACTCATCTCTTGTTTCTGTTGTGTGCGTTTCTTGAATCACGCACAGAATCTCCCCTTCGGGCAGGAGCAGCTGCAGGCTTCCCTACAGCCACCCACCACCGCGCTGAGCCTCTCATGTGAGAATCTTCCAGAGCAGGCATCCCCCTTTCTGAAGCCCGCCCCCCCCCCCCCCCCCCCGTGCAGCGCCAGTGCCCCCCCTCACCTCGTCTCCTGCAGCCACTGGTGGAAGGCGTTGGCGTGCTGAGCGAATTCCTGACGCAGTTTGTCATTCTCTTCCTGCCGACGCTGTTCCTTCTGCAGCTCCTGTTCACGCTCCTGAAGAAACACAAAACAGAGACAGAGAGACACAGACAGAGACAGACAGACCGTTAGACACTCGCTGCACGGTCAAGACCATGCTTTTAAACCAAGACTGCATTGCACTCAAGACACATAGGAATAATTCAATTAACTTTCCATCCATCTACCCTCCCTACCTATTAAACAGAAAGCCAATAAAAGGTCTGGCTACCTTGATGATCTTCTGCAGGTTCCTCCAGGTCTCCTCCAGCGCCTCCATGGTGAACCAGGTGTAGGGATTGGAGGCGACGCGGTAGCTCTTGATCTGGCGGTCCAGTTCAGCCAGCTGGTTGAAGTCGGTCTGCGCGGAGCTGAGGGAGGAGCGGAAGGCGTCGTGCGCGTCCCGCAGCGCGCGGATCTCCTCCAGGGAGTTGCAGCGCACCGGGTCCGTCAGGTCCTCCTCCGCGTTCTCGAACCAGCTGTTGAAGGCGGACGCTTTCTTGGCGAAGGTCAGGAACAGGTCCTCAACCTGGGAACACAAAGGGACGCGGTCAAGACTGTACAGGCCTGCGGAGTGTCTAACTTCCCCACTTTGTACCTGGAGGAGGAACTTTTGCAGACTTGAAAGCCAGCGATCTAAATTTGAGAACCATATCCAATTGATTACAAAACTTTGTAATCTAAAATTGTAACCTTGATGATATTTTTTTATATATATATAAAATGTTACTGCAAATTATCCAAGTCACATTTCAAGCCAGTAAAAACTAACATGTTTAAAAAAAAAATGAAACTAAATAGGTTCTACACACTCAAAATTCGACTTGCCACCAAGATTCTGATTTTGACATGGAATTATTAGAATTTTTTATTGCAAATTTCTTTGTAATCTGGAGCTTTATTTTATTCAAAGGGCTTGGGTCTATCCAGATTGTAAACATGTACACAGGGATTTTTAAAAAAAGCATGTCAAGTAAACATTGTAGCTCAAGCATGGAGCCCTTCCCCAGATCTCCACACAGCACAGCAGCTCCCCTAGCCTCCTCACCTTCCTGAAGTGCTCCTGTGCCTCCAGCAGCTTTTTCTTGCGTGCTTCGGAGTTGGAGAGCAGCTGGTTCCAGCGCTTCATGAGAGCGGCGTGGCGTGCCTCGATGGCCTTCGACTGCACGTGCTTGGCAGCCACCAGCTGGTCCTTCAGGGCGGTGATGTTGGTGACGCCCTCCTGCTGGAAAGCCTGCAGCCCTGCATCGAACGTCTCCTGCACACAGGGAGAGGCAGAGGGAGAGGGGTGAGGAGGGAGCAACCAGGACAAACAAACCAACACAAGTCAGCTTGCGGGTTTACCGTACCTGTTTAGTGAGGAGCGTCTGGACCGAGGAGAGATCCCGACCATAGTCATCCGTCTTCAGAATGTTTTCTTTCTCACCTGGAGAAAAATATAAGCAAATGAATGCATTTCTCATGTCTAGTCTTGCGGTTTAGTATTAACCCTGTAATGGCCATTTCTCCATCGCATATGATACAATGCTAAGCCACCACCTCTTAAGTTTTCTCATTTCAAAAATGCTTGGGCATTGCAGAGTTAAGTTCTTCACTGATTTCGATCAATAGACCCCCGTCCCAGTGTCTGAATTCTGCCCTCCCGTGTCTCAACCCACCGATCCACGACTCAACCACGTCTGCCTTCCAGTTGAACTGCAGGAACGCAGAGTTCTCATCCAGCTTGGCTTTCCTCTGAGCCGCTGCCTTCTCCAGCTCGGACACCTTCCCTCTCAGCGCCTTCATCTTCGCACTAATGTTGTCCACATGGTGATTATTCTGCAGAACAGATCTTACAGGTCAGCTGTGTGCAAAAGGCAGTGGCTCGCCACTTCCATTATTTACACCGTACTGTAGACCACTAGAGCAAAACTATGCATCTTAGCCACCTTCTTTCTACCGGTTTTAAAAAACAGTATGGACTATGCAAAACGAAAGCTACATACCTTCTTAATCAGATCATCTCCATTTACACACACGTCGTTCACTCTGTCCCTGTGCACTGTGAAATCCGTCTCAAACGCCTCGTGCTTCTTCAACAAGCCCTGTGCATGGAAAACAGGAGAGATTAAAATTAAAAAGCCAACAGGACAGTCAAAATGCCATCCAGTGCAACACCGGTTTTGTTCAATGTGCAGTAGGCTTGTAGCACACTTGGGTTGGTTTCAACGCGTCGCCTGTGCTCGTCTGTTACCTATTCTTACCTGAACTGCGGCCAGCGTGTCTCCATAGTCCTCGCTCCCCACCAGGTTCAGTTTCTCGTTGATCCAAGCTTCCTCCTCTTCCACATTCGCCACAAACTGCTGGTACTCCAGAGACTCCTCCAGCCGCTTGCCTCTACAGTGAGGAGACAGGCATGAGAGAGAGTGAGGAACATTCAGACCTTTAAAACACTCCCTCATGATTCATAACAGAATTGAAATCTAGCTTTAAGAGCTTTCAAGTAGGCAATTGTTTTAGCCAAGGCCTTTATAACTCCGCTGTTGACAGGACTTGGGTTCCAGGCTCAAGTTCATCACTGCATTCTACACTAGCAGCATGAATGCTATCTTGTAAAAAGTGTGATCGATTCTCTATTTGATCTTTCTTTTTTCCCCAGGACGTACCGGGCGGCTGCAAGGTCCTTCAGCTCCTTCCAGTGCTCCACAAACTGGGCCAGACGCTGCTGGATCTCCTCCTGTCCGATCGTGTTGTCATCAGAGAGTTTCTTGCCAGTATCCAGCACAGACTTAAAACAGAGAGCATGTTACACTGTTACGCAAGAGGAAGGCATTTAGACCAATACCTACAAGCAAGCACCTCTCATGGGAATACTGCCTCCCTCCCCTTCCTCTCAAAGAAACCCAGGTAAAACTGAACCAAAAGCAACACATAGTCCTTTACAACATCAGACACAGCAGAAGGAACACACATGTACTGCAGCAGCCCCTTTATTTGCTGCAAGACTACAGCTAATCACGGTGTATGTAACCAGAAGCAAGTGATCTGTAGTCAAGCAAGATCAAGCAACGCTAGCCTGGTCCTCCCCACAGTACCTGAATTGCAGGGTCGTGGGCAGCCAGTTCAGCCTCCAGCCTCTTGTGCTTCTTCCTGAGGTTCTGAACTCCGGTCAGATCCCGGCCGTAATCCTCCGAGCTCACCAGCAGCTTCTTCTCCCTGCAGGGGGCGCCACAGAGCGGTCAGAGGATTCTACAGGTCACCTTTTCACATTCAAACTCAAGGGCAAAGGGCTCCCTAAAATTACTCTTCTGGAACTTTATTGGAGCTTCTTAAAATGTATACCGCAGAGTCAGAATCTGACTAAATGAAATCAATAGGTAGCCCTAGGTATTGATCACATAGTATGCAGTGTATCATTTTCTGAGGGGGAAAACACACTCCTGCAAAACTATAACACAAATTGCCTCTTTGGCTAACAGTCTAACCAACAGGGGGCTCCAGAAAGCCTAGAAGAAGCAGCCACTGATCCTATCCAGTGCGGGTGCAGTAGGAGAGGCGCCCAGCTCTGCAGCAGCAGCAGCGCAGACCTACTTGATCCAAGACTCCTCATCGTCCAGGTCCCTGAAGAACTGGTGCAGGCGGTGAGACTCGTTCAGCTTGGAGCGTCGGCCGCCGGCCATGCTCTTGATCTTGGCGAATCGGCTGTTGACGGCGTCGCGCTTGTCCTTCACCTGGGTGGTGTCGAAGGCACTGCTGGTCATCAGGCTGTCTGCCTGCCCGTTCAGGTCTTTGAGACGATCCTGGAGAGAGAGGGAGGACACACGTCAGCATGGGCTTCACTGAACCTAGAGTATAAAACGCTAAAAAAAGTAACACCCACACCAGACAGCATTTAATTTAATTGTGACTATCCTGGGCCTTAAAAAGGAGACAAATACAAAAATTGTATATGTTACCTCATGGGCAGAGATGTCTGCCTCCAGCAGCTGGTGTTTCTTCAGAAGGTTGTTGACAGAGGCCAGGTCCTTCCCATAATCCTCAGAGGCGAGGAGGGCATCGACCTGCGAGAGAAGAGAAAGGGGTAAAACACAGGCAGCACAGCTGGGCACACGAAAACAAACAGGCTGGAAAGTGGCAGCGAGGGGCTTGCTGTCCTACCAGCGCACCTCACACCAGGATATATTCCACACGGCGAAACCTGCACCGTCACGGCATCCCCGTGCCAGTGCTCGTCAACCTCATGCCTTTCACGTGGATGCACCGTTACAAAAACGCCACCATCAAAACGTGCCTGCCAGGGGGCAGGGTGTGGTTTGAGATGCCAGTCCCAGCCCGCCCTCCCTCTAAACAAACTCTTACTGACGCTGCAGTGGCTCAGAAGGGCAGGGGCTCACCTCGGACAGCCAGAAGTCAAAGTCCTTGATGCCGGTGTTGAAGTTCTGCTGTTTGTTGGCCTCCTTCAGTTTCTGGCTCTTTTCAGCCGATTTCTGAACCAGGAACTGCCACTGGTCATCCAGAGTGCTCAGACGAGACTAACGAGAGCAGAGAAAAAAATAAAATGAAAAACAGGACCGGAAGCATTATTCCATTGTTTCCTCTTCAGGATTCCGATCCCTTTCATCTTCACCCGTACAATACTTGATCACAGTCTATCTGAATTATTCACAAAACAAAATCACAGTATACTTTACATTGTGACAATTCTTTGTATTTTTTTTAGAATAATCTGTACCTTGACTGCGTCCTCGCTCCCAGCGCAGGCCCCTCTCTGGATCAGCGAGTTCCCCGTGTCGATGACCCCGCAGATCCGGTCCGCATTGGCGTGGAGCTCTGCCTCGAACGCCTGGTGCTTCTGGTGTTTGCTCTGGGGAGCCGGGAAGGGAGGGTTCAGCACATTACCACCCACAGCAACAGCACAGCCTCTCAAACCATTGTCTCAGCACTGGCACACACGAGCCAGGACACAACCCAGGCCATAGGCGCATGCTGGAGACCGAGAACTAACTTCCTATGACAAAGCGGTTACTAGAAAACTTTTAAAATATCTAGTTAAAACTGTATCCTGGGTAATTGCTACAAAACACATTAAAAGGCAGCCTAACCCAATGGAGATCAGATGTGTATTAAATCTATTGAAGTAAAAAACGCTGGGAGCATTAAACCTGATAAACCAATGGCTGCTAAACATCCGTGCCACGTGGCTACAACAGCTAAAACCTGTCAGCCCGTTAACGTGACGATTTACATGAGAACCAGGGCTGCCTGGAATTACAATTAAATGAATTCAAACTGTGTCACAATGGTTTGAGAGTCTGAACACAGACACTCTCGCACAACATATAAACCAGCAGACGAAGACACTGATCCGTGCCCTAGCACAGCCACAACTGACAGGACGATTCACATGAAGACTGTCCGAGACAGCCAGGATGAATAAAAAAAAAAAAAAAAAAACCTTAAAACAGCTTTTAAAGGTCATTCCACGCTTGAGGTTTTCAGGAGAAAAAACGGTGGACACAAAGTACAGATATTTTTTCAACATACATTGAAATTTCACAGGATAGGAGCTTGCAAACCTCATCCCAGCCCTAATTCTAAATAGGGCTGGCAAAATAGAGATTCGAAGCTGCAAAACTATTTGTGAAACTTCAATAATGCTCAAATATAGTATTCTTTGTGAACACCTAAAATAACGAAACTTGTTTTATAAAAATCTATACAACATCCCCCTGGAAAATCTCCCGTGTGGAAAGAGTTTAAAGCAAGATAGAAAAAATGAAATTCCAGCTGTTAAGACAAAACAAATACATAAAACCATACGAAAGCCACACCCAGCAACTTTAGTACCATTAACATGGCAACTACACAAGTAGCTAAAGTTTATAAAAAATTAAAAAAATAAAACAAAAGCAAGCACTCTATGTGAATGTGCAGATCGGCAGATGAAAACGGAAAAGATGGGAGAAAAAAAAAAAATTTCAACAAAAACTAAATGTGCCAAGACGAAGACAAAACACTGCTCAAGTGCTCCTATTGTTAGTGCAGTGACACTATTCACTTACCAGCAGTTTGGACAGCTAAAAACAGATATAGAAAGAAAAGATATTCAGTATTCATTCGGACAGATCTAGGAATCACAAGAGCTGGTAATAGTGCAGGAGAGTGTTACATCTGTATATAGTGACCGGGCAACACAAGGTGTTACTGTTCATTTAAAAGCTTAGCGCTTGGATACTGTGCATATGATCACTTAATGTAAACTGGTCTCGTCTGCTGAACGCAGGTTTGACAGTAGTTATAACTGGAAGGAGGATGATAACCTACAAGTTCAGATCAGAAATGTGCAGTCTTTGCAAAATTGACAGAAAAAAAAAAAAACAGCAATCCCAAATCAATCATATTCTTGCATGTCAAATATTCACATACAAGTTCTGAGATTTAGAAGGACTTTGCAGTCCAATAAAACTGATTAATTAAAAAAAAAAAAAAATGACCAAGTTTTACTGCAACAGCCGCTGGAGAAAGATTACAAAACATTTGAACGCGGCAGTGTCTTTGCAGAACAATCGTGAAGTGTGAATCGCTGTTCAACCAGGAGACGAAGGGCAGCAATCTTATTCAAGTGCTTTATAAAAAAAAAACTAATGTTTCAATATATCAGTAGCTACACAACCTCCACTAAGTGTGCCTGCTAGACATGTTAAACCGTGCAGACTGGCTGCTTCTGTACAGCAAGGGGTCAAGAACAAGTCATTCTTTTCTGATACTGGTGGCAACACTGCACACAGTAACAGAGCCTCAGCGTTCAACACTGCTGTGTTTCTAGCTGGAGAACGGGACTCTGTTTCCAGTGGTCTGCGCTGCCTCTCTCTACCTGGATGTTGGTGGGGTCTTTGTAGGACTCGTCCGTGGCAGTCTGCAGCTTCTCGCTGATCCACGCCTCGATCTCGTCCACGTCTCTGCTGAACTGCTGCAGGGTCTGCGATTCACCCAGCTTGGACCTCTTCTCGATCATCTGAGCCTTCAGTCGGCGCCACCTGCAGGGCGCAAAGGGAATTGGGATAAGCTTCCAGTGAGGCACGCTAGTCATGTCAATTACTGGAAATGCTAACTCCCCTATGCACAGCCGTTTGAGTCGTTACAGGTTTCACTGCAAGACTAAATCTCCAGACCTTAATGGTTGGTTTCACAAACACTAATTAGTAGAAATCATACCTAAAACATGTCCATGCAAATCAGGATCTTTGAAACCAGCTGTTGGAAGGACACCGGCCTTGGGTGTTTACAATGAAGCTTGTGTTAAACTCCCCCCATGCAAACCTGCACCCTGTAGAGGGTTTCAGTTTACTTTTCTATCCGCTGCAGACTCACCTGTCCAGGACCTCATTGCGTCGGTTGGCGATGTCTCCTTGGGCGTAATGATCGGCTGCAATCAGCTGGTCAGCGAAGGACTGCAGGGTTGCAATCTTTTCCTCCTGTTGGGCACGGGAAGAACAGAAACGGTTACTCGCGTTTGGGTGGTTTTGTTTTTGTTTGCAGAAAGCAGCCAGGGCTCTCCGGGACGGACCTGCACGTTGATGGCCTTGTCGAAGTCCTCGTGCTTCTTGATGAGCGCCTCTGTGCTGTCCAGGGAGTCTCCCTTATCATCGCTGGCCAGGAACGCCTCGCGGGCTGCCATCCAGCTCTCCGCCTGCTCGCAGTCCCGGCTGAACAGCTGCAGAGACAGACAATCGCACACAGGGCGGTCAGTGATGCGTGGCTCTGAGAGGGGCCACTATTGAAACACACACACACGTTTATAGTGTTTGAGGACTTTGTATCGATTTACTATACTATAATGAAAGTTGGGGGGGTTAAATAAATACTGACATTCAACATTTTCACATCATTTGTTTATGTTCTAAATACATCTTTAAATAATTTTGTCCTCAGAAGGCAGTTTTGCACTTTATGCGATTTCCAGGTATGGGATATAAGTCTGTAACAGTGTAGATATCCCTTAAACTATTATAACTTTGCAAAAAAAAAAAAAAAAAATCTTCTTTGCAATTTCCCTTGCAGGTTAAAGCAAGCAGACCTTATTTTTACCTGCAGATGCCCCGAATCTAAAACACTGCTTCAATCTCTTTCGATACTGTTTGTAACAGATGTAAACATATCTCTGTTTCAGCAGCGAGAGAGCCACCCCTTCTCTGTCCCCTTCAGGTACCTGCAGCTCCAGGCACTGATCCAGCATCATCCTGCGCTGCACCCAGGCCTTCTCCAGGTCTGCGCGCTCCCGGTCCAGGATCTGCAGCTTCTCCTTGATATCGGGGCTGGCGAAGTGACCCCGCGCCAGCAGCTGCTGCCCAAACTGCTCGAACGCCTGGAAGGTGCCGGCCCTGGCATCGATCTCCGTGCGGTGCTCCTGATCAAAACACAGCAGAGACGATGGGTTAGAGTCTGGGACAACTACTCAGATCTGCACATTGTAAAACAACTGTATAGCTGTATTTAAATGGGCCTGTTCACAGAACTTTAAAAAGCCTGTTTTAATTAGTTTGTTGTTCGTGAAACTGTTTTAAAAAGAGGGTTTATTAGTTTTTAAAGTCCTTCAAGTAACATTCCTTAAAAAGCTCAATATTGTTTTAGACAAAATCCTTTCTGTGTGTTTCCCCCAGTTTCACAAGTACCCCGGTTTACCTGGTGTCTCTCCAGCAGAGCTTCAGCCCCAGTCACGTCCTTCGCTAGCTCATCCGAGGAGACGAGACCTCGTATTCCGTTAATCCAGGACATCAGGTCCCTAGGGGAGAAAGCAGGACAGTCCGCATCAGACAACTTCACTGGGTCGGTATTATGAAAAAATCTGCCTGCAATACCCAAACACTTGTGCACGGCTAGAACCGTTACTAGGCTTATGCAGCGCTCTCTCTATTTCACAATCTGAAATAGTCTGTTTGCTGTACCTGAAGTCGCTGAGGAAGCGCTGCAGGTCGTGAGAGTCTCCGAGCTTGTCCTTGCGCTGGTCCGCGCGGCCCACCAGGCTGTTCCAGGCCTGGTTCAGCTCAGTACACTTCTCCTGGATGTCATCCACTGCCTCGGGGTGAGACTGGATGAGACGGTCCGCAGTCTCACCCAGGGAATTCACCTGCACGCATCGCACAGACAGAGGCAGGGTCAGCCACTCACCGTACTGCGGCTATCCACTCTAATGTCTTGCATATGTATCATCCGGCTCTTACCTTGTCTCCCAAGGCCGCCAGGTCTCTCTCAAAGCCCTCGTGTTTGCGCTGCAGGGCTTGCACGCTGGCCAGGTCGTGGCCGTAGTTATCTGTGTTCAAAGCCTGGTTCTTCTCCTCAATCCATTCCTTGGTCTCATCGGCGTCCCTGAAATGAGAGAGCAGGTTTAGTACACATATCACCGCTTTCTACAGTACTTTTAAATATAGCTGTGTTAAATCAAATCAGTGACATGTGGGCACACGCTTCTGCCAACATGCGGATTGGCCTAGCCTCCTCCAACCTAATGTTGCACAACGATACATACAGTTAAAGCAAGCTGTTGGCTCTGCAAGGGGACAGAGTTCCCTCCTGTGCTGCTTCCTTACCTGTGGAATCTCTGCACCTCGTGGGCACTGCCCAGCAGATTGCTCCTCTCCTCTGCCAGCTGCTGCAGGGACCGCCAGCGCTCGTTCAGCTCCTGCACGGTGGGGGCAAGACAAAAAGTCAAACTGTGCAGCCAGCACCATGGGCACTACTCCCCAAAACTCCCTTCTAGAACTCACTGCAATAGCTCAGAACAGTTAATATTCAGATCACACAGCTTTTCTTAAATTAAATCAGCTGATAAGGGACTAGGGTGAGCAGTAGTTGCACTACAGGGTATATGAAAGACGCAATAGTGAAGAGATGCCAATGCTGATACACAGTTTCCCCTTGTTATAAGGGAGCAGATCCTCAAGAGGGTTATGGCCGACTATTTAATGTCGTCCTTTATTAATCCAATCTAAAACGTGAGCGGACAGAAGCATATTTACATGCCAATGTCTGCTACATTAGAATTATAAATAAGAAAATACATAAATAAATAGGCAGGACATTTACAAAAAGACGTAGAAAACAGACACAGAATTTTGTCAGCCGAGGAATTTGCCGACGAGGAGAGGCTACAATGACGATGGAGGTGCGTAACAGGGAACAGCACAGAGCGTTTCATATGTTAATCTGAAAAGGAGGGATTTCGTGTGAATGAGGGACTTGCACTGGAGTCAGAAGTGCACACAACTGCTACAGGAGCGGGGCTTTAAAACTAAGGACACACCAATGAACAGAAACAGGTTTACATATATATAAAACACAAAGCACAGCTCTGTTTGGGAGCATGGGTGTGGGTTAGTCTTCATGAGGAAACGAGGAACAAGGGGGCCAGTGAACATAGACAGGGTCTGTGTCGAAGTCTTACCTTGATAGCATTAAAGTTAGCCACCGACTGTACCGCCATGCGTACAGACTATATTGAGAATAATAAAAAGAACAGGAAGAGGAGGGGAAAAAAAAAAAAAAAAAAACCAGTCAACAAGAGGATTCACCAGGTTAGTACAAATAAATCCAGGTACCTTTGGGAGAAAAAAATAAATAAATAATCCATCCCCGAAGTTAATAACCCGCTCCACCCAAAGAACTCAACAGCATGCAATAAAGAAGATCAATCTGGATAGGATCTAGTTTGTGCGCACACTAGAGTTTGGATACCTTGGAGGGGGAGATTCAACCATAAAGGGGGCTCAAACTAGACAAAATATCCTTTTAAAAAGAAGCTGTTTAATACAAAGGGTTTCCAAGCACCCTGTATTAAACTCCTGGCTCAAATGACAAATGTATACGTTCTTCAGGAGTCTTCTTGACAGCAAAACATGTGGCACTACCCTGTGTACTGGCTTACTGTACAACCTGTTTCTCTATGGGAGTCGGAGCCTTGTGTCATAAGGAAAGGCGTTCATTAGGATACAGATACAACATTAAATGTGTTTCCAAGGATCCAAACCTAGTAAGCCACAAAAAACAATCCTGCATGTTTTTCATTGTATTCACTGGAGAATTGTGTAATGGGTTAGATGGAAGGGTGCAGAGAAAGAAAGAGAGAGAGAGAGAGAGAGAGAGAGAGGTTTAAAAAGTGCAAGAAAACTATATAAAGCCATAGAAAGAGAGAGGCTCCCAGTTCCATTGCAGCTGCAGCAAGAAGGCAGCCTGGTGATGAGCTGTTCAAAGGACGGATTAAAATAAAAACATTGAAATGTTTATATAGTAATTGAATTTCTTTATAATAATCCAATTGGTTTGTGAATAAGATTAGTTATTGATTTTATATATAATCCAGCATATTATATATTTGACATTTTTAATGAACAAAAATAAGAAATAAAAAAGAACAATGTATATTTGTAATTGTACAAGAAATTCAAAAACTGACCCTTGTGTGCCTGATAAATTCATTGACACTGATTAAGAGCCTTAATCCCAGGGGCTACTGAAATCACTAACAGACTGAATCTTAGACCAGCAACAGAGCCGGGTTTTTAACCCATGACATCCCAGACTATTACTCCCATGGTCTACATTTCTTGAAATGGGTCTCTAGCAGACCAAGACGTTTTAGTTGTGATCAACGTTCTAGTTCCACCCCTAGGGAAGGCACAGCACTCTCGTCCCTGCGGGACAGGCTGCATGTAGAGGGACATGCATGACTTGGATGAGAGCTGGGTTGCAGTGCAGTGGTATGGAGGAACGGGATGCTGAAGTTGGTTTATTATTGGGGTTTCCCAGTGCTGTGAGGGTGAAGGACCGGACCAACTTACCTTCCAGGGAGAAGTGTTTTTAGAGTCGGCTTCATCCTGTAATTAAAATTAGCAGCATTACTGTATTACATTTAAAATGCTCTGCAAAACACCATTAGCAAAATATCAATAAACAGTGAATGTTCTAAAATCAGTTTAATATCCTAAAATAAATACAAATAGTACCGTTTACATTAAATACAAAATGTTTTATTTGATCTACAAAAGATCAGTTTTAGATCGGAATACAAAAGTAATATGAAAGCAAGTCCTACCTGCGAGACTCCAGGTGCGGAACCCAACATAACCTGCTGTAGGGAGAAAACAGCACGTTTAAAAAACACACCAGCTTCCCTCGAAGCAGTTCAAAACCCTCCTTGCCTAATACGCCGCCACCCGACAGACTAGCCAGAGCCACTGCCCCCACGTTTGTTACAGTCCAGAGTGCTTTTGCTAGAAAGCCCCATACCTGTGTCTGAGCCAATGCTACCTCTGGAGCTTCCTCTGTCATCAGCCCCTCGGACTCCAGCTCATTGGCCACCTTGTTGATGTCCCTCAGCCGGGATTCATTAGCTTTGAGATCCTGCAGAAAGAAAGAGGGGGGGGGGGGGGGGGGGGTTTGATGCTTAACCTCATGCCTTTCCCACTATGCATCTTTCATTGTTGATATAGAAATACTGATTAAGGAGAATACATTACTAGAAAGAAATGCATGTGTACATTTCCTGCACCATGTGTAAACCTGGGGCACACACAGAGCGCTTCTTCATTGCAAGGCTGCCCTTTAGACTGCAGAGCCAGTTATAAGCCGGTGTGGTCGTGTCTTCCACTTGCCCTGTAATTTCACTAGCACTTGCATTCTTCTTGTATGGCAGAACACAGGATAGGAAAACTACAAGAAACTTAAGTCAAGTCCAGCAAGTGCCATCTTCAGCACACTTTGTACTGGAAGCACTAGCTGACGTTGTTGTCACTTAGGCTGCTTGACTCATTTTGAAGTTCCGGACGTTTTACCTTCTGGAAGTCGTCGAATTTCTTCTGCAGGACCTCCACCTGCTCCAGGTCGGACCCCATCTCCTCGTTGGTGAGCGTCCCCTCCTTCTCGTTGATCCACTGCTGCAGCTCGCTGGCTTCGCGGAACAGCATGAACTTCTTGCAGCTCTTCTCCAGCATGTCCTTGCGCTTCTCTCCCATCTCCAGCAGGGAGCCGTACCTGGGTTAGGTTAGCGTACACAGGCAATCAGCACTCGCTCCAAGAGACAGAGATCAGACACAAAGACCTTCATAAACATGCATGCTCATTTCCAGAAAGGAGACTCAGACCCTCCTGTCCCCATGCTGGGGAGGAGGGGGGAGGCCTTTGAGATGTTCTTTCCAAAGAACACGGGGATGAGAGTAAAGCATTGCAAAATAAAAAGGCTCAGAGAATCTGGGGCACACAGACACCCAACATTTATACGGTTAGTTCCGATTGCAAAATGAAGACAAAAAGGTGTAGCACCTGGGGTATTTCTAGGGCAGGGTAAATCTTAAAAGAACACCAAATAAAAATATCAAATCCAATATTAAATCTAGACTCTCATCCTTACAAGAAAAGTTAAATTCCCCTACATGTTTAGGTTTGGGAAAGTAAAGACCATTGTATACAAAATATAGATGGATGTATATTTGTATTACCCTCCCCCCCCCCCCAAAAAAAAAGTGCTCCCAAAACACAAGACAGTAACATTCAGCACAGGATCAGCTACACGACCACCAATATACAACACAAACTACAAAACAAATCCAGGCAATGGATGAATGAATGACAATGAAGATGGGGGAAAAATATCTGGTTCCATTTCATGGGAGATGTACAGAGTTTAAGGTAAACCACATGACAATTCACACGAACTGCAAACGCATCCATTAAACCCTACCGATTCACAGCCATTCGGTCATAATAGCAGCTTAGCAACATCCCTTTTAAATTTAAACTTTGCTTTCTAGAGTTTAGATTCAGTGAAGCTGGACACATTGCTCAGTACTCGTGTTATGGACTGTTTTTAGTAATAGTAGTACAAACATGCATGCACACAAACACCCACATAACAAACACAAGCCCCTCCTTTATTTAACAGGATGCTTGCTAATTAATTCATACCCCCATAAAATGTGTAAAAAGACACAGACACAAAACACACACACACAGGTGAGCAGTGGATTGCTTCTATCCGGTTCTCAATAGAAGCAGCTGTGAAATGTTCCTAATGGAGAATGCAGGAGAGAAGGGAGGGCATGAGCCGAGAGATCGTGTCAGAGAGACCCTGCACGACGTGAGAAACGATCAGGCCCTACTCACAGTTCCTCCACCTGTTTCATACGGAGGGAAACGCTGCCGGCCTCCTTAGTAACCAGAGCCCTGCACAGACAGACAGTAGAGGGAGGCACACCAAAGGCATGCAGATGTTAGTTGTTAAAAACGAATCATTAGAAGCCGAGGTCAGGAAATCAAGGCAGGTTAGCTGTGCAGTAGAGGCAAGAGACGCCACATTACTGCAGCTGTGCACAGGTTAGGTTAGTTAAAGAGTGAGAAAACACAGGTTGAAGTAAAAGTGCGAAACGATTCAGAAAATGCAGACAAACCAAGAAACTTTGAATGCTACACATATATATGCAGACAAACCAAGGGTTCATTCAAATTAATACTACATTTAAAATACGAATAAGCTGGTACTGCAGCACTACAAGTATACTGATTTTATACCAGCACTGGAGCAACAAAGCAATGCATTCGATGTGCTTCTCTTACTGGCTGTCGATCTGCTCCTGCCGCACGGAGATGCTGCCCTGCTCCTCCAGCAGGTTCTCCCGGGAGGCGGACTGGGTCGGGTCCAGCTTCTTCACATAGGCAGCAGGAACGAAGCCCTGGCGGTCGTTCACCTCCACCTTCCACCAGTCCTGCAGCAGACAGACAAGCAAGACGTCAACCAGCAATAAGGGAGGCAGAGACTGCCAGGATATCTACTCGACAGGGTTGGTGAAATTAATAAGATGGGTATGCCTCTGGTCTGACAGTCAGGGACGGGAGGGGAATAAAAACACAAGCAAACCAGATACACAATAATGTGAAGTGCGACACTACTGGCGTCGGGAGTGGATAAATCGGTGCTTGAACATCGTTGGCTGTACCTTGTTGGTGCTGTTGAGCAGAGTCAGGATGTCTCCCTTCTTCATGGTGACTTCGCGAGGGCTCTTCTCCTGGTAATCATACAGAGCCAGGACCAGCTCCTTGCCAGTCTCGTCATCCGTGGGGGCCACTTGTTGCTGTAACCGTGGAGAAAGAGAACATGCATGGCCTTATTGGTATTGATAAAACAGGTTAGCTCTGGAATACAGATTTCCCTTTTGTTAATGTCCGTCTGCAGTATGGATCAAGCAACACAGACAAGCCTAGAGTGAAAACGATGCAAAAAGAACAGTGCTCAATCCCAACGAGGCGACTCTGCACTCCTTGTATAGGTTTATGCTCAGAGACAAAGGCTGATGTAACAGGTATAATACTGAACCCTTGCGCTTACCCTGCAAGACTGTGCCTGCTCTCTCAGGGCTTGAATGCTGCTTCCATAAGCGCTCAGATCAGACATCAGGGCTTCGTGCTTCTTCAACAGAGCCTAGAAAGCAGAACAAAAAGTTAACCACCAAGACCTTCAAGATGGTCCATCTTACTTCCGAGTTTAATAAGACACACCTGAGCTTGTTACCTATACAATGTGGCTAATCAAGCTCGTAGTAAAACGGCTATGCAATCGGAGTCTTATTTCCATCGCTGTACCAGATGGAAACCTAACATTTAAAATTAGCTTCACCGTTTTATATAACATATAGCTAAATAAAAATACTATAGAAGATACAATTGGATCTGAACCGACTCAGAGAGGCCAGCCAGCCAGCCAGACAGCCCTCTCATAGTAAAGCTACCCTGCCCTTGCATGGAGTGGCTATACAGTCTAATCTCATCTGCCTTCGTGTGGTGGACATGCAGCCTATCTCGGCATCATCTCCAGCACTCGCCTCTGCAGAGTCCTCATCCTTGCCGTAGTCCGGGCTGCCCACGATGGGCTCCTTCTCCCTCATCCAGGACTCGGCCTCGTTGGCGTCCGCAAAGTACTGCTGAGCCTGCAGGGAGTCCTCCAGGTCCTGTCGGCGCTGGGACGCCTTCCCCTTCAGGGTCTCCCAGCGGCTGTTCAGCTCGCTCAGCTTCACCTTCACCTCGTCCCCGGCAAAGTGTCCTGGAAACCAGGGCAGAGATGGAGACAGACAGTCAGGGGACAATAAAGTGCCTGCAGGAGGCCGCACCAATTAATATATTACACCCTGTCCAGTTCAATGAGTGATCAATGGGTGTATTACAGGGATGAAATAAGACTACTGCATAGCAGATTCACCCATTACAGGTTTTTGAAGTTGAGCTTGATTAGCTACAGTTTATAGGCAACAAGCTCAGGTGTCTTACTAAACTCATTGTAAAAAAGAAGGAATGGATCAAACTGCTATGCAATGGGAGTCTTATTTCCACCCCCCTTGTATTTTCTCTGTTATACCAAGTAAAGCACATCCTTTACAGTTTTTGACTCATTTTATTTATTAGGAAATGATTAACAGTAGTCCATTTTCACTGGTGATGTTAATGATCTTGCACGATGATCTGTGCGCAGGCTTGTCTGCGTGTGTGCGTGCATTTAAAGGTTATGTGCACTTACCCTCCTCGACCATGGCCTGCCCCTTCTGGGAGACGGCTTTGATCCGAGGCTCGTGTCCGGCGATCTCAGCCTGCAGAGCCTGGTGCTTCTTCAGAAGATTCTGGACACCAATGAGATCTTTGCCTGAAAAAAAAAAAAATAGTAATACATTTCAAAAGTAGGTCACCTGTGCCCTTGCTGTACCGTGGCTCTGACATTTTGCCTACTGCAAAGGGCTGACAAGTCTAACAGTATAGAAACTAGCAGGAACACACAATCACAGGAAGGAAGCGTTAAATCCTTGCCAGGAACAGTTTCTTTGCTAGTTTTAATACAGATACTTTGAATTCCACTATAAAAAAAGACTGCCCACATTGTGCTATAGCAAGGCAGTCCTAAGGGAGTCGTGCACAACACTGACCCCTGTTGGTGGAGGCTGCGATGGGCTCCTTCTCTCTGATCCAGGTCTCCTCGTCCTCCACGTCTCTGAAGAGCTGCTGCAGCCGCAGGGAGTCGGACAGCTTCTGCTTGCGGGCCACCATGGGGTCCTTCAGGGCCTCGTAGCGAGTCATCAGCGCCTCCTGCTTCTTACGGATGTTGTCAACGTCAAAGTGGCCGGCCTCCTGGAACTGTCGGGCCTGGATGGTGATGCCGTCAATACGGTCCTAAAAAAACAAAAACAAACACAAACTGGATTCAGACAGACTCAATAATCTTGATCTAAAAGAATGCCCTTAGCAAGTTTCATCACAAAATCGGCCACACAGTTCTCTACATGTTAATGTAAAACACACATAACTTCCTCTCCGAATGAGGGAATTCATCATGTGGTTGAAGGCAGCAGCTCCTTACCTGGTGAGCGGCGATGTCAGCCTCCAGCAGAGCGTGCTTCTTCTGCAGGTTCTGCACGCTGGTCAGGTCCTTCCCGTAGTCATCGGAGGACAGGTGCCCTTCCACCTCGTACAGCCACAGCTCGATGTCCTCCACGTTGCGGTTGAACTGCTGCTGCTGGTTGGCCTCACGCAGCTTAATACCTGAACGACGGGGGTTAAAAAATACCAGCATGGGGGGTTACAAAGGAAGTCAAACCGAGATCGTTCGATAACACCCATCCCTTGGTCTTTAAATCTGACCCTTCCCGAAATGCCTTCAGTTTCTTGCGGAGCTAAATTACTGGTCTCAGGATCTGGTGTCAAACCTTCCCTGTCTCCCTACCAGGACCCATGGGCTCACCTTTGAACTCCGTAGCCTCCAGCAGTCTCTTCCAGAGGGAGCCGACCTCATCCATGCGCTCGGACACCTCTTCCGCGGCGTAGTGCTTGTCATTCAAGAGCTCCTGGCCCGCCTTCTGGAGGGCGTCGATGCGACTCTGATTGGCCGAGAGCTCAGCCTCGAAGGCCTGGTGTTTCTGCACTTTGCCTTGGAGGTTAGATGGGTCCTAAAGAAAATAAAAATAAAATCAAAGCACTGGTAAGTATAAACTGGCAAGTGGTCAGGAAGGACAAACACTCAGTTCAGATAGGATATGTGGTTAACGTAAACGGGGTCTCTACCCTTTCTATCTTTTGAAATGGAAACGAGAGACAACGGGTCCTTACCTTGTAAGCCTCGTCGGAGGCGGTTTTCATTTTCTCGTTGATCCAGCTCTTGAGCTCGTCTGAGTCCCGGAAGAACTGCTGCAGATGGAAGGAGTCCTCGAGAGCAGCGCGGCGGTGCTGGGCTCGCTCATGCAGGGCATTGCGACGGCTCAGCAGCTGCACAAAGAAAGGAAAAGAACGAAACAAATCAGCTTCATTCACACTTTGCTGGCTGCAACTATATTACTTACCAAGGACTAAAACATAAACTTACATGCAATAGAGAAACACAGAATAAATACCGTCTGTTTTAAAACAGTTTGTGTGAACTCTATGGAGTTGCCCTGCCATCACTTTGAAAAAATACATATGTGCAATATCAAATAGTTATAGGATAGGAAACTTAATGTGGTACAATTGTGCACACAATGACTGAAGGGGATATAAAAACACAAAAGCTTTCTAAAGGCGCACAGCATTTTAATGTAGACATTAAAAGTATTTGTTGAATACTTACAGCATCTCTGCGAGTAGCAACATCTTCCTTTGCGTAGTGGTTATTCTGAATTAGTTTGGTGGCAAATTCATCCAGCGCCTAAGAATGGAATAAAAACGTGTCAATTCTTGTACGGGGTCAAAGCCACACGGAAATTGAAACCGTATGCAATTACTGATTTCATAAAACCAAGCACTAACCTCAATAACTGAGCCCCCAGTAATAGTGTCACCTGGGTTAATCAGATACAGATATAAAAACTACCTCCTGGAGGAATTAGGAAAGCAATTCGAAGTTCTCTCACCGTGATCTTCTCCTCCTGGGCGCTGAGCGACTTCTCGAAATCCTCGTGTTTCTTCAGCAGCGCCTCCACGCTGTCCAGAGAGTCACCCAGGTCCTCGTTCAGCAGGAAAGCCTGGGGGGGGGGGGGGGGGGGGGGGTAATATATTAACCAACGACGTACTTAAATACTGTATGTAAAAATGAACATAAATCTAAATATGTATTCAGTAAAGGCTCATTTACAGAGTGTTTTTAAAACGAAGGTACCTCCTGCTTGCTCATCCAGTTGTCCACCTGTTCTGTGTCCCTGTAGAAGAGCTGCAGGTCCATGCACTGCTCGTACTGCTGCCTGCGCAGCTCCCACAGCTCCAGCAGGGAGGACCTCTCCTCCTCCAGCACACGCAGCTGCAGAGAGACAGGCACACACAGTGATCCAACACCGGCAAAATCAAGCACGAACCAAAGAATTTACTCAGGTATTGGAAGAGAAAAATATTAAAACAAAACATGACATTTACCAATGTAAAATAATTAGACAATTGTTTCTGCAAGTGTGCACCAACTCAGGCACTAGCCAGAATATTGATCTGCTTCACTCAAGAACAAACCAGTTGCTGGAAGGAGGTCGGGCTGTGCATTTGTTTCATGCCACTGATCTGCTGGCTGGCTCACCTTCTCTCGGACCTCGTCAGAGGCATAGTGTCCCGTAGAGAGGAGGGCCTGGCCGGCTTCGTCTGTGGACTTGAAGCTGTCTTCATGGGCATCGATCTCTCCCTGCAGAGAATACAGAGGCTTCATAAAAAACAAACCATCTAAAAACCAAGGGACTAGCTGTTATTTAATTAAATCAATAATTAACACCTGATGAAAGCCAACCGATTTAGCAGGTCCAGGAAATAAAAGCTGCTTCTGCTATGTGTGGAGTCTTTCAGTTTTTAGAACATGTGCTTTGAACGTTTTAGAATGCTGTGTCACTGACATTCCGAGTGCGACACGCAGCTGCTAACGGGCTGCAATGGGGATGTGACTTCGTTACCCCTCCTCCAGTACCTTGTGCTCCTGGTGCCGGTCCAGCAAGGCTTCGGCTCCGGCCACATCGTTGGCCAGCTCGTCAGCGTTGATGAGAGCCTTCATCTCCGTCACCCAGCTGGTGAGGTCGCGGAAGTCAGCCAGGAAACGCTGCAGCCTGAGAACAGAGAGAGAGAGAGAGAGAGAGAGAGAGAGAGAGAGAGAGAGAGAGAGAGAGTCACGCGGGATTCACAAGCTGTGCAGGTCCTTTATGATAAAAAAGATTTTAATATACTATCCACCCTTCCTGAGCATTATCATTTATTGTACAGGTCACTATTTAAAAATACGTTACTACAAAAGTGAATATAAAAACTGTGCTTTCTCATCTGTGACCATTTGTATCGCACGCAATGTCAAACCTATACAAATTTGCAGGATACTCCCCCAATCCCCACTGACAAGACGTAAGCTGTGCTTGCAAAGCTCAATTAGCAGCTCTTGTAAAAGGACCGGCCCCAGCTTAGGGAGGGGCTGCCACAGCTCTGCCTCACCTGTAGGAGTCATTGAGGCGGGCGTGTCTCTCAGCGGCCAGGGTGCGGATTTGCTCCCAGTTGGTGATGAGCTCGTCCCGTTTCAAGTGGATCTGGGTCGCGTTCTGCGGGTGGGTCTGCTGCAGCCGGTCAGCCTCGCCGCCGAGAGTATTCACCTGCAGGGACAAGAGTAAGATCCCAGCTCACCCCAAGGAACCACGGGCATAGCTTTACAAAGCAGTGTGCCGCGTGCAGCGACCATGCACAGTACTGGTTATATACAACAGGTTTGTGAAGTAAATCCCTCACCCATAAAGGCATAGAGATGATCGACGAGAGGAGAGACAGTACCTTTTAATTAGACTAAACAATGCAGAAGAGACCTCAGAGGTCTTGAAAGCTTGCGATTAATTATTGTTTAGGTTAGTCCGATAAAGGCCATCACCTCTCCTTCTCTCTGTCTATTACAAAATGTTAAGTGTGGATCCCAACCACTGCTTTACAAAAACAAGGGATCACTATAACCTGTGCACCACCAGTAGATCTTGAAGTGTTCAAATTGTAATTAATAAATCCTGATAAAAATAATGAAGTCTCTGTGGATCAGTGGGGAGGTTTGCTTTGAGCAGCCTGGCATTTTAAAACTCAATGGTTACAGACCTTGTCCTCCAGTGCAGCCAGGTCCCTCTCCAGCCCCTCGTGCTTGCGGAGCAGCGCCTGGACGCTTGCCAGGTCGCGCCCAAAATCATCCGAAGCCATCAGCTGCTCCTTCTCCTTGATCCAGCTGATTGTTTCGTCTACATCCCTGCATTAAAAAGAAAATACAATGTTGCCGTTCTTTGCCCGTGTACTGAAATCACTCTGTTCCGGTCGATTCTGCCCATGCTGCTCCCCTAGAGAAGGCGTTGTGAAGCCGGTGCTCTACCTGTTGAAGCGCTGCACCTCTGCGGCCCCAAACAGCTTGCCCTGCCTCTGGAGGGCCAGGCCCTTGAGGCGCTGCCAGGCTGCGTTCACCTCGTCCTGCTTGCGGACGATCAGCTCTGCCTCTGGGTGGCTCTCCTGTCCAGGGGAGAGGGGAGGAACAAGGTTAACACAGCTGCAATTGGCATTTGACTTTATAACATAGCTCTTCTTTATTTTCTACACCCGATCTGACCCTGCAGTAGGCAACCTTGGCTTTTGCAGTTCATTCCATTGCAATACTTTGTTCCGAGTTTCCGAGCAGGTTTTTATTTGACCCTAAAAGGGCCATGGCTTCCTTCACCCCCTTCCCCCACTTGATCAGAGGTACCTGCGTGAGCTTCCCAGCGAGCTGGTTCACGTCGTTGACCCGCTCCTCGTGTGCAGCCAGGTCTGTCTGGAACTCCTCGAATTTCTTCTGCAGGACCTCCACATGCTCCAGATCCAGGCCCAGCTCCTCCGAGGTCACGATCGCTTCCTGGGGGGCACAACAGACACCAGAGAGCGAGAGATTACTACAACAAAAACAAACAAACATTCTTAACTGGATATCTAGTGAATATATAGCTAACTGAACAAAAAGGTTTCACTGACCTGATTAGCTTGGCTTACTTAGATAGTGCAGGATCAGTGGTAAATCATGGGCTGCGAAACCAGCAGTGAATAACTAACTAAACAATACAAAAATACGCATGTCCTTTGAACTGCTGCAGAACTTAAAAACAAGCAACTGAAATTTCAGTTGGTTTTCCCTGCTCTTTCAATGCACACGATGACCTCTGTAGTGGATTGAGAGGCACGTGTGCAGCCCCCTCGCGGATGCTGGTACCAGGGGCGTACCTTGTCATTGATCCAGTCCATGGTGTCCTCGCACTCGCGCAGGTACTGAACCAGCTTCTGTGCCTGCAGCAGCCGCACACCCTTCTCCTTGGTCTTCTGCAGCAGCAGCTCCCAGAGCCGATGAAGCTCCTCCAGACGGGTCTGGAAGAAAACCAGCGGCAGCACTTAGAGAGAGACTGGCTTTAAAAAACACACACACAGGGCACTCCCGCACACAACTTCACAGGCATGCTGGCTGTATGAAGCACGCACACTTGTAAAAGCCAACGTTTAGGAAACAGAGACGCCTACTGCATAACAGTTTCACCCATTGCAGGTTTTAGGCTGACAAATTTAAAATTCCAGAAATGGTAGACAAATACAAAATTGACGATAGATTTGTGATCGTCAGGGGGAAACCTTTTTTTCAGAAACATACAAGAAAACGTCAAGTTAGATTCCACTAACGTTCCCCCTGAACATTCACAACGCACAACACTCAGATCTTATTTCCACCTCTGTTAAAGGGAAATAAAGAGACACTCAAAAAGAGATTTCCACAGCAACCAGGCACCTACTTTCAAGTAATTACTGATATTGACCGTTTTTACTTGGGGTCGCTGGGCTGTCCGGTAGGGCGTGAAGGACTGAACCAGACAAAGGATTTGGTTTTACAAACCAACAGATATTCACAATACCCAGTGCATTACTGTCCTCAACTACTAAACCAAGCAGGCTCGCATCCTTACAGTACATGCTGCTGCATTTACTCAACGAGGCTTCTATAAAAATTACTGCAAAGGCAAGATTCATTCTAAATCTCAAATCTAACAGAATTTATTCTGCTTGCATGAGTTGTGCTAGCAGTAGGAACAGTTTTGGTGCAGAAGCTGGTTTCAATAAACCGAGTTCCAATTCTCATGCTGCAAAGTACCAAAAGGCACAGCACTAATAAAAGCAGCTAGAATTGTCTATAAATAGTCCAAAGCACACTTTTAGTGTCCCAGATATTGTGACCTATGAATACGCAATGTAAAAACTGAACAGCAGCAGTGAACTTTACAATAATAAAGAAAAAAATTATTTCCAGTGCATAAATAAATCTAGTCCTCACAGCCTCTGTTCTGCACACAGCGGTGTGTTTTGCATTGCATCTCTGATGATGTAAAGACTTACTCGGATGATGTCGGATGAGAAGTGTCCCTCAGTAATCATCTGGTTCCCAGTCTCGTCCAGCTTGACGATGGCGCCTGCGTTGGCCTGGACTTCAGCCTCGAACGCCTGGTGCTTCTGCAGCTTCCCCTGGAAAACCCAACACACCACCCCATCAGAACTGCAGCAGCTTGCCCTGCATCTCACCACCTTCATTACAGAACTGTAATGTAATGACAAAGGCCACAGATGCACAGTATACAGCAAAACAAAATGCCAGCCTGGAACAGATCTTAAAATATCAAGTCTCGAAATGACAGTACTCGTTCAGACAGCATATCATTTCTGTAATTAACCAGATTCTGATATTCAATAACTCACATTAAAGAATGTCCTTACCAAGTTTCACCACAAAAAAAAGGAATGGACGCACCCCACCTCCACCCTCGCCCCCCAGCATGTCCCTCCGCTGCTCACCTGCAGGTTGGTCGGGTCCTTGTAGTTCTCATCGGAGGCGATCTGCAGCTTCTCCTGGATCCATTTCTCCAGCTCGTCCGCGTCGCGCCTGAAGAACTGAAAGCGGTAGGAGTCCTCGAGCTTCTGCCTCCTCAGCCCGGAGAGCTCCTTGAAGCGCAGGTAGCGATCGAGCACCTGCTGCCTCCTCTCCTGGATATCATCCGCTGTCTCCAGCACCTTCACCCCGCTCGTATCCATTCTCTAGGGAAACACAGGGCAGCTACAATCAAACAGCCCTCTCCGTTCACAGCGCAGCAGCACACAAACAAACACTGCTGCCCACGCAGGTCCAATGCAGTCCTCTAGCCCTCTTAAAATAGGAAGCCCGGACTAAAGAACAGTAATTTAGTGCTGAAACAGTTCACTGGATTCACAGAGTAATGTGCGCCGCCGTAAGATAAACGTATAACATGATCCAAACGTTCCCTCTCCCCCACCCAGATTTCTTTCTTGCCCTGTTTAACCTTCACAGTTCTCTCTTAACTTCCCAATTTAGATACATCTCCAGCGTATTATCAACTCCTCCCCAACCACATTTTTCAGCCACCGATGTCAGATTAGAGACCCAGCTGTGAATGATGTCACCATCCACTACATTCCACAGTGTTTAAACAATAAGTCCAGCAAATGGAGTCCAGCAGCTGGCAGGCAGGCTAACAGACCTCCAGCATGAGGAGAGGAGACACATGAGAATGGGGGAGGGGGAGCGTTCCTGTTTTATTTCTTTTTGTCTGCCAGGCAGGACGCAGCCCCCACCCTCATTTACAGGCAATCAGAGGAAACTTTGAACCCCCCAAAAAAGAGCCAAAGTTCCTTTTACTGTTTATACAGTGACAAGTTATTGTTTTTATTCAACTGAACTAGTATTTGATCTCCTTGACCCTTCCACGCACGGCACTCTCATAGGAGGACAGATACAAATAAAAATAAAATCTAGTCTTCCTTATATGGGGACATGTGGAAGACGCAAATGCATGATGACCTCGTACGAGAATGCCATATAAAAGCAATGGGGAGAAAAAAAAAAAAAAAAAAAAAAAGTCAATGAAAAATATATTTATTAGTGTTCAAAAACTAAAGATTAAAACTGCAAAAGTGAAAAAAACAGAAAGATGTTCTCCCCTCTTGAAATTGCTACAATCAGGTTGCAGAACCAGAAATGTCACGTCACTGAAAACGTTGACAGCCTGCAAACGCTCCTTCAAAATCACAACACCAGTAAAGGCACTTGGACAGGTGTGAACCCTGGGGGCAACGGCATGTTCTGACAATACTCAGATTCTAACAGTTAAAATATAACAAAACAAGGATCATAGCAGGTCAACTGATTTCACAGAGCTGGGACTGTGAACATTTCCAGGCTGCTGTAAATAAAGCCATGAAAGTAAGCTTGGCTATAGTATTTCTTTGGGGCAGCAACTGTAGAAGTTGCTGTTTCCATCTCAACCACGAACGTAAAATGAAATCGTGTATTAATAAACATCATTCGCAAACTGAAAGATTCACAGTTCAAAAAGCCTTCAAGCTTCATATTCCCAGGATTTTCCTCCCCAAGACGACCATCATGTAAATATGCAATTTGCCTCAAGGACTTCTTCCCCACAAACAGCACACTGACATAAGCCAGCCAAGCAGACAGAAAACATCCCCTGTTCACACGGGTCCCCTGAATAGAGAGATCCTTTGTGCAATGGGTTTTGATAGCGCAGTAATGTGCTGGCTTTTATCACGCTGTGGATCAGCTGACAGCAGCTGGTTTGTGTGCGGCCAAAAGCAGTAGGAACTAGCTCCGCTTTCACAGTGCTGCGCCACAACTACCAAGCCATCTAGAGCACGTACAAACTCAACAGCAGGGACGATCCCATTGCAACACGGGCTTGAGAACAGACCTGGGATCAATCACAACTGCACTGGTGCAAGTCGGAATTCACTGCACAATGGAACTGGACGCGTAGTTGAACCCTGGCACACCTGGGTAACTAATACCATAGAACTGATCCACTGCAGTTCAAACACGCATTTGTCATGCAATCGTTATTCTTGTATTTTCAACCACTTTTGGTGACCCCCATTTCTAATATACAGTAGCATGTTTCTGTATTTGCACATGTGATTATTACTGGGTTATTTAGAATAAACCTGTTAATTTGGATTTGCTTATTTTACATTTTAGTGCAATTGCAATGCATAATTATAACTAGCTGTAATTGAACAATATAGCAATTGTAACAGTGCTGCTGCAATTGTAATTATAAATGACCCCAGGTCTGCTTGAGAAGAGTCTTGGAGAAATCGAATGATGGATGTGAAATCAAATGAATATCTGGATGGAATCTAATTGGATAGAAGTCTCCAGGCAGTGTATTCAGTAACACAATACAGAGCTATATTCAAAACAGCTTGACTCTGTACTCCTTGACGACACCGCGCACACATCAATCCGGCCCGGATAAGTGCATTCGCACGCTGCCTGGGTTCCAGCGCCTCCCCGTTCTGTATGCACCTGACAGTACAGCTGACTCAGAGCGATCAGAGGTCACAGCACAGTGGAGCACAGCCATTCCCTCTGCAGCCTGGCTCTGCCTGATAAAGAGCAGCCAGCCAGCAGCTAGAAGCTTCCTGCCAGGCAGAGAACACAAGGAGGAGCTCAGCCTCCAACACACTCTCCACCAGTAAATCAATAAAACACTGGGGAGGCAGGGAGGGAGCCATCCAAAGTTATTAGTCATATGAACAATTTCTTTTCATAGTGATGGAATCAATTCAGGATATAAAGGGTTGAACAAAACAGTTAAAACACCTGCCATAACCTTGTCAATAGGCAGTGTAGGGACACCATGGGCAGCAGCAAGACGTCTGGAAGGACATGCATACATCTTTCTGGAGGGATACGCGACTAATCCGATAACCGCGCCGTTTCCTTCAGGGAAGTCGGGGTGAAAAGGCTGTTCTCCAGACAGACTCCCCCCTTCGAAGCCCTCAGAAATGCAGTCATGATAGCGACGTGCCTGCCAGTCAAGCACCTAACCATCCATAAACATCTTTAAACAGGGTGTTCAAACCGAACCCACTGCAACAGCTTAAACCTACAAGACTTTATTAACCCCCCCCAGTCAAGAACGCAAGACATGTTTCAATAAGGAGCTGTTCTTCTGAAGCACACCATACTGATTCAGCTGCACGGTACACATTCCACCAGCGGTATTTATAGACCCTCCACTTTGTAATGAAATCACTGCAGAGCAGTTATGCAATGCACAGGTGGAGCAATAAGGAAGAGAGATAGCGAGCATAGGCAAGTTGGTGACCATTTCACATCTTGGGATGTAGTTTAAATGGGTCTCTTACCACTCGAACTGGGTTCAAACTTGTGTAGAGCAACAACGTGTGTGTGTGTAATGGGTTACCAGGCTGTTGCTGTTACACGGTTTAAAAAACAATTTATACCGTCCCATGGCGAATGGGATAGCCTAAACGAACTGATCGGACAGTTTCTGACCATTCCTTTTGTTCTTCCGTAGTTCAAGAACCAAAAACAAAAAAATGAGTGAAAATATCGTTGAAGTAAAGTAGTCGTCTATCCTCTTGGATTGGAAATGTACAGACTTTTTTTTTACCTTGAGAGCTGGTTTCAAACAGGGCTCCAATCACCGTGTGACGGCATCAGTGAACAGCCACATAATCCACCAAAACCACATCTGACCTAACAAAAGGTCAAATACTGTGCAAAAAGGACACAGCTAGAAAACGTGCCTGTGGCCGCGTCACCCTGCCCAGGTTTCTAAGAATGTGACACTCGCTTGCAACGCACAGCTGGCGTTTACTGTAGCATATTAAGGAAATGGGTGCGGTCTCGCTCCGAGTCAGTCCAAAGGGTGTGGGGGCTCAATACAGAGAGGATGCAAGTCTGAAGAGACAGGGTGCAGTCACTGCGACAGCAAGAATCTGAGCAACACTGTGCAGACCAGAACAAATGCATTGGCTTCCACTGCACGTCAGAGACCTTATGCACATCACTGCGACACGTGTCTTTAATAGAAGTCCAGATATAGAACCTAAAAACTTTTTTGTAGGGTTTACAAAACCACCGTTGGTAGCCGCAAACAAATACGAGGCTATTGTCTTGTGTGTTGGAGTCGTTCAGTGGTCACAGCTGCAGCCACAGATCACACAGGAACAGGGCTCGATGACATCGCTAACCCTAGCTCTGCGTGGCATGGTAAGGTTTTATCTCTAGGGGTCAGATTGTATTTGTAACTTCACTTTCAAGTCAGATTAGGGGTGTGCTGGTACTCGGAATTGCTTTTAAGTATTTATTTAAAAAAAAAATACTAAAAGCAGGTAGAAAATTAATCCATTCCTTAATGTGTTGATTTCCAAACAAAAAAAAACAAACAAAAAATACTGTCCTTCCCTCACCTTTACAACCGAGTACCAATCAATGGCAATTAACTTCCGCACTTTTAAAAGCCAATCGGAAGAGAATTTTCCTCTCATCCAGGGAGCTGATATTTTTGCTGCCGGACTGAAAATATCGTCAGTTTACGAGAGTAAGGAGTATCACAGCCCTAGTATAGATGAAGTTTTAGGACTTGCAAAGCTACCAGTAATAGTATCTGTACTGATGTTTCCATGAACTGTAGAGCAGTTTGGCAAGGAGTTTGAAGTCAGACAAGTAAAGCCATAACACCCATGGTACAAGCCTGAAATGCTGAGGTACCTACAAGTACTGCAGTACCGATGTATTACAGTTAACACCAAAATGATATGAAGTTAGTTACCTGAATTTAGAGGCTGCAAATCAGAGGTTACTCAAGAAGAAAAGGAAGAATACCCACTGCAATCCCACATCCATTCAAACCCATGCACTAGCACACGGAGGGTATCATTTCAAATCAAAACCAAAATGTCAAATCTCACACAGATCAGACAGAGGCAGCGTTCCGGGAGTACTGCACTTTGCAGGACTGCTATATGCATTTGGCGTGCGTGCAAAAATCACACAAGACCTATAGAGCAATCTGCAAGCTATTGAACAAAGAGCTTTATCGATATCAGACCTTCGACTATCCATGTGCAACTCAGGACAGTCAGGAAGAATAGAAAAACAAGGGGACTGATGTCAAGAGCTTCCTGCAACAAAGCTAGCCGCAGAGCCTCTGCAATGACAGCGCAGAATCACTCACAGCCAAGTCACACCCCCAGCCCATGCACTGTCAGCACTCTGCTCCCCCTGGGAAACACAAACGGTGGGTGCTGGGGCCTTTTGATACTAGAAACCAAAGTAAAGCGCTTCTTGTAATGTATATAACGTTCATAATGCAATCTATTCCTAATTCAAACACACACACACGAATGATACCTTCAGGTTGGGTTTACGAAACATGGACTGCATGGTAGCAGGTGATGAAGCTGGCTATAGGGTACAACAATACTGTTAGAGGAAAAAAACAAACCATCAATAAAAATAAATAAACAGTTTAAAAACACAACATGATGTATAGGAATCAATATTCAAAGCAGTCTCTCAAAAGAGATGCGCAACATCGGAAAACAAAAATAATGCACATACGCCACTGAAAATATCATCCATTTATAGCAATGGCAAACGCATGAGGACAGCAGAGCTGTCAGTTTTGTGTTGCTGTAATGCTGAAGTTACACATCGTAGCATTCTGACTCCTGCGTTTACTTCACAAGCCACTTCTTATGCATTCTGGGCACGTACAGGAGGAGTAAAATCCAAACTGTAAATCACCCAATAGAACACATTCAGTGCATGACAGAAACACTACATGCATGTGCACTTTAAGGATGTGTGCCTGTGTGTATGGAGGACTGGGGCAATTAATACCAAAGCTTAACACAGGCCAAAGTGCTGGGAAAAAACCAGTTCAACACCAAGACGATTCCAGTGAAACACGCATACAATGCAGATTTGAGACCCCATGCACACAGAACAGAGACCTCATCCTTACAAGCCAGCTGGACGGGGTTAACCGAGGCAGCAGGTTTCAGCAGACCAGTCCTGCCCAGCTCTCAAGGACAGAGGAAGAGAGGGAGAGATGCAGTTTCCACATGCCAGAGTCCAGAGTTAAACAGCACACGATTGGAATATAAACGGTTTTCCCAGCCACTTCCAGCACTGTTAACTAGCAATGGTTAACTAGCAGACCTCCAACTATGCCAAAAAATGTCACGGCCCACAGCCGCCTTGTTTTTTTTTTAAATATAAAGTTGCTGTGCTTTAACCCATGAAGGTGAAATCATATCAGCCCCCCCCCTCTCCAGGAATAAGAAGTGTAGGTAAAGGACTGGGGGGGGGGCGCCTGCTCAGCCCAATATTGTGATTTGACCCCAGCAGAGTCCTAGAGAGAGCCTCACAAAGCAAGGAGCAGGGGAATAATGCAAACATAGAGACATGATTACACCGGAAAACATGCTCGTTATAACTCATCTCTGCAAAATAAAACGCTAATTTAAATAATAATAATAATAATAATAATAATAATAATCAGGCTGGCACCGAAGTACCAGATCCGTGAGGAATTGACTTTGTGACTCGGTGAGGCGTTGCATACATTCCAGATCAGAGGAGTGTGGTCCGGAGAGACTCGCCTTGATGCGCACACCAATCTCGACTTAACAGACAGACCCAGCTGTGGGCTCCCATCAAGGGCCCCTACCATGCCGTAATTTATACGGCAACACAGACCGATTTTAAAAATGCGCTACAGATTTTAATAGACCTGCTGCTCTTAGTTTATTTTATACACGAAGTCCATGAACTTAAAGCAGAGGGCTTATGTGTTCAACTGGTTGATGTTACTTGGAGAGACTGCTGCGGCACTCTGTATACGCAGACATTATTCCCATCAGTCCCGCAACGCTAAACCGTGACTGTGGCGTGTGAGTGGACGTGAGCTTTGCCAGGTTCCCAGTTAAACAAGTCACAGTGACAGTCTGGCACAGAAGGCAGCCATTTGCAGTGGTTGCTCTGCTACATGTTTATAACGGCGCGCCTTGAGCAAGGTTCGCCGGTCACAATGTATTCGCTCAGGTCAGACGTCGGGCTAGTGCATTTTTTCAATGGGCGGTGTAAGTAAGTCTTCATCGACATTTTATAGCATCATTCTTACAGTAACTCGATATCCCTAAGCCGTATCCATGAATTTAATTCCAGTAGGCTGGGCGGCTCCTGTTTCCTTGCTCTAGAAAAAATAAATACAACATGTCTGCCGTGCGCCCGAGCTAGCCTCCGTTTCCAATTCCAGCTGGGAAAATCCAGCAGCATTCATAACAAGCTTTCAATTTTCAACCGGAAAACAAAACCTTAGTCTTTACTCTTAGGAACCGAAGATTTTTAATTTGTTTTGCAATATATTAATTTAGCTACAGCATTATCAATTTCAATAGAGGAATGCACACTAGCCTCCGAAGGAAAAAAAAAAAAGTAGCTCGTAATTTTGCTCACAAAATCGGGTGAATTCATCGAACGAACAACCAAACCAAATACCGTGATATACTACATACACAAACATACATGTTGGTTTTATTTTGAATTTCATGTACATATTTTAACGTGATGATTATGTACTTATAACATTATAAACATGATCGGTAAAGCTGCTAAAAAAAATACATCAAAAATAGGCGAGGAAGGGTGTGTCGCTGCAACACGAAAATCAGTAAAGACGAAAAACAAAGATATTCTGTTGTCACTTAGCAACATAAGCTAAATATTACATTTAATTTTCTAAAAAGCGGCACCCAGGACAAAGTCTGTGACATCTGCTGGTTTGTTTAATGTATAAACAAACCAGTCTACAACAACCCAAAAATAAAGCTCCAAATACGCGGCTTGATCTGCCAAAACACACACAGACATTTGTTGTTCTTACCTGCTGTTTAAAGTCTGCGATCTGTAATATTTAAGGAATGTACGCAAAGCTTCAGCTCGCTTTCGCGCTGCCTCTCACTCTCGTGAATGAGTCGCTTCAACCGTCGAACCACAATTAATACTCTGCTCGAGCCGGTGACATCATACACCGCAGCAACCACCCGAACGTGAGCCGAGGGTTGACGGAAAGAGCCGTGCAAGGGGGGTGGGGAGGACAGACGTTTGACCACGAATGCGCATGCGCACTCTTACTGTTCCAGGCCCTTCTGAACCTAAACACAGTATAATTATGCTTAGACACCTGCTTTTATGATTCTTATTTTATATGTTCTAGTAATTAGTACATTACCAGTCACCCACAACTATAAAAACTACCAAATCATAGAGTAGGTAATAATAAAAACAAAAAACATGAACCATTATTTCACAAACATTTCCACTGAAATGACATTAGAGTTTTTCTACATAATTAGTCAATTAAACAGCTCTTTTGTTGTTTAATCCTCACTGCTGGCTCAAGAATTCAGTGAAGCCCACGGAGTATTAGCTCTTCATATTCCTGAGTTTTTACAGTTCTCAAATGATATAAGATTATACACACACACACACAAAAACAGGCAATGCTTTCATTAACAAGAAACAAACACATGCTTCTACAGATACACTGCTCAGGTTTTATTTACACCATTTGCATACACCAGCTTTTACAATAACATATGCGTTTATATCGGACACATTTCATATTTCACATTAATAACCACCTTATTAAAATACGTACATTATTAACAGGTTTTTTTTTGTTTGTTTTCCACACACAAGCCCGTTCGCAGAGCAAGTGAATTACATTCATGCAGAAGTCAATCACTCGGTCAGGTAATACTGTTTCTGTAGAGTACAGTACCACGTCCCTGAATGAATCAGGGGTCTGTACATAACGGCAGTACAGGACGGTTTCAAAACACTCTCACATACTGCTGACGGCTGGTTTCACAAACCCAGATCACGGACTACCTTACCTAAATTAACACTAGGTAGTCCAGGATTAGCGTGAATCAGCGTCTGTGAAACCAGCCAGACAGTTATGTGTCATTCCGGATTTAAAACACAGATGGTGCCCCCTCCTAACCCTCCCCCGTCGTCTAGACTCTCTAGAGCCGCGGTTCTCAAACTGTGGTCCGGGGAACCTTGGGGGGGTTGCTGAGAGGGTCCCAGACACTTCTATTATGTAAAACAGCAGTTATATATATCTGATGTAGATGAGGCACGCTCCCCGGATTCTTTGTATAATCTCTGCACGGATCACGTCGCCTCCTGCATTCCTGCAGCACTGCGGATCTCCTTGCTCTTTTTTTTTTTTTTAATATCCCAGCCAGCACACCCATTTGACAACGCACTGCAATTTGCTGACTCAGGTGTTGCTACAGAGCTGTTAAATGTGCCAGCACTAAGAGCCTGGAATGGCAGCACCAGGCTGAGCTGAATTGGCTGCCCCTTCATGAATTCAGTGCAGAGTCTCAGTTCACTGATGTGTTTCAGAGGGCGGGTTTAACCCTTAGATCCCAGAGTGTTGTTCCTGAACAACCACGATTCAGCGAATCAAAAGGGTGAAAGGGGAGAGGTGGTGAAGTCCAAGAGAAAACCACCATGCCCCTAATTCACATTCAAATAATAATCTATATACACACACACACCTTAACAGGTACACCTTATACAGTTAAATAAAATAAAAGGAACTGAAGTTTTTAAAAAAAACTCAAAAAAATAAAACGACATTGCAGAGTACGGCCATTCCGTTGTGTTTCTACAGTTCTGAAACTTAAAATATCAAAACATCAAAATCATCTTAAAATAGGCAATTTTTTAACCAATGAGAGAGGACATATGCATTAAACTTCCTCTTAGGTACTTAAACCCAGAAATAAAATCGCAAACATTTATAATAGAGCGCCATTTCACAAAAAGCAAAAGATTTTTAAAAAATGTAATAGACAGGGCTACACAGAAAAGTAGCTTATACATTTTTATATACTTCCCTGTAACTACAGGTATGTTCAAGTTTTGCTTCTAAATCCACTGAGCATAGCAGACTATAACCACTGGCACAACCACCTTTATAATACCATATTAAAAAGAGATTCAAATAACACATGCAATGCAAGATTCACCCAAGACTCCCAGTCAGGGAAGCAGAGAGCTCCACTTGCTGTTACTGGACATGCCCCTGTGTCTGAGGAAAGCCGCTGGCAGTGTGCTCCTCATTCACTACAGTGATGAGCCACACCTGCTCCAGGGCTGTGGGTAAAAACCATTAAACCTGGAACGAGTTTGAAACATCGCAATTACCTTAACTAAGGTATTCTTCTTGTTTAGAAACATTGTGTCTCGTTTTCTGTTTCATTTTTCAATAGCACCCATAGGATCTCCATAGAGCTCTCAAACATGGCTTAGTTCTAAGTACAGCTGGTACACCAGAGTGTAACCAATAACCTGTCCCCCCTGCAACACTGCCCCCACTGTTCTATATTAGCGTTTCTTGCACCAAGGGCAGGTTTATGATTACACACTGTAGTGCACCAGCTTTGCTCCGAGAGAAGACGACATGTTTGAGAGCTCCATGGAGCATGGGTTTAACATTTTTAATAAAATCACCAGGATGTGAGGTGTGAGACAGAACAAGCTATACAAAACCTAAAAAGAAGAATATATTTGTTAAGAGAGCTGTGATATTTCTTTGTTAAAAAAAAAAAAAAGGAGTTGTTCTTTAACAGAATACGCTGCTTCTAGGGAAGCCCCTGCAATGCGATCATTAAAACACAATCACAGCTTTGGGCAAACGTGACATCGTGAAGAAAAAAGAAACATGTTTATCCAGTGACGGAAATAAGACTCCCATTGCATAGCAGCGTGATCCATTCCTGGTTTTCCTATGAGTTTAATCAGACACACCTGAGCTTGTTACCTGTACACTGTGGCTAATCAAGCTCGCAGTAAAACCTGGAAATGGGCGAAACTGCTATGCAATGGGAGTCTTATCTCCATCCCTACAAAATGATCAAGTTACTGGTTTGCATGTGTAATCGGAATCTCTGTTTTAAAGAACAGGCTCTACAGATGCACACAGATCACAAGCAGTGTTGCACGGCTATGAGATCATGCTTCGGCTTGGCACCCTGTTCCGAGCTGTAAGTCTAAGGTATAAAGTACAAAGAATAACAAAAGACAATTACTTCTACGTCATGATTTCGCAATGGGACGATTTCATACTAGATTTGCCCAGTGCTGCTGCATTGAGATCACCTAGTTGCTATTTTTTTTTCTTTTCTAGATCCCAAAAGCGGTTTCAGATTCGGTAACGTCAGCACCACAGCTGCAGATCCCAGATGTTTCCAGTCAAGAGCTTCCTGCCCAAACGCCCCCACAGCACCCCGCTCAGGACCTCCAGAACGATGAACTCAGATGGCCCTTCGGTACAGGAATTTCACGACGTTTGAGGCAGTCCTGAGATACAAAACGAAGCAACAAGAAATTCAGAGATGAGGACTATTGGAATTAAATAACGTCCCCCTTTTTTTACTCTGATCACGTTTGAAATGTTATTTACGTAAATAAAATAACACTCAGAAACATACAAAAAAAGAACAACATATAACAGTTTAAATAATAATAAAAACCGGGCTTTCTATATTGCTTGTTAAGGCGCTTCACATTGGGTCTGCAGCACAAATACATCACGAGGTGCAATTTAGTCAATTAAATTGGCTTTGAATGAAAGCAGCTGAACAATCACACCAATTATTCTGTCTCTAAAATATCAATTCATTTGAAAGAACTGGAATTGATTTTAAAAAGGAATTGGGATCGAAACCAGGAATTGATCCCAACCCATCAGCAACAGCAGCAGTAACCTCCTCTTCGTGTTTTCTAGGGATCAATTAATATCCTGCACAAACGGGATCGTTTTTACTGTTGCAAACGTGATGAATCGGCCCGCGCTTACTGTACCTCAAGAAACTGCTTCAGTCGCATCACTGATCCCATCTGTCCGGTAGTGGTGACCGCTTCGATCCTACAGACCAGGAAAACAAGTCAACGTCAGCTCATCCCAAATACAATTACCCTGCAGAGATGCAGGGGCCAAACCTGGTGGGATATGATGCATTCCAAAGAGAGAATCAGAGAACCTACTAATATCTCTGTGTGTACTGATCAGATCAGGAAGGGTCAACAGTAAAGAGCACAGCCAGGTAAAGCCTCCATCCATAGGGAGCACCTGATTAAGATTATCACAGATGAAAGCTGAAGTAATGGTTTGCAGCTACAGTTTGAGAAGCTGAACGTGAGTGTGGGGCTCAGGTGGAGTCCCTTATTCCTGCAACACAGGGAGCTGGAAAACCTTTGCTTTGTGGAGGGGGAAAAGCTATACTGCAGTCTGTGCAAAAAAATAAGGAAATACACTACAGGGATGGAAACAAGACTCCTATTGCAGAGCAGTTTCACCCATTCCAGGTTTTACTACAAGCTTGATCAGCGACAGGTAACAAGCTCAGGTGTGTGTTATCAAACTCATAGTAAAACCAGGAATGGATCAAACGGCTCTGCAATGGGAGTCTAATCTCCATCCCTACACCGAGTGACGATCCCCGCTTCGAAGAGAGAGATCGTTCAGTTTATTATTCAGTACCTGGGGAAGTACTCTTCCTTAATCATCAGAATCAGCTTCCAAAACTGTCCCTGATACTGTTTCATCAGAGCGTTCCCGCAAACCTGGGGGAGCAGAAACACAAGCAATCTGTCAGAATCTTAAGAGAGAGAGAGAGTCTAATACACAGCTCCCTCCCCCCTCCTCCTCCTCCTCGCTCTCTTTACCTCCAAGAAATCGAAGAGCAGAGTCGCTGTGATGTCAGCCAGGGGCTCCATGTTCAGCATCTGTGCCAGCCAGCGCCAGCCGTGGTTCAGCCCGTGGGGGTCTGCCTGTGGTGGGGAGGAGGGATTGGAGAAGTCACGATGTTAACGCATTCAAGCACACCCATTCTGTTATTCTCAATGTGATGAAGAACGGTGCTACCAGCTACTGGATAAGCTGGCTAATAAGACTAATAATAATAATTATTATTAGTCAGTCATTTAGGAGATGTGACTTACAGGGACTCGGGGGTGAACTATGCATCAGCTGCTGCTGCAGAGTCACTTACAGTAGGACTTCTCCGAATTAGATATATAGTTTCTATCGCCTGATTCACTTTGCAGGTGGCCAGTGGAATTTCACATTCCCCTCCCAGACCCTGGTCCCTACCGCTTGTTTGTTGCCGTAGGGCCACCGTAGCTGTATGATGGCGGCGTAGAGCCGGATCATCCCGGACATCCTCTTCAGGAAGCTGTCCTGAGCTTCCACCCCGATGTCATCCACGCGATACCCCAGAATCCTGTGGGAGCAGCCAGGTCAGCAGCTTACACACGCAGCAGCGGTCTCCCAGCCTACACAAGCTTTTTTCCCTTTCTAAAACTTTAAACATGCATGCAATCTTATAACACAAACATATTCTCAAATATATAACGTTAACATTCATCTCATGTAAACCCACAAGCCACACCCATAACCTTGTAATTACCCAAGCTAGTTTTTAGTGGCTCAAAACCACACTGTCCACACATCCAGTACACTAGTGCAGAGGGCAGCAGAAACAGCAGATGAGCTGAAAAACAAGGCTAGGTGTGGCAGCCCAACGTTCAAAAGCAGGCACTGACAGGTATTTTATTGCTGTTTATAAATATCAGATATTTATGTATTGGTTTGTTTTGTAATAAAGCTGGCAAGAGGTGTTTTTTAAACCCTTGGTAAGCACTGCGTTAAAATATCACTCCCAGTGTTCTCTCCCCAGCCCTGCCCGCTGTTTGGTGCTGGCCTTACCTTTGGTAGTCCTCGATGGAGGTGCCCTCCTTCATCGGGGGGTAGCAGGGCACGGAGTAGGGGCACTTCTTGTGTAGGTGAGCCAGAATGAGGTCCCCCACCTTGGGATGGCGCTCCCAGATTCCAGAGGCAACAACTGCAATGGGGAAGGCCGCCTCGTGGTGGGAAGCAACCTCCTCCTCTCCTTGTTTCTGGGGGGACGGGGACGAACGACACAAAAGACGGACGGACAGTGAGGTCAGTTCCTGGTTGTAGGCAACCAGCCATGATGTTAAAGGCCTCCTTTTACACACGTCAAAATAAACCTGGCATAACTGCAGATCCTTTCAGTTGGGTAATAATACATCTAAACACACAGTACACCACACAGCAACCAAAACCTCAGAACAAACGAGGGCACACGACCTCTGAGAAACACACGGCCCCACTCTAAGATGCTCCTGTGTGTCTCTGTATCACTCATCAGTGCTGTCCCGGCCTCGGACACTCACCACAAACTTCTCTGCCAGTTTGTAGCTGACGAAGTCCAGCCCCTGGGGGTGCTGACTGGCGGAGACGGGACGCCCCGCCGACTGGACGCTCTTACAGGACAGCAGGACGTCAATCTTGTCAAAGATCTCCCTCAGCTTCGAGCCTGCAAGGCGAACATCACCGAGAGAGGAATGCTTAATGACGGGAAGCAGCGCTCGATGGGGGAGGGGGGGAGGTATCCTGTTTAAGCAAACGCTCGGGAAAGTCAGGGATGCAAATAAGACTCCCGCTGCATGCTTTTTTTTTTGGATAGAAGGCTGTCAATGGCAAAGGATGACTCCCAGACTTGTGCAAACAGCTTGACAAGCCTCTAAGAAGCGGTGCTAAAATCCAGAGGCAATATTAAATATTAATAAAGATACACACTCAGCGGATGTCAGTACTTAGAGTGAGTAGCGGGGTTCTGAAAAATATAGCGTTACACGTCCCCACGTGTTGCTACAACTGTTTAAATAACGTACCTGGCATTGTTCTTTTAAATGTTAACATCCTGACTGCTTTTAACACTTATAACTTTACTGTTTCACAGCTCTTTTAAAAACACGCGTGTGACATTGAAAGCTGAAGAAGGGTGTAAATGCCTTACAGACAGATAGAGAAGTCTCTAAGCACGCTGACCTGAGATGCTGGAGATCTGGCTGACTGGAATCGAGGCAGCCTTCTGCAGCTCCATGCGGAGCTTCTTGGTCTGCAGAGAATCGGGAAATCAGAACGCGTTCGTTAACAGGTGCAGAAGGAACGAGAGGCTCTGAAATCAACTCGCTGCTCTCCCCATCACTGTGCAGCTTTCATCTCTACAGAGCAGCCCATCTTCTCATGCAAATTACTTATTATTTAGCAGGAGGCTGCAGAGTCACTTCCAATAGAACCTCGTTTGTTTTACGTCTCATCTGCAGGACGGAGCACAAGGAGGTTCAGTGACTCGCTCAGGGTCACACGCGGTGAGTCAGTGGCTGAGCCGGGATTGAACCTGGAGTCGCTTAGTAACAAGCCCCTTTCTTTAATCAACGGATCACCAAGCCTCCGAAAAGGAATTTGTTTTTTTTTAAACTCTGTCATTCGCCGGTCTATCAATTTCAGTAAAAGCATTGTTCAGTGCTCTATTCCAAGAGTCAGTAAAAAATTAACGAGTAAGACTGCCAAAGAGGGGAAAGAAATCAATAGGTGCAAACCATAACAGAGATGTGCTGTAAAGTGTATCAATCAACAATGTTACACACAAGGACAAGAGGGGCAGAGAAATGGGAACAGAACACGGACATTAGATGGTGCAATAAAAGTAACACAGTAGCAGGGATGTTTCAAAGGCAGATTTCTACTGCATCCCCACACGTCACGCGTTATTCCTCTCTCTCTCACACACACACACACACACGTGCACCTGCATGTCCTTGCTGCTGTTGAGCTCCTCGAAGGATGCGGCACACTGCCTGGATAGTTCCTGCAGCTCCTTGTACCACTTCAGAGTGCTCTCCTCAGCCGAGGTCTGCAGCCCTGGACAAAGAAACTTTGTATTCAACTTGGATTCCCAGCACAAAAAGTGGATACGCTTCAACAAATGCATTTTACCTATAGGATCATTTACTGCAGATGAAAATAAATCAATTTTGAAAAAAAAAATAAATAATTGTAAAAAAGAATTTAGCTGGTTTATTTTAACAATTTTAACCCATTCCAGGTTTTACCATGAGCTTGATTAGCCGCAGTGTATAGGTAACAAGCTGTGGTGTGTCTTGTTAAACTCATAGTAAAAACAGGAACGGATCAAACTGCTATGCAAAACGGGAGTCTTATCTCTCTCCCAGTCACCTGCTTTCCTCTGCTTCCCTTTCTGCTCAGCAGGGGGCGCTGTGGTCTGAGGCTTCACCTCCTGCTGCCTCTGAAGCTCTAGCTGCTTCCTCTTCTCCTCCTCCTCCGCTAGGTCCCTCCTCTTCTTCTCCAGGGCCGCCTCGATGTCCTGCCGCATGATGCCGATCATCGTGCGCATTTCCTGCAGTGCCCCTTCTGCCCTCGCCATGTCCTCCGCGCTCGGGAACTCTCCCTGAGAGTAGAGAGAGAGGGAGGGACGAAATCGAAGGGAGTTTACTGGAGGAGCAATCAGCGATCAATTTCCTAAATCGAATACCGGGTAATAAAATCGATGCATTGAGAACACTTCATTATTCAAAAGCAAACACACCATAACGCTGGGGAATGTTCTAAACCACCCTTTCAGTAACCCCCCAGAGCCTGTGGTCAGCTCTGACCTCTGCAGTGGTGCGGATGATCTCGGAGACGTGGCCGCAGAGCTGGTTCCCGCGCACGCTGTACCCGGTCAGGTCGAGGGAGGCCTGGACAGAGTTGGGGTCGATGAGCGTGTTGAGCTGCAGCACCTCCTCCTGGACAGAATTGAGCCGGCGCAGCCTGTCCCGCCCTTCCACCTGCCGCTGGCGTTCTAACTCCGCCTCCCGCAGGCGCTGGAGCTCCGCCTCTCTCAGCTTCAGGTTCTGGATCTAGGAGAGAGGGACAGACTTATGGAGTGGCACATCTCTCTCTCTCTCACACTCACAGGCACACACACAATGCATACTTAGCGTTATGAAGTCTTTGTCTCGACTCTCAAGTTAAGATCACTCTACCTATGAGACACTAGAAATGGACAACTTCAGTGACCTCATGGTCACTGATCACCACAATCTTGAAGGTTGTGGCGCTGCTAAAGAAAATGCTTCCGTATCAAACACTCTATACCAAACCTGTGCCCTGCATAGATCTGTATTCATTTTTAATGACAAGAGAGATTTCTTCCATGCCACGCTAGTTTTAGTGTGTTCATTACAGTGACGGATAGAGGGGGAGGGGAGTTCTGATACCTTCATTCTGTGGCGATGCTCCTCCTTCAGCTTTTCCTGACGCCCCAGAGCCTCCTGGGAACTGTAGTCAACAAAACAAAAAACTATTGTAAAAGGTGCAATGGTCACTGCAGACACAGTTTTTTTTTTTTTTTTAAATTGCAATAAAATCTTTTAAGTTCTTGTACAGTACACACACACTCAGGTGTGTCCGTGCTGTGATGAATGGAGGATTAGCGGCTGAGCTATCCTGTGGTTTCTACCCCTCCTGGGCTGGTTTTACCTGCGCTCCAGCATGTCTCGCACGCTCTGGTACTCCTGCCTTCGTTTCAGCTCCATGAGCTCCTCGAATCTCTTGAGCTGCTCCGACTCCCGGCTGGCCATCGCCCCCACCATCTCCTCCTGCAGCTCCAGCCTCTGCCTCAGCAGCTCCTGCGCACAGACAGGCAAACAGAGACTCGCTCAGTAAGCATACAGGCACACCACACAGTCAGGCCTCTACGAGGTGCATTTAGATACTGTAGGGATGGTGGAAAGATATGAATAGTCCACCTTTGGTGTCGTGCTGAGATGTGTAGAAGGTGTGTGCGTGGGAGGGGCTGCATGTTGCTAAAATGTACAAACCTGAGGACTGGCCGCTGTTTAGAGCCTCAGATCCTCAGGGCAGGACATGTCCTGTAAGTATAATATGCCAGCCAGACCTGGGCTCCATTCTAACTGTAACTTTGCAATTCATAAATTAATTGATCGACTGCAGTTGTAATTATACTGTGCAACTGATCGATTACAAGAACAATGATTGCATGACAAATAAATCACTAACTGGACCGTATTTACAACCACTTTGGGCGACCCCATTTGTTCGATAAAACCGTTCTATAGCATGTGTCTGTATTTGTAGCTGCGAGGGCTGCCGCGGTTCTTTAGAATAAACAGAGTGATCATGATACTGTGTGGAGCTGTTGACGTTGCTTCGTTTGTGTCATTAGAATTGTAATTACTGCAGCATATTTGTAACTACGATTCTGCTGTAATTGTAACTGGGATTGAACCCTGGTCTGCTGCCTGCCTTGATCCTCAGAGTACTTCCTCCTTACCTGTGCCTTTTCCCGGTGGTTCTTCTCACAGACCCGGATGCAGCCCTCCACCTGCGTGGCCCGTGCAGACAGCAGGAAGATGGAGGGGTCGGGGTCCTTCTGAGTGTTCTCCACAGCATCGCCCTGCAAAGCACAGAGTCAGAGCCACAGAAGACAGAGTCAGAGCCAGAGCCAGGGAAGAGAGAGTCAGAGCCAGAGAAGACAGAGTCAGAGCCACAGCCAGAGCCAGGGAACAGAGAGTGTCAGAGCCAGAGAAGAGAGAGTCAGAGCCAGAGAAGAGAGAGTCAGAGCCAGGGAAGAGAGAGTCAGAGCCAGAGAAGAGAGAGTCAGAGCCAGAGCCAGAGCCAGAGCCAGGGAAGAGAGAGTCAGAGCCAGAGCCAGAGCCAGGGAAGAGAGAGTCAGAGCCAGAGCCAGAGCCAGGGAAGAGAGAGTCAGAGCCAGAGCCAGAGCCAGGGAAGAGAGAGTCAAAGCCAGAGAAGAGAGAGTCAGAGCCAGAGCGCTCAGGGAGTAACCAGGAACTGCGTGAATCTCCCACATGACAACCTAGTAAAACCAGGAATGGATCAAACTGCTATGCAATGGGAGTCTTATTGCCACCCCTGCTTTATTTATATATATATATGTTTGAAAGGAGGTATAACTGTAGTGTACAAACATGAAAATAAATATAAATCTTGTTTTTGGATGCACAAGTACATTTCAGACAAAAGTCTTTCTTCAGCTGTGTCGAAAAAAGTAAAACTCAGTGCAGTAACTCGTTATTTTTTAAGAATTCTCTGTCTCTCTGTTTATGTATTTATTTTATACACAGGGCGATTAGAAAGTCAGTTCACCACATCAATGGTACGGTGCGTTGATGTGGTAAACTCACCTTCTAATCACCCTGTATATACAAACACCAAAACACAAAAACTAAACAGCAGGGTTCCTCAGCCTTGCTGAACTGAAGTGAGTTAAGACAGGCTGCTGCTGGATTGCTGTGGGCAAGGTCGTGTGAGAACAGGAGTGAGAGACGGGACCCTCGCTCACCTGCACCTCCTCCCACTCGATCGCGCCTCGGGGCTCTGCTGGAGGGGAGGGGTCCCGGGCCGGTGCGGAGGGCTCTGCGGAGAGCCCGGTCACAGAGACAGGGCTGGAGGGGGCTGCTTTCTGGGGCGATCGAGAACTCAGCTGCCGGAGGACCCATGCAGAGAGGCAGGGGGTCGTGTTCACACTCTCCAATACACCCTGCAAAGACAAAGGATCAAACACTGTCATCAGAGCTAAACCGAGGACGCGGTAAAACATCTCTCTCATCAGAGCCTGGTCACCCGGTCATCTCTCTCATCAGAGCCTGGTCACCCAGTCACCTCTCTCATCAGAGCCTGGTCACCCTGTCATCTCTGTCATCAGAGCCTGGTCACCCAGTCACCTCTCTCATCAGAGCCTGGTCACCCAGTCACCTCTCTCATCAGAGCCTGGTCACCCTGTCATCTCTGTCATCAGAGCCTGGTCACCCAGTCACCTCTCTCATCAGAGCCTGGTCACCCAGTCACCTCTCTCATCAGAGCCTGGTAACCCAGTCACCTCTCTCATCAGAGCCTGGTCACCCTGTCATCTCTGTCATCAGAGCCTGGTCACCCAGTCACCTCTCTCATCAGAGCCTGGTAACCCAGTCACCTCTCTCATCAGAGCCTGGTCACCCTGTCACCTCTGTCATCAGAGCCTGGTCACCCAGTCACCTCTCTCATCAGAGCCTGGTCACCCAGTCACCTCTCTCATCAGAGCCTGGTCACCCTGTCATCTCTGTCATCGCTCTCATCAGAGCCTGGTCACCCGGTCATCTCTCTCATCGGAGCCTGGTCACCCGGTCATCTCTCTCATCGGAGCCTGGTCACCCGGTCATCTCTCTCATCGGAGCCTGGTCACCCGGTCATCTCTCTCATCGGAGCCTGGTCACCCGGTCATCTCTCTCATCGGAGCCTGGTCACCCGGTCATCTCTCTCATCAGAGCCTGGTCACCCGGTCACCTCTCTCATCAGAGCCTGGTCATCCGGTCACCTCTCTCATCAGAGCCTGGTCACCCGGTCATCTCTCTCATCAGAGCCTGGTCACCCGGTCATCTCTCTCATCAGAGCCTGGTCACCCTGTCATCTCTCTCATCATAGCCCGGTCACCCGGTCATCTCTCTCATCAGAGCCTGGTCACCCGGTCACCTCTCTCATCAGAGCCTGGTCACCCGGTCATCTCTCTCATCAGAGCCTGGTCACCCGGTCACCTCTCTCATCAGAGCCTGGTCACCCTGTCATCTCTCTCATCAGAGCCTGGTCACCCTGTCTGGCTGCCTGCATGGCTTATTGGTTGGGAAAGTCACTTAAAAACAATATGACAGAATGTATGTCGTTTGGGTTGGGTTTATGTTTAATTTTATTTTTTTATTTGGAACACACACACACACACACACACACACACACACACACACACACACACACACAGTCTAGACTAAACTGAAACTTAATAACAACGCGTTATAAAAGTGATGACCACAAAATACAGCCGCTCTAAAGATCTGTAACCTGCATACAGACAGTTCAACGTGCATGTTACAGAGTTTTCACTCTACCTCGCCCTTTTCCAGCCAGTCTGTGTTGTATTTCAGTTTCCCTTTGCTGGAGTTCTTCAGGGCTTCGAGTGTATCCCAACGCAAACTCTCGGCAGGCATCGTTTAAATTCGTGAACACCAAACGGGAAACTCTAAAGATACGGTGCAGAAGTCACTCCACACACCGCAGACTATCCAATATCACAGTCTCCAGCATTGACACTGTACCAACGAATGAAACTCCACTTCCCTTTCCGGGTTATTGTTACACAGAGTGTTTTTAAATAAAGATCTGGCGCCCCCTTGTGGAAAAATAGTAGAGCGCTTGCATTCTGGTTGCAGGATCCCTGCTGTTTGATGGAATCGTTTTTGGAATACACTTGGTATTATTTGCATGCTTCCTTATTCTAAATAGAACACATGATTCTGCAAAAATTCAAATCCTGCCGGCCCTGCCTGCATAGCATATACCCAAGCGAGCTTCCAAAACTTCCCCAGCCAGGCGTGTTTGAACAAGGGGTGTATGTAATTTGGATTCTAAGATAAGAGCCAGTAACAGACGTCCAGAGCTCAAACTGGGAAGGTTTTAGTGGTCTCTATAGAAACACCTGGTACGCATGTCATTTAGGTTTTCCGTCTAGATTTAAATGCATAACACTTCATATTGTGATTATTTATTTGAATTTATCTAAGAATTTTCCTGATTCATACACTTTTAAAAAAACTACCTAAAAAACTGAATTCTTAAAATGCAGGCATTTTCTTAAATGACGTCTGTCTTTTGTTTAGAGAAAAGTAAATCACAGGGGTTGCAAGGAGACAGCAGCAGTTAAAAAGGAGAGGATTTATTTAGCAATGTCAACAGTCATGAATTTTTTTTTTTTTTTTTTTTTTTTTACAAATAATTGTCAATTTATGTACAATATATATTTATATAAAAAATACACACAAACAAACATAGGCACAAATCCGATATTTGTACAACACACAAGAAACTTGAACCTTTGACCCCCTCGAGCACATAAACACAATGCAGCATGGAAGCCCCAGGTGATTTATATTAACGGTATTAAAACGGGGCTCATTTGAGGTTCATCAGATAGCACGGTTGGTAAATTGCTGCCAATTTTTTTATTTTTTTATCTTAAGATAATTTCAGTTGATTTCATTTTCACACTGCTTTTATTTCTTCGGCATTCTTTGTGTTGAATTAAATTAAGTGGGAGTGCCACGCTAAAATGATATTACAAGACAAGCACAATATATATGGATGGCTGGATTCCCTCAGTGATTTTGGGGAAGGGCGCATCCCCCCCCCCACCCCCCGAGAGAGCTGCAGGAGGCAGGGTAGCCCCTCAGATCGGGGAGGGCGGGCGGAGGGTGGACGAGGTCAGCGCTGAATCCCCGAAGACGTTGGCGTAGGAAGCCTTGAGGAAATGCACGTAGTTCTGCAGGCTGCGATTGGTGCTCTCTGACTGCTCCAGACGATCACGCAGATCCTGCAGACGACTCTGGAACCGACGATCCGCCTGAGGAACAACAACGGCAGAAACAAACAAACAAACAAACAAACAAACAAACAGTCAAACACACTCTGGGCACCCCGACGCAAGACCACCAGAAAGGCATCCGAACTGCCCTCTATATCAACCCAGGCTAGAATGGAACTGAATTTCTAACAAACCAGAGTTAAAAAAAAGAAGATGCTGTCTGCAAGGTCTAGCAAATCCACCACAGTGCCAACACTTCCTATCCTGTGTAAAGATGTTACACCGAGTAGAGAGCACAGGGTTCTAATGTTAAAAAAGCCTCTCTTCTACAATGAAAGACACCCCAGACCCACAAGGTATTCGCTTATAGAATAAACAGGGTCTCCTTACATCCTCTTTGGACCTGCGATGCTGGTTCAGCTCGGTTTTGGTCCGGCTCAGCTGAGTCTCCAGGTCCAGAACCTTTGCCTGGGTCGCCCGCTCCTTGGACACTGCCCTGTCTCTGTTCTGATCCACCTGGTCCACAGAGAACACACAGAACAACCCAGGGTTCAAGGACACTTCTGCATCAGGGCATCACTTACAACAGAGCAGATATGGTGAATGAGTTCGCTGTGCATATATATGTCTATATATAAAAACATTTCACAGTGGAACCCTCTTCCTCAGAACAGGACTCCAGAGCCATGCCCCCAGGACAGTGTTTAATGACAGCAGTGTTTCCCGGGTCAGTACTGTGTCCTCACCTGGTGCTTGGCATCGTCGATGGCTGCCTCTAGCTGTCGTGCCATGGCACTGCACTCCCGTGTCTTCTCCTCCAGACGCAGCTGGTTCTGGTGGATGCTCTCCTCTCGCTTGGCGATCACCTGGACCAGGTCTCTGTTCTGAAGGTTCGCTTCCTCCAGCTTCCTGTACGGGGGAGGGAGAGGGGTTACGAACACTCACAACACATTGAAAAGGTTAAAAAAAAAAAAAATCTTCTGCTTTTTTTTTTCGCAGAATGTTAATAAAACCCCATCTGGATTAATACAGAGTCATAGAGCGGCTGTGTTTAGATTCACCGCTGTTTAGATCATTAAAATCCTCCCTCCCTCCCTCAAAGCAATGTCTGACCTCTCCAGGCTCTCCACTCTCTGCTGCAGCTGCTTGTTCTCCTCAAGCAGGGAGAGGTTCTTCTCTCGGACACTCTCCACCAGGCTCCCCTGCTGCTCCACCTGCAGCACCGAGGAAAAAGACAGCAAACCCCTCTTTATCAACACGCTTCTACCTCATTTATCAGAGGTAGAAGTGTACACACACACACACACACACACACACACACCAGTTAATAATCCTCCTCATCATAAGAAATCAAAATCCACAGATTATAAACCAGTCCGGATCAGCTGTCTTTATTTACTCTCCTGAACCAGGGATCAGGAAGCGAATGGAGGCTTTTTTCTCTTCTTTGTTCCTGGTCAGCACTGGGGTTGAGCCCTGCCCAGGGGGCTCTGGTTGAGTTTCTGAAGCGCTCCCCCCTCACCTTGACCCGGAGTTCCGTGAGCGCGCTGCTCTGCTCGGCAGCCCTCCTGTCGCAGCTCTGGACCTGCTCCTGGGACTCCTGCAGCTTGAGCTCGGTCAGTTTGAGCAGCTCGGGCAGGGGTTCCAGCTCTGACATGCGGCCCTGCAGCTGCCTCCTCACCAGATCGATCTCCTTGTTCAGCTCCTCGCGGATCTGCTGGCCCTCCTCCTCTGCCAGCTCCAGCTTCAGGGAGTACTCGTCCGCCTCTGAGCGAGTCTTCAACACCTGCGGAGAGGAGAGGAGAGGTTAGGGTGCATGTATTTAACTTTAAAAAACAAGCCTTTTTGACCCATCATCAGCCAGCTAACTAAACTCCAATACAAATCAATACCCCCCACCCCCAGTGACTCACCTGGGATTTGTAGCTGTCCACTAGACTCCCGTACTGCTTGACCGATGCCTTCAGCTGCTGGACCTCAGACTGGGAGAGGGTCAACTTGTCCTCAATAGTGGACACGTTAGCCTGAAGAGGAAAACAAACATTCCTTTACATCTGCAATCTGCAAGTCCTTGTTCTAACATGGATATGGACTGTGGATATTCCCAGCACGCTAGACATAGCCAAAAGCTGACTGAAAGATATTTAAAAAGTAACAGGACTGTGTGCAATTCGATTCACTGGTGCACAGTGCCCTTACTGGCCATTCCCACGCACCCACCCTGAGCCTCTCGTTTTCCAGCTTGCAGGAGGTGTTCTCGGAGGTGAGCCGGTGCAGTCTGTCCAGCAGCTCGTCCCTCTCGGCTCGCGCCTTGTCCTCCGAGCTGCGCAGCTGCTCTGTCAGGTGTGTAACTCGACTGCGGAGAAGGAGAGGAGAGAGAGAGAGAGAGAGAGAGCGAGCACACTGAATGAAATGCAGGGCCCGAGCACAGCAGCATCGCTGTCAATTCAACACACAAGTACGTTTCACCATCATCTCTCTCAAACCGGAATTGTAACAGCCGTGCTGGACCAGCCCTCACTTGTTCATGACGGTGATCTCGATCTCCATCTGATTCCTGTCCTTCAGCGCCTGGCTTTGACGGCTCCTCCAGCTCTCTGCTGCAGACAGGGCGTCCGCCAGCTGGGTCTCCTGCAGACACAAGAGACACACGCAGGGAGTGGGGGGGTAGGGTTACCAAACTGGGGGTCTCAGCCAGCACAGGACTATGAAGACAGAGAACCTGGAAAACCACAACGGCGTTCTGCTGCCCTCATCTGACGGGGACTGATCTGAAGGAGCCTGCTGTGCTTCGCTCACCTTCTCCAGGAGCTGAGCGCTGAGCTGGCCCGCGGTGTCCTCGCTGCGGTCAGCCCGCTGTTTCTGGGCGCGCGTGGCTCTCTTCAGGGCCTCCTTGTCCCCCTCTACGCGTCTCTTCAGCTCCTTCTGCTGCTCCTGCAGGTGGTCCATCTCCCCGCGCTGCTGGGCCATCGTCCGCTCCAGGTTCTGTGGGAGGAGAGAGGAAACGAGGGGTCTCGGAGACGATACAAAACCCACCACCCCTCCCCCCCGAACCATTAGCCTTCCGCAACCCTGTGTTCAGTTACGGCTTCTTGTCAGGTTACAGGTGTAACGAGTTTGTGTGACCTCAGCTCTCCGGGTGGATAGAAGGTGGCATATTTACCCTGATCTGGACATTCAGTCGGTTGTTCTCGGACTCTTTGTTGCGGAGCTGCCCTTGCAAGTGAGCGCGGGTTGTCTCCAGGGTTTTGGAGAGCTCTCCTGCAGTCCTTGCGTTCTCCTGCAGGGGGAAGAAAGCACAACTATTAAATGACCCTGCTCAGCTTCGCTATCGATTGGTTCGGAGTGCTGATCGCAATCTGTACCATTTCTTAACTCGGAAGAGATTTTCCACAACGGCGGACTCTTTGTTACCTTTTCAGTCTCCACCTGAATAAGAAGCTGATCAACCTCCTGCTCCCTCTCCTGCAGTTTCATCAGCAGACTCTGGAAAAAAAAAATACAACATCTGCTGGTAAAAAAAAACAGCTATTAGTCTGGTATTAGCTTCATGACGGCCCGGTTTCTCTCCTCGCATGTCAGCACCCAGCCCTGCACGGGATACTCACAGTGTTTTCTGCCTCATACCCGGTCAGTTTCTTCAGAAGCACTTCCCTCTGCTCAGCCAGCCTCATTGCATCTGTCTGCAAACCACAAGTTAATAAACAGAGCGACAGAATACAGTTTGAAGCGTCGCAACACCAGCAGTGTTAAACTAAACCAAACTTCTCAGTCCAGAAGACTTGAAACGTTTTTCTTGCCAGACTCAAATGTTTCTTTAGGATTTGCTCAGATCGGAAGGCAGTCTTTAGACCAACGCCCTCATCAGTTTTATGGGTTCCGCTGACGGTCAAAACATAAGAGAGGCAGTAATAGTAGGTAAAAAAAACTTGAGAGTGAGACAAATTCGATCATTATTCTTGTGTTTTCAAAGTTCTATAGTACGTTTCTGTATTTGTACCTGTGATCATTACTTTGTTATTTATAGTTAACATGCTAATGTGTGTATTTGTTTGTGTTACTTTGTACTGCAATGGTAATTATAATTGTAATGAATGCAGCAGGATTGTAACCCATTGGAATTGAACACAACAGCATTGGAACTGCAATTCGAGCAGATAATGGATACAGTCCCAGAGGACCCCAGAGGAAATCCCAGCCCTGGCGCAGGCTCTGGTTCTGGGTTCTGTCGCACTCCTACCTCGCGGCTGTGCTGCTCTCTCAGGAGGTGGCGCAGGGTCCGGTTCGTGGTTTCGAAGGTTTCCAGCTTCTGCACAAGTAGCTCCTTCTGCCTGGCGATCAGGTTCACCTCGGAGCCGGACATTCGCTTCTCCTGGGCAATGACACAGGATCTCACAGTTACAAACCGAGCCAGACTGCAGGGCTGGGCAACACACCAGGGATGGAAATAAGACTCCCATAGCAGTTTGATGCATTCCAGGTTTCACTACGAGTTTAATGAGACACACCTGAGCTTGTTACCAAGACACACTGGAGCTCATCGCGCTCCTAGTAAAACCGGGAATCAGTGCTTGCAACAGGAGTCTTATCTCCATCCAATTGCTCAGGTATGTCTTATTAAACTCCTAGTAAAACCAGGAATGGATCAAACTGCTATGCACTCTCCTGTGGCGTGGAGAATGCATGGTGTGGGTTAACTATGAATAAAGACAGCTGCTTCTGTTGCAACCTGGGACTTGAATGCAGTCGGGATGCACTCACGCTCTTCAGGGCGCCGATGGTCTCCCGGAGCGCCGAGACCTGCTTGGATGCTGCAGCTCCATCCATCTCGGTTTCCACCAGCTTCTTCAGAAGAGCGTCCTTCTCATACAGGAGGTGCTCCTTCTCCAGCCTGGGAACACACACACACAGAGCCGTCAACAACTTCACTTAGGGGTTGATTTGATCAGGTTTGTATCTGAATCCAATTCAATCAGCTATCTTGCAAATCCTGCACTTCCTCTAATGGTGTACCTAATGTAGTCCCAATCTATATTCTCAATACAGGGACGGAAACGAGGCTCCCACTGCATAGCAGTTTGATCCATTCCTGGTTTTGCTACGAGTTTAATAAGACACACTTGTGAGCTACACACCGTGGCTAATCAAGCTCCTAGTAAAACCTGGAATGGGTGAAACAGCTGTGCAACGGGAGTCTTCTTTCCATCCCTGTGGCGCTCAACGGTTCTCTTACACCAGTGGAGTCCGGTACCTGGAGTAGTCTGTCTCCACTCTCATCTTCTCGATGCTCTGCCTCAGCATGCTGTTCTCCCTCTCCACCTCTGCCAGCTCCTCCTCCTGCTCCTCGATCACGCGCTTTGAGGCTGTCAGCTGCTCCCCTCGCTTCTCCAGCAGCTGCTCCTTTTTGCGCAGCTCCACCTTCACACAAGAGGCAAAGCGTTACCACCCTGCGGGACCCTCACAGGCTAAACGGGGGTGCAGGAGAGGCACCGCTCCGCTCCGGGGTTCTCTGTCCAGCCCTGGCATCGTTCTGGCAGTCAGTGCACGGCTCACCTGGCTCTTGAGGCTGCCCACTTGGTTCATCAGGCTGTCGATCTTCTTCTCGTACTGCTGCATGCGCCCGTGCACGGCGTCCTCCTCGTCAGTGGAGAGGTCGGACAGGCGGAGAGCCGAGGGAGCGGGATCGTCATTCACCGGCGTGATCTCCAGGCGGTGCGTCGGCCCCTGTGGGGCGGCACCACGAGAACAACGTTAGCACGGAGCTGCGGAAATCCGAGCACGAAAGCAAGGGCGGCCAAAGCAGGCCCTTCCACTCCTGGTCTGTGTGCCAACCCGGTTCTGAAATCGGAAGCACCTAAACACCTAGCGATTTCACCTGGCTTTTTCAAAAGCATCTCTCTACAAACACATTGGGAGGCTGGGGCATGAAATGACAACACTGCATTTTAAAAGGGACTGGACTGCACAGTACCCACCTCCCAGTTGTAGGCAGCATCCCGGACAGAAGCCTTTCCGGGAGGGATCCACGGGATTCGTGTTTTTACTTTGGCCGTCGCTCGGAGATTCCCGGTCTCTTTTTTCAGCTTTGCCTCCCGGATCTTCATCTTAAAATACAACATGTCGCATACATTAGGGAGATCAGAAGGTCAGATGCTTAATGAAACTTGGAGAGGTACTCCGAAAGACAACGCCATTCTAAGACTCATCTGTAACTACATCCTTACTGAGGTTTCCAGTTCTGAATCATACACCCCATACTGTAGATCAGAGGTTCCCACCTGAAAAAGGCAAATTACACACCAGAAAAACTGTACTGCAGTGAAGAGAGACCACAGCCTTCTCTCACCACGGACGGGAGTTTTAGGGAGACCCCAGTTTGAGAACCACTGCTGTAGATGACGATACTGACCTGAGCAGCCTTGGACGGTGAAGTCCTCTGGCTCTTCTTCACGTGAACATGCACAGGCGTGCTCTCGTCCACGTGGACATGCAGAGGGGGGGACGAGGCACGGGTCTTCATCGCTCTTCTCTGAGAAGAAAATATAGTGGGGGGGGGGAGGGTTTACTAAGCTTTTGTCACTTTTATCCCCCCCTATTGCTAACTAATAATAATGCTCTTTCCCCACCCTTGCATTTTAATAGATTTTGCAAACTTAGCAATTGATGAAAATCTGTTCCTAATGCACCGAGACTCAAATCAGCTTCGATGGGGAAGACACCCTGTATATTTACACAGTACCCAGGTATCACACCGTGTAAAGTCCGCTGTTCAGCTGCAGCGCATCACAATAGTTTGAATGTACAGAATTTATCTGCATCGCTTTACCAGAACGCACACCTTGTTTGCACTTCAGTTTGTTTACATTCCCCAGAGGTCGTTTTTAGCTTCCGTAACACGAGCTTCAATGCAACGTTCTGCATTAGAATCCCCTCCATCTCGAAGCCAGTGTTTACACTTATAATAATCCATTTTATTAATCGGGGTCACCGCTGACGTAAAGCAAAAACCCGCAAAGAAAAAAAACAACTAAAACTTCGTATTTCTCCATACTTTTAGCAAAATCTGTAAACATAATTGTAACACGTATCGAATTATAAATAACTTAAGTCCAGAATTGGCTGCATATTCCAATAATGGTTTGTTTAAATATCTATCGATATCAGAATCTGACTTTTTTTTTTGTATCGCATGAACCTAATTACTGTGAATACGAATTTGATGCATGTAATTCGTGTAATTGAACACCGTTCGTAACCTTATTGTAATAGCCAATCTGTCACAAGTACCACAACGTTGCCTACCGTCTACAACTGCATGTCCGTGTACAACCATTCATCAATTTAAATGTTAAATTAAACAAACACCAACGAAAATGTCTATGTCGTGTTCATTTCTGCAAACAGTACCGATACTGTGTGTACTATTATTTATACGTTTAAAATGACAAATGCAGCACATTGATAGCACCGATTACAGAACAACTATGTCATGACACGCTCAACAAAACCAAAAAAAAACATTTCTTACCATGCGAAAAAATAAACAAAACTAATTTCAACCTCCCTTCTCCTGCTGTTCGCTTTGCAGCCCTTGCTTCCGGCACGCTCCTTGTTCGCACCTCATTGGCCCGTTCAAATCTATTTAACTGCTCTGTCGGCTTCTGATTGGGGGAGAAGGTCTGACCTAGGATATTCTATTTTACTGTTGCCGGTGGCAACCGTGAGCTACCCTGTGTTACCTTGGCATCCAAGCCAAACAAGTCTACTGGTTTTAGTGGTTTGAAGCGGTGGTACGTGTTGGCTGTTGTTGCTGACAGGCGCTTGACAACACTATCCGAAACTGGCACTGACGTTAACCCCTAAGGTGCCACAGCTCAGCTGGTGCTGATGTCACAACCACGTTGAGTTGTACAATATGTCTGTCTGGTGTCTGTTTATCATGAACAGCGTCAGACTCTGCAGTTCAACATTACTGTGCCCTTCAGATTTCATTCTCCGGTTTTGCACATTTGCTAGGCAAAGACAGTTTGAGTAATAAGGCAACGTTTTGAATTCTGCAGATTAATTTACATCTTGAGCTTTTCAGATTGTCATAGAAACTCAGAGACACCATGAAATAATCAGCTATTTAAATAACTTGGATAAATCGAAACCCAGGATCTCAACAGCGAACTAAAAATTAAGAACTAATAATAAAGACACAACAAGCAAATAGACTTTATTCATCTTTATTCAGGGTCTGCTCCTAGCATCCTTACACAGCCAGCGCTGCAACATTTTTTTTTTTTTAGAAAGTCACTTTACAGTATTTATAGATTGCAGAATATTAACAATTAAGTGCTTTTAAATAAACGTGATATTTCACCCCCCCCCGAGGAAGACTTACAAATACAGATCACCCACCCCCGGCCCCCTGAACATGATCACTGCTCCAGGAAATCTATCCACACGTATAAACAAGGCAGTCTGGCTGAGGCGGCAATACGCTTCTAAAGGTTCCTTAGCTGGATTTTTAATCAAGGATTTAGATATTGACTTCCAGCAGCATTCACTGTTCTCTGACCACGAGGAGATCGTTATTACAGGGGCGTGCAATTTCCACTTGCACAGTACAGTTAGGTCCTCCTGTACTGTTATTAAACTTCATTGACAGACAACATGACCTGCTTCCAGGTCTAAAGGGCTGCCCTGATCAGCCACAGCTGGATTTTCTTACAGCATTTCACAGCAGTGGACGAAACCCCCATCGCCACGGTAATCCCGTGAATACCTTTAAAAACAGGCTGTTGGTGTAATCCCAGGGGATCCTAGATCAAACCTCGTTAATTAACTAACGATAGCTATAAATCTCGGAGGACTTGCGCACACCTGCGTTTTCTGTATACACTCCTTAATGTTCTGCATGGGTATAAGTATAAGCTACGAAAATCTGATTAAACGTCTGAAGCCAATACAAAAAAAAAAAAAAAAAGCGCTCTCTTCAGCTCAATAAGTTATTCAAATATATACCCCTGAAGCTCAGAACTACACTATGACCGCTACCATGGATAACCATGGTGTGTAACAGAAATGACTGCGGTAGCGGAGGGCAGCGCGGAGTCCTGTTAGTCTGAAGATCCTGGAATAGGTTTCTGTATATTGAAGAGCTGCTGCACATTGTCAGGGAGAACAAGCCTGTATACATTTACAGACAAAAAAAAAAAAAAAATCTGAAATGTTCATTAGAGACTCTCTGTATATGATCACTCTCAATATATCACAGTATTACAATCCCTACAGTTTAGAAAAGAGAACAATGCAGTATCGGTCCAACAGCTCCCCCTACAGGATGGCAGACACACTGCATCTTATAATTTAATTGAAAACACAGCTTGCTCAATATTTACCATTCTTAAAACATGTCCCGTGCAAATTACTACTGAAACTGTAGGATTACCAATAATACACAATCGATACTGTGAACAGTTTGTGTCCTTCATTGTAGGGTCTGGCATGGTCTTAAGTTTAAACAAGAGAAAGGATCTTGACCCACACCAAATCTAAGGCTGGGGTCTTCAGGAAGATAATGAGAATCTGGGGTTCTGTTTGGGAGATGGATGAGGGGGCAGCCAGGTTTCTAGAACAGAGGAGGTTAGGAGACTGCATAGCAGCTGGATCCACTCCAGGTTTTACTATGAGAGTTTAATAAGACTCGTCTGTGCTTGTTACCTATACAACGTGGCTAACCAAGCTCGAAGTAAAACCTGGAATGGGTGAAGGTGTAGCCATTGCAGCTCCCAGTGCTCCAGGTGTGGAACACAGAGGTGATTCAGGCATCTGTTTCATGCCCTCCTCTGTTCTGTAAGCCTCGGGTCGGGTCACTAGTGCTTCCCCTGGTGCTGCTTGATCGCTCTCTCCATGTGCTCGTACCAGGGCTGCACGCTGGTGTGGGCCATCATGTCATCGAAGGCCTGCAGTCCCTCCATCACACGCAGCACCCCATACACCGCCTGGGGAGGGACACGGGGAACATTTTCAATATATATGAGTGTGTCCAAAACCTTCAGTATTTCAAGCATGAAAGGGTTTCAACAATGGTTGTTGCTGAATACGGCCAGATCCTTTTGTTTTTCTGGACTCCAGTGCTGTTTCTAGGGGTTTCGCACAGAGATGTTCCTACCAGGTCAGCGAGGTTGGGTCGAGTGCCTCCCATGAACTGCCTCTTCTTGCCAATGGCTGTGACCCAGTCGTTCACGGCCTTGTACAGGTCCTGCCTGACGTCGCTCTGCAGCTCGTGTCTGGGAATGGAAGCACAGCACAGGGTGGGCAGTCAGTGCTGGAGCAAACCGAGCCACAACAGGGACACACTACATCTTCAAGCAGTTTCTTTACATTAATGTCCCCCATAGAATCCCTGAAACGTGGGTCTGCTTTAGTTTCCTTCATTATATGCCAGCCAGCCAGCCAGCTCCCCCGCCCGTACCTGCTCTTGAGCCTCTTGCTGATGATGAACATGGCGGCCGCGCCCAGGTACTTGGCGCAGAAGCCCTCGAAGGAGCCGAACTTGCCCTCGCGGACGATGTAGTCGAAGGAGGCCAGAGCTTCGGTCGGGGTGCGGTACACGTTGGGGGAGATGAGGTGAACCAGCCAGTCATCCACCCAGCGACGCCACCTAACCTCCTCCCTGAGAGGGATGGGAGGAGAGAGAAGCACATCAACACCATTAACAGGGAGGACACACGCACGCACGCACACGAGCCAGCACACACACACACACGCGCACACACACGAGCCAGCACACACACGAGCCAGCACACACATACATACACGCACGCGCACGTTTCCAACACCTGTTGATCAAAACTGTGTACTCCAGGGTCAAGCTGTTCATCTCCACTTGAACAAACCCATTCACGTCATGGTTCACAACTTCAAAAATGAAATCACAAACTCAGGGAAACCTAGAATAAGAAGTACCCAAAACCGCGCGTACCAGGAGTAAAGAAAGGAGTCACAAGTCCTAGAGTAGCCCCACCATTTGAAAAACCTTCTTGGCAAGTCGATCCCAAGACACACAAACCTTCCTAATTACTATAACCTAGATTCCAGCCCTCTTGAGACCCTGTGCCAAGGAATGGAGACAACCAGGGCTGGAGTTCCATTGCAGCTCCATTTCCTTTTAAGAGTTCCAGTTCCAAACCCCTTCACCTCACTGATCTGCATTCCACAGAAGAGCTTCTCACAGCGGCGACACGTTCACTTGGCTTCGAATGAAAGCAGCTGATCAACCACGACCATGATCACGCCTCTATAACACCAACCCCCCCTTCCTTCCAAGGAATGGGAATCGAAATGGATTTTAAAACTCAGGAACTGACCTCAACCGCGGAGACAACAGACTTCATCCTGATGGATGGAAGGCATGAGAAACGGCAGGTGTGACACACACCGCGGATCCCTCGAAGGACTTACTTCATGGACTCTTTGGAAGGGTAGTGCTCTTCCACTTCCTGCTCCCCCAGCATCACCCAGTACTTGTTGCTGTATTCAGTCACCTCCTTCCCTTTCTCGTCCTTGTACTTCATCTCAGGGTAGTACGAGAGAATCTGCTTCAGGTTTTTATCCCTGCAGGATGAAGCAAGGAGACAGTAGCTAACACACCGTGACCTACACTTAGTCTTCAAAGGCCATGAACAGCAGCATGTTGATAAAGCTGCTCATCAATATGCCAACAAGCCTTCATCAGTAACAACCGGTTGCCAAGATATAGCCTTTGGTGTCCACCGCGTGATCAAGGATTGGTATAAATACATGAAATCGACGCAGAGGTTAGATGTTCTTACTTCGATATCATGTACGTCTTGATCGCGCTGCTTATCACAGACGAGTCGTTCAGCTGCTGTGGGGAACACACACAAAAAAAAACACTTTAGCAAGTCCTGGGATTTGTATTACTTTAAAATCACATGTAGTTGCCCTTGATATAAATATCCTGATAGACATGAATTATAATGAAATGGGTGTCATATACCTTTACTGTATATCTCAATTATTATTTAAACAAAAGGTTGGTTGGCATTCCATAAAACACTAACAGGGCAGAACTAGACAGCGAAAGTACTCGGGTGAATGATGCACATGGATCTGCAGTAGCCCTGCACAGTTTATTTCTTATCCAGACGCTAGTGGTACTCACCAATGTTTCGCCGTCGTCCGCCAGCAGGATGGGCACTTTCCTGTACTGGGAGAACTGGATTTCTTTCCGCATGACTGGGTTGACCTCCACGATGTCATAGGGCAGCCCATGGTAGTCGAGGAAGGCTCGGACCTTGCTGCAGAAAGGGCAGGTCTTATACTGGTACAAGGTCAGCCGCAGGTCACCCGTGTCAGACTGGACCGAAGCAAAAGGGTGTTACGCGCGCACAAACGCAGGCGTTCGGATTCAACGTCATCATTGTGAAAAACAAACGCCAGCTTCCGTGTATGCACATGGTCGAGCGTCACCGCGCATTGTTTATACACGTAGCTACGGTAGAAATTAATATTGACATTCAAATGTCCTTATAAAGCAACACTTTTACACTCAGTAAAACAAGTCACATTATACAAGACTAGCAATTTAAACCAACAGCAAATTATTTGAATACAGCATGCTGCCGAAGCTAAATTAATAAGCAACTTCTTGTCATCCAGATTCAAAAACACAACTTATCTTCTTAAGCTAACGCTACAAATACATTTTTAATTACGTGCTACATCGATATTGTATCGTGCAGAATAATGTCAATGCGTTTTTGTTTTAAAATATAAAACACATTTTTTCATTTTTTCTTATATATATATGGTTGCGCTCTCATACCTGCGGTGCCATTTGTTGCGCGAATTGACTGTGGAAACAGGATTTAACTGTGTGGTACAATCCCAGTCCTCCTCCACCGAGCAGGAACGCACATCCCAACACCCTGCCGCTAACTCTCCGACCCGGGAGAGTCCAAAACCATTTGGATCGGAACCCCGAACCGCCCCCGGTTCCATACGACCTCCCCGCTCCTTGCAGCGGAACCCGCGGCACCAGCGAGCTGACAGGACCGGCGATACCGCCGCGGGTCCGGAGAAACTGCAAGCCGATCCGTCCAAGTGCTCCACCACAGGCAGCTGCCATCTTTCTTTTACATAACCCTCCCACAATGCCCTTGGAAAATAACAAGCGCGATAAGATTGGCTTGCAGCAATGAGCCGTGAGCACATGGTGGAAACAGAGCCTTGGAAATACAGGGCCAGCAAATAACTATAATTACACTTTTCATGATGATGCGAAAAAATACAGTACATTGGGATGCCTCAGACTAGGTCGGGCTCCTGAAAAAAAAGTGACTTTGTTTTCCCTCAGCTTTAAGGTATGGAAGGAATCCAGGAATGCAATCTAGTTAATTCCAGGGAAGCAAAGGAACACATTTCGATGCGTTTTATTGATTTATTTCTGATGTGACTTTCAGAGAAAGATGAACTGTCATTCTGACCCCACCCCTATACAGTATGCAGTGCAAAACACAATACCAGGGCTTCGCTGAGCACCGCCCTCTGAGGTTTTAATGTGTGATAGTTAGGGGAGGTTCTTGTGCTTATTATCTGTTTTTAGGCATATCACCCATCCCAGGACATGCAGGGGTGGACATGTGTGTGAGAATGCAGACAGACAAGCCCAAACACATGTCAAACTCTTTATATTCACTTTCATCTTACTAAAACGGTACAGCATAAAGCAAGAGGGGGGGGGGAAACGATAAACATTTATCATTGAAGGAGGTACCTTTTTGTTTTACAAGGAGATACATTTACATTGAAACGTGATTCGTCAAAGTAAAAACAGCAGCCGTGCATCACCCGCTAAGTTTTTACAAGTTCACAAAAAAAAAACATAAAATACAAACAAAAAAGTTTAGATTGTATTATATATAATATTAAAAAAAAAAAATCAAACCACAGAATTCAAACCAGGCCAGGGCAGAGACAGCTACTGCTTCAATAATAAAATGTTGTTGGAATCTGTCGCTTTTTTTCCCCTTGTTATATTCACAAAGTGTACAAATCTTCTGCGAGTGTGTAAGTGTGCGCATGTGTGTGTTCAATGTGTTTCTGGTGCACATTGTGCATTTGCATTTGGAGGTTCCATCACTCCCAGCTGTGACCCCTGCTGATGAATGTCTATTAATGCAAGTTCTGCATGGCCTGTGGATTAAATCATTTCAACATCAACCGGACCTAAGGGCAGAGCAAGCATGCCAACGTGCTTCCCAACTGTGCCTAGCCGGTCAACCCCTCAGCCCTGCCCAGGAGGACCACCCTCCACGGGGGTGAAAGGATGGTTCAGTCTCCACGCTCATCCGATGCATGTGCAAAAGTGCCGCTAAACGCTGACCGTGACGTGTGGGTTTAGTGCTGCAGGAAACGATTATTCCATTATTCAGATTAGCTCTCCATAGGTGAGGGTCACTGTGGTGGACTGGGCTGATTTACCCTTGCAAGTGAAACAATTGCAGAAACAGCTGCTTGGATTTGTGATGATCGCTGCTTTTCTCAAGACTCTGTGGAGAACAGCGATCCACACAAACCCAAGCAGCTGTTTCTTCACTAGATCAGCCAAACCCAATGCCCCTCACCTGTGGAGAGCTTATCCGAATGATCACATCATCGTTTCGTGCAGCTCTGCGTGGATTATCTGTCCACATAGCCACAAAACAACAGTGCCACACACTCCAGGGCCATGGACGGGTTCAAAGCACGAAGACAATAGTGTGTTAAGCCATCAGGCCAGCTACTGGAACTCTGCGGAGGGAGGGAAATTGAGCAATATGATTTCGACAAGCAGTGTTTCTCTGCCCCTGGGCCTGTTTCTGAGTCAAAGCTTATTCAAGGTCTTTTACCCAAGAGCTGTGAAACATTAGGAGAAATACCGGAAGCATGTTTTTTTTTTTTTTTTTTTAACACAGTAAGAGAAAAAGATACAAACAACTCCCATATTTTTTTTTTCCTTTAAAAAAAAAAAAAAATCATCACTTGTACATGTAAAGTTTGCCCTGTGCAACACTAAAAACCACCCCTCCCCCCATGCCCCTCTTCTCTGCAAACACCCTCTCTCCATCTCCTGCTGGTGTCTCCTGTGGAGGTTCCTTCCGGCAACGTGGCTGAGAAGCGAAAGTTCCTCCCGTAATAACAGTAAATTGTGAAAGACAAAAAACATTGCTGAGAAAAGTGGGGAGTCTCTTGTTTTTTTTCTGGCGCCTTCCTGCCGTTTTCTTTTCTCTTTTTACCTTGTAGTGTCCATGTGGTCTTCTCTGAAGTTGCTGCACTGGTCAACGACCATCCTGAAGAATCGAAATAAGCATATCATTAGGAAGACTGATGCAAAAAAAAAATTCTTTCAAAATGTAAAGGATTATTAGAATACATTTCGCTGGAGAACAAAAGTATGATTAAAAAAGTACAAACAAAAAAAAAAAAGGGCCACAGTCTTCTGTGTAGCAGAATGGGTCTTATTTATTCCAAACGTCATTTAGGCTTTGATATCCGTTGCATGATGTTCACAGTGGTTCATAAACTGCTTGTTTGAATATTCCGATATCCGACACAGCGCTGTTAATATTAAGTTTGCTGATCAAGTCCTTACCGAGCCATTTCCTTGGTTTCCTGCCTGGACTTTCCCAGCTCCAAGACTTTCTGCAGAAGGACGATTCCCCCTTCCTTCTTCAGCAGCGGGCAGTACTTCTCAGCTAGGGGCACAGAGAGATCAGAATCTGCATCCTTAACACAGGCTTCAGTGAAAGAGATCTAACAGACACTGGAACGTCTACTGTAAACGCCTTCTGAGGTTCAGCATGGGGCAGTTAGGGGCACTGGAGATGGACACTGATATTCCGATCAAGTGCTGCACGAAATAATTATTCTGAAAAGCTCTCCACAGGCGAGGGTCATTGGTGTTGATCAGGCTAATTTACCATTGCAAGTGAAACGAGTGAAGAAGCAGCTGCTTGGGTTTGTGATAACTGCAGCTTTAGACTGTGTAGAACAGAGATCCACACAAACCCCAGCAGCTGTTTCTGTGCTTGTTCCACTCGGAATGGTAACTGTGCCCCGTCAACAGCAGTGATCCACACCTGTGGGGAGCCTATCCGAATTTCAAATGAAACAAAGTGGGATTCCAAAGTGTAAAAAAAGATGCTAAACAAACATCATGCCCACAGTAAAAGTTCTGCTAGCGACTCTGAATATTCAAACGCTGGCCTTAAAAGTTAGGGAAGAGGTGCTTTAAGATCGTGGGTGGTGGTGATGTAGGGATTTCACTAATATATTAGCAGCCATGCAAAGAGCAGATCAGCTTCCCTCTGTGCTGTACTCACGGTAGACTGAGATGAGGTTGTACAGTGCCCAGGTGGCCCAGTGCTGACTGACGGGAGCCAATTCCTGGGGGAGGAGGCGGAGAATTGGCTCAAAAGACCTGCGCGGGGAACAATGTGGGTGAGTAACTGCAGAGTACATCACGGGCTTCTGAACACCCCTTACTTACACACAGAAGCTCTCCACGGCGTGTGCTCCGGCTCCCTACCTGTAGTTGATGTTCCTCTTGGAGGTCACATCCCAGCTCTGAATGGCGGCCCACATGCGATCCATCACCTGCTCCCTCAATGGCTCCTCCATGGTCCAGGCTTGGGGCCCGTCGAACATGATGTGGGACAGGACCCCGCAGGCGTTATAGGACACCTCGATGCCGTCCGCCTTGCTGTCCAGCAGGTTACTGTCGGGGACAGGGGACAGAACACAAAATACTGCAGAGAACGGCTTTCTATGCATCCACCTGACCTAGAAGCTGTGTCGAGTCCCGCGGAACGAAATTCCCACCAGTGCTACTTTTAGTTAAAGTGGCAACGTTCCTGAAAACGAAGTGGGTTATTTATAACAGCAATTGATAAAGCTGTTTGTTTCCAATACATGCATTTGTCTTCTATAAAAATAGGTAAATTATATATTTAAAAAAAACAGGTACCATCACCCTCAATTTAAAAAATGATGGTATTTAAAAAAGCAATGTCATGGTATGTTTTTCCCTAGCAATGAGTGACGAGTGCTCCTCGTGCGTATTTCAAAGCTACACTTCCCTCCTGTCCCCTCCGCTCACCTGAACACGGTGATGAACTGTGGTGTGAGAAGCTGTGGTCGGAGACACCTGACCTCAGCGACATTACCCAGCAGCCCCAGCATATTCCTGTGCAGCTCCTGCTTGTCTGGGAACTCCTGGCAGACGCAGCCAAAAAAAACAGGCAAGTGTTAAAATATCCCGCTTTTATACATGGATATAACAATCTAGTAATGCACTTATTGAGATCAGAGGAGAGAGTTTTAATTAGGAAGGGAATCTGCGTGTGTAAATAAGAGGACAAAAAAATATGATTTGAAAAACAGTCAAAAACTATTAAAAAATAAAAAATAAAATAAAATACACAGCTCACTTTCAGGCATTCCAGGAAGAGTTTCATCCCGCTGTAGTTCAGGAACATGTCGCAGTTATCCGGAGTCTCGTCTGTGATGTTCCAGAGAGCGCTCCAGGAATACTCCATCACCTGATCACACTGTGGAGAGCGGCAAGAAGATACAGCCTTAGATCATCAAGCAAGAAGATACAGCTAGATCATCAAGCAAGAAGATACAGCTAGATCATCAAGCAAGAAGATACAGCCTTAGATCATCAAGCAAGAAGATACAGCTAGATCATCAAGCAAGAAGATACAGCCTTAGATCATCAAGCAAGAAGATACAGCCTTAGATCATCAAGCAAGAAGATACAGCCTTAGATCATCAAGCAAGAAGATACAGCCTTAGATCATCAAGCAAGAAGATACAGCCTTAGATCATCAAGCAAGAAGATACAGCCTTACATCATCAAGCAAGAAGATACAGCTAGATCATCAAGCAAGAAGATACAGCCTTAGATCATCAAGCAAGAAGATACAGCCTTAGATCATCAAGCAAAAGGATACAGCTAGATCATCAAGCAAGAAGATACAGCTAGATCATCAAGCAAGAAGATACAGCCTTAGATCATCAAGCAAGAAGATACAGCTAGATCATCAAGCAAGAAGATACAGCCTTAGATCATCAAGCAAGAAGATGCAGCCTTAGATCATCAAGCAAGAAGATACAGCTAGATCATCAAGCAAGAAGATACAGCCTTAGATCATCAAGCAAGAAGATACAGCCTTAGATCATCAAGCAAGAAGATACAGCCTTACATCATCAAGCAAGAAAATACAGCCTTAGATCATCAAGCAAGAAGATACAGCTAGATCATCAAGCAAGAAGATACAGCTAGATCATCAAGCAAGAAGATACAGCCTTACATCATCAAGCAAGAAGATACAGCCTTAGATCATCAAGCAAGAAGATACAGCCTTAGATCATCAAGCAAGAAGATACAGCTAGATCATCAAGCAAGAAGATACAGCCTTAGATCATCAAGCAAGAAGATACAGCCTTAGATCATCAAGCAAGAAGATACAGCTAGATCATCAAGCAAGAAGACTGTCACCTCTCCACAACGCTGATCAGTTCATCTCAATACAGTCACTGTTTGATTAATTCAAATCTATCCAAAACATAGAGAGTCGCATTCACTCTTAAAGAGATGCTGGCTTTCATAGCCTTGGCACACAAACAAACGACACAGGCTCTTTTGAAACGTTCCTACTCACCATCTTGTCAACTAGCTTCTTCTGAATCAGTTTCAACATGGTCTAAGAAGAGAGAAAATCAACAAACATGCTTAACTCTCCTCTGCGTGACTTCCGTCAACCAGGAATACACGCAGGCATAGCACGGCACAAGCCAAGAACAGCTCGCTATACAGGACCAAGGCGTTGCTCTTAAAGAACTTTCTGTTTCTAGGAAACAGCACATGGGAAACCTAATGAAAGACAACGGTATAGAGATTGCACTGGTAATGGAAGATAAAACACCAGACTGTACAAGACAGGGCGTGTAGTTCTTTTATAACCACTTTGCACCGTTTTGAAGTACGATTTATTACATCCATTTATTAGCTACAGAACTCCCTCTTTTTTTTTTTGACTTAAATGGACCTCTACACTGAATGAATCCCCCTGTGATGCCCGCACCGTAACGAAGCCCATCTTGCCCACAGCCTCCTTGTGGTCGTTGTCGACCTGGCAGACCAGCGCGTTGCAGAGGTGCACGGCGATGCGCTGGATGGAGTCGTCCTGGCGCGACTGGTTCAGGATGCTGAGCAGCAGCTCGTTCACCCTCCGGTACTGGAACTCCAGCTCGTCCGGGATGGTGAAGTTACACAGCGTCAGGCAGCAGTTCCTCTGGACCTACAGCAAGGGGGAGACAGAGAGCAGCTTTCACGGGCATGCGCTGCAGCATGGAAGCTGACATGGCACGCCAGCACAGGGGGAGAACCACAACAAACAACATGAATCAGTAAAGAATGTCTACACAAGGTCGTAAAGTTCTTAGCAATGGTAAAGCCATTATTGATTACTGGATATTTGTGGAGACGGGACGGGTAGCACACTCAAAAAAAAAAAAAAAAAAAACTGTTCTGCATTCCTTAAGACATGACCACTGATGTCGTGCAGCAATATCTTCTTACATTATTTACTTAAAAACATTTTAATTGGAGCTGAACAAATCTAAAAATGACATGTTCCGACACACGGCGTGTCTTCATCAGGTGTACGGCAATTGCTAATTATGTCAACTATTAAACCTGGAGAAAACCCCTTTTTCAGGAACAGCGGCTTGGAAACCTGGTTCCAGGAGACCTAGTTTGAGGTTGCTGTATGAAAAATCCTGCAGTGGCCTGAAACCTAATCTCCTGAAACCAAGTTCCAAGGCTTGGTGTTGCCCCAGCTTTCGAACCCGGATCCCTCCTCACCGTAACTTCCTGGTAGGACTCCATGCCGTTGAGCACCACCTGTATGACCTGTCTGCGCAGCTTGACGCTCTGCTCCGCGCGGTACTCTGTGTTGGTCAGGTAGAAGAGAGCCGCACTGCCCGTCACCTGAATGCTCTTGTCATACTTGTGGCACCTGAGGGCCGCGATCACCAGCTGGGGGAGCGGGACACAGAGACAATATCCGTTTAGCGCGATCGAGGCTCACACACATTTCTCTTTAATCAGTGACTGTGTGTAAACTGCTATGCAATCGGAGACCCATCCCTGTGCTGCTTCTCTTATTATAGTGACCTCAGGGCACTGCATACACTGCATCTCAAGATATATACGGTTCTAAAAAGAAACGCATTGCAGGGTAGCTGCTCACCTGCAGTGCCCGGAGCAGCTGGCTGCAGTGCTGTATCCGAGCGATGTCAAACAGGTGGTTTATGGCTCGCGATGCGATCTCTGGACGATACTCTGTGTACGCCTCAATCGCGTTCAGGATCTGATCCTCATTCTTGGCACCTGTTACCTGCGGACCCAAGAAAATAGGGGGAGGGGTTAAGCGAATTAAAAACACAAAGAGGTATGGCGATGGGTTGTTAGGAACCGATACGGGATGTGCCGGTATGGGAGATTTCAATGTTTTACGTGATCAAAAAAAAAAAAAGGCCAAAGATTTCTTTAAACTCCTGTAAGCTTTTGATTTTGTTAGAACGGTGGAGTTCTCGCTCGCTGGGATGGAAACGGACTGCTGCTTCAACAGCGCTTCTTAAGGGATTAAGGAAAGATCTGCAAGTTATACAAAAGAAAAGAAAGATTTCCCGCTAAGAAAACACAAGGCAAGCCAACGTACGGGGGAAAGTCTGCTAGTGCATAAAAACATCTCGAATTTCCCTCGTCTCTACTGAAAACACTCAGACCTTCGAATACTTCCACCTGGCGCACTGTCTGTGTGGTCGCTGTTAAACCGGTTCCCCAATCTCCAAAACATTGAGCAAGTAGCTGCTCTTTCTTTCGAAGGCCCTACCTACCTTGTAGGCTGGAATGTGAGTCTGGTTGCAGAGCGTGGTGTCAAACAGCCCCAGGAACTGCAGCGGCCTCTTCAGTGCCTGCAGGGGGCAGATGCTGCTCTTTGAGGGCTCCATACTGAAACACAGCAGTGCCAGGATGAGCACACGGTGTGCGCATGGGAAATTTCAACAACAGGCATCACAAAGAAAAAGAAAAAAACACTTTGCCAGAACTCCAATGTGACGAAAGGCTACATCGACCCTGGGTTTTATTAGAGCAGTGTACAGCATCAGGGAATCCCCTGGACTGTCTCGCCCACTTGTTTTTAAGAGTACAGCCGGGATTACCACGGTTAGGTGAGGCAATCCAGGCTGATTCCACAGTGCTGTAAAATGCAGCTGTGGCTCATCCCGGCAGGGTATGGGCTGATCAAATCCATATTCAATAAACGACAGCAAGGTTTACTCGCAATGGTTTTGTTTAAGTTATCAGGTCCGTGGGGTAGCTACCTGGGGCGTCCCATGGCTTCCTCAATCTGCGGCACTGCGCAGTTCTCCAGCATCACATGACCCGAGATGTCCAGCGAGACCAGGTTGACCAGGCTCTGGACAATGATGGACAGCACCTTCCTGGTCAGTTTGAACTTGTAGTAACTCAACAGCCTGTCCCGAGATATATCCAGATGTCTGAAATGAGAGAAAAAAAAAAAACCGTCTTTGAAAACTAGGAATAGGTAGCAGATATTCCCCAAACTTTTAGTTCAGGTTTTTTTTTTTGTACATAAAAAAAACAAAAAAAACTGGCAATGTTACAATACAGTCATTGTTGGAAAGGAATCATACAGTTTCCTTTTATTTTGGCTATCTGAGAATTTGACACAAGCATAGAAAACGTTCTTTATTTCCTAATAAAATCACATTCGGGTTTAACCCTTTAAGTTTAACTGAAGACACTCAAAAAGACTTCCAGTTGAAACACCTGTCCTTGAGTTTCTTTACATACTCCTACTTCTAAATTCAAGTGAAGACTTCCGGTTTGCCGTGCAGTCTTGGCTGCTCCCCCATACTATACCGGAGCTGTATGAGCTCTGCGATGGTCTGGATGTGCTCCTCAGACAGGTCCATGTTGTAGAGCACCAGCGAGGACAGCCTGTCCTTCCACTGTGTGAGGAAGGTGGCTTTGCAGAGCTTGATCCCAGAGAGGTCCAGGGAGGTGAGGCTGCTGAGGGGCCGCAGCAGGGTCTCCACGTCCACCCCCTCGGCCAGCCTGCCCAGGTTGAGCAACCGCAGCCGGCTGAAGCCCTGGAAGGTGAAGTCCTTGACCAGCACCTGGCGCGAGGGGTTCACCAGGCGGTCGTCGTTCTCGTATCCCCCCGGGTTCTCTTCCTCGTAGAAGAGGTTGCTGCAGCCGAACAGGCTGAGGGACACCAGCGTGTGTCGGAAGCTCCCCAGCGTCTGCAGGCTCTTGGAAGTCAGCTTCTCGCAGTTGGTGAGGTGGAGCTCAATCAGATCCTGATGAGGGAGAAGGCAATGAAGGAACGGTCTTCCAGTGCAGGAGCATGGCTTGAAACTCACACTAGCCCTTCACCCAGTCCTGGGTTTGAGAACTACTACTAAGTATATTATTTAAATGATCAGGAGTTTGAAGGTAAATAAATCATTCTTATAGCTCAGTGATGGAAATAAGACTCCCATTGCATAGCAGTTTGATCCATTCCTGGTTTTACTACAAGTTTAATAAGACACACCTGAGCTTGTTACCTGTACACTGGGGCTAATCAAGCTGGTACCTAAACCAGGCTAGTTTTGAAACCCAGAGCTAGCTGCAGGTCTAGTCCAAGTTTCAAGCCCTGCAGTGATACTAAAATGAAACTAAGCTTCCTATCGGCTTGTAAAAAACGAACACAATGATAACTGCGGGGAATTATTTAACGTTAACAGAACTGCATCAAAGGGTTGCTCATTTTGTCTTTGAACGTCCCCACCTGGCTGCCGATGGCCTCCAGGTCCTGGTCCAGCACAGTGTCCTCTCTCAGCTGGACCCGGGTCAGCCGGGTATTCCTGGGGTCGGAGAACAGCAGGAAGAAGCTCTGATGGAGCTCGAAGTTATGGTCTGCGTGCACCAGCTCCATGTACCTGCAGGGAACCCGACACAGGCCATCAGTCCATACACACTGCACATTAACAATGAACACACATACACAATCTCTCAATTCAGTGAGCTTCAAGCAGCTTTAAAAAGACAGCAAGACACCAACCTGAAAGAGGTTAAAGAGAAAACGCTGTGAAAACAGAGCAGACTTTGGGCACCTATTTATACTGTAGTAGACCTAATTAACCCTCCTATTATATTTCCGGTCTGTTTGACACAGTGTTTTACAATGATCCTTCTCCTTTTCTGGCGTTAGAAACGTGTACACAGAAAATCATAATCCTACAACAAATGGCATTTCCTTTGGACTGATTATGTATCAACATCATAGGGGATCGATGCAATGAATGCAATTGCTCGTGTTTTTTTTTAATTGTATTTCTATGTGTGGACGTGTGCTTATACAGTTAAAATACAATACAGTTTCTCATAAAATGCCATTGATCAAACAAATAGGTTTTTAAATCTGGTTTAAAAGATTCGACCAAGCCAGCATTCCTGATAAGACTTGGGGCGGACACAACTACAGGCCCTCGCCCTCGCTTCCAGGAACTACCAAAAGCTCAGCACTCGCTGATTTAGTGACTGTACCGAACGGCTTCAATTCTAAAATAAGGGTAACCCCCTCGACCCCCCCGCCACGCCCCAGCTCCTCCCACACGTACGCGTTCACCAGCTTGTCGCAGATCTCGCTGGGCAGGAAGATGTCCGGGTGCAGCCGCAGGGTCTCGTTGTCCAGCAGGTAGCACAGCGTCCCTTCCAGGTTGCGCAGGCAGTACTTGATGGACAGGGTCATCAGCGAGTCCGGGCTGTCCAGTGCCATGGCTACTCCTCTCCGTCGCAGGCAAGCAGAATGACGGGCCAGGCGGGGCGGGGCGGGTGACAGGCTTAGAAGAGCATTGGGTGGGAGTGGGTCAGGAGGGAGGGAGACAGAGAAAGAGAGAGAGATAAGGGGAATCCTGGAAATGATCTTCTTTGGAACGCTGTAAACAATAATAACAATAATAATAATAATAATAATAATAATAATAATAATGCAACACAAAGATCTAACACTTCTTCCTAATTAAATTATTCTACCAGGGTATACGTAGTTCGTTTTTTTTTTTAAAGTCCCTCCCTCAAATGAAAATGCTTTGTTACATTCGAGGACTCATTCATATCAGGCTGCTGGCAAGACTTTGTGATGATGAGCCAGCTTCTGCCTATTAGGACAGACACTCCACCACAGAAATCCTGGACTTGGCTGACCAGCGTTACAAATGCTATGACCCAGGTGTCCCGAAGAAGCACGCAACTCCACGGCGAGGGTAGCTGCCGATTTGTAGTGTGGCTATAAATATACAGTATATGGAAGAGGAGAAAAAAAACAACTTTATACGGTCACCTGATCTTGACAGCAAGGAAATCCCCGAATTGAAGTGTTATGTTTTTATTTATTTAATACGACCTTATTTAGCTGGGCAGGAAGATATATAACATTTCTACTAAACATTCATTTTCATTTTCGTTTTGCGTTTTGTTTTCAAAGGAGAAATACATATCATTCCAAGCGCCCCATATAACACGGTACCAAACTGTATGCCTAAATAATACATTCATAAACAGAATTAAACAACGTTTTTGCCCGACACCTGACGATTTTGAAATGGTCGTACACTTGGATTTCTGTGGTGAAAAGTAAAGACGTCACCGTTTACTTTACTTATTCAAATATTACGTTTTAAACCGTAAAATAAATAAATAAACAAATAAAACCTTACAAAGTGCTGGTTCACCGCCTCTACTCTGATAGATAGATTGTTTCTGTTTTGTTTTTTTTTCTCTCCAGAGTCGACAATCACCTCTCTCACTTGTAAACTTAAAAATACCGGTGCGGCTTGATTTTGTAGTTGTCTAAAAACACACACACACAAAAAAAAACCGGGTTCACTGCGACTAAAAAGGCGTTAGGAAGCTAAGAATTCATAACCATACCACTATGTTTAATGCCACTGTAAGTAAAATTGAAAATACCGTGACCCCCGAGCGACGGTCCAGTCGCTGACACTGTAACTCACACACAGAGCAGTCACGATATATCGCGATAGAGTCTGAAATTCAAAGCTCCTGGCATCGTCTTGCGGATTCTGTCACCCCAGCACGAAATCACGCTCTTTAAGATACACACCTGCCGAAGCCTGGGCCGGGATGGAAGTCTTTCGTCAATCTGTTATTATTTTTTAATTTGACAATGTTACGGTTCTCGCTTCGCTTTTCTTTTTTTGAGGCTCTCCTGTCAACAAACAACGTCCATTTCCGGGTCAGTCTTTTCCCTAAAGGAAATGTTTCCGGGGAGCAACCAGCTGTCAAAAACGATTCATTTTTTTCCACCCAGAAATATATTCTGCATAATGTAGTATATTGTTGAACGCAATAACTTGTTGCTACTTTGACATAGAAATACACTAAGTATTGTGCTATAATTATGAGACCGCGCATATTTACACGGAATGAGCATCTTAGCACTAACATAACATGATTATTAACAATACACACACACTAAAAAGAAATGAAGTCAATTGAAATTGGTATTAGAACGATTTACATTGCAGAAGGTAACACAAATATAACATTTTACGTTACACACACACACACACACACACACACACACACACACCCCGTTATTTCAGTGGTTTTGTTTTAGGGCTGTAATCTGCAGAGCGTCGTTTCCCCGTCGGAGTGTTTTTGTTGTGATGCGGGGTTCCGGCTGACGGAGATGAGGAAGTCAACATGTCGAGCTCGTACAGGAGCAGGTGAGTGAGGCAGCGGGGAGACGATTTAACGCGTTCAAATCGCCGACAAGCCCCGTGCAATGGGTGGATGTGTAGAAAAGGCGGATAAATAACTCCGGAGTTGGAACAATGCGTTTTGGTGAAGCGCCGGAGAAGGGGGAGGGCTCTTTGGGCTCGCTGTGGGGTATCTGTCGATGTGCGGTGCGGGGACGCGTTTGCGTCAGTCCACTGAATTTAAGGACAGTGTGATTGCGAAGAGGCATTATGTATCTGTTGTATCGTTGAGTGCTGTCGAACATTTTGTTACACTGGAGATTCGATTGAAAGTCTCGAAGGTTTGGACTGGGTGCGTTAGTTAAGTGAAAAAAAAAGCAATATGTAATTTGAATTACAACAGAGGCTTGTCTTTGCGCTAACCACTTGACAAATGACATAGATGTTAAAATGAAATACCTGACGTGTCTGTCTAACAGATAGCCCTCTGTTGAAGACTGGGACCGAAATAAAACTAACCTGATTTAGTACTTAAATAGGAATTTGATTTTTTTAAAAATTTTATTTGCGGCTGCGGATTGTGTTTTCAGACTGCACAGCACGCTGCATTGTTCTTGGCGAGCCAGTGTGACGTGTCAGAAATAAATACAAGAAATGTACTGATTAATTAATGAATTCACTGATAGCCTTGCACAAAGAAACCACTATTGCTGGTCTTATCACACAAGTTAAAACCCGGTGCGTATTGTATTGGACCAGATTTGACGCTGGAAATCCTGCTACAGGCAAATGGAGTTACATACTTGCCTAATCCAGTTAGGCTACACTCTGAAAATAAACACAATTGTGCTTGAAATGTATTTTTTGGGGTGTTATTTTTTACTTTTTCAAAGTTCTTGCAATCTGTGTACCCAACCTGCTGGGCTGATAAAGAATAAAGTGCCCTCAATAATGTACCTCTAAATGCAGGATTTGAACTGCTGTCCTGACCTCCAGTTTATTACACAGCCAGCCTGCAGTCAGAACTTCTGGGTGGTGTTGCCCTGCTGTATGGAGTTCTTCTTGCATCTCCCCCTCTGTCAGTTGAAATGCGGTTTCTGTTCATATCAGGTCATTTAGCTTCACTTAAACCCAGTTAGAGACCCAGCTTAAAACTCAGCGTTGAAGCGGTGGATCTCCGAGTCACTTGGGAGGATTGCAAACATACTACAAAGCTGGAGGTCAGAGGCTCAGATCTTCCATAACTGGGTGGGTGGGAGGACTATGTACAGAAACTCTAGAACAGGGATCCAGAAAAGTCTAGAGATTGCAAAAGCAAAGCAACGAAGCAGCTCCTGCGTTCCTGCGATTGTTCTGGTGTTGTGCCGCTTGGAGTGCAGTTGACCAATTAGGCACGGGGGCGTGGATCGCGAGAACGCGGGTTTGTCCAGGAATGCCAAGGTCACTGCTCTAATCTCAAGGGTAAAATAAAAGATTAATGTGTGTTTCTTTTGATTGCCTCCTGCTCCAGATTGTCACAGGAGCATGTTAAAAGCATGTTTCCCATGAAGGGAGTGCTTGTAGACTTTTTGCTGATTTCAGATTTTCTTTTTTTATTGCTTGTGCTGCTGTTTCTGTGTAAAGGGTTCCTGCCAAGAAGGGCTGTTTCTCAACCAGCTGCGTATCTGCAAACACAATCTGTTTCAAAAGTATCTAAATATGTACTCTAATTAAGGGTCTGATTGCTAACCTTGGCACACTCTCTATAAAACTGAGACTTTGTTCCGTGTGGAATCTTCCCTGCATTCCGGAACCTCAGTCTGCGCACTCCAGATTCTCAGAATCTTCACTACATTCCGGAACCTCAATCTGCGCACTCCAGATTCTCAGAATCTTCACTACATTCCGGAACCTCAGTCTGTGCACTCCAGATTCTCAGAACTTTCAGACTCTCTAAGTTTCTCTCAATTCTTTTTTTTTCACATTCCTGCCTTTATGACATCCCAAGGGTCATGCAAAAGACATGTGATGAGAGTGAAACTTAATCAGTGAACCATAAAAGCGCCATCGTAAGAGTATTGCCAGTAGTAAAGCATTCATTTGTAGATTTAACTCTGTCTTGAGGACTTGTTTTTTAGGTGTCACAACTGTTTTTGCAAAAAATAAATATACAGATGTTAACGTTACAAAACTTTGGTGCTTGATAAAGTCCCTAACTCAGAATTCTGTGTTTAAAAATCCTTGACTGTTTTATTTACTTTTTTTTTTTTTTTTTAAACTACACTGGAGCAAGAGTTTAGTCATTCAGATTTTTCTTAAAAGGCTTTTTGAATGTATTTTTCTTTCTTTCTTGAAAATGCAGATTCTTATTTTTTTATTTTCAGGATTGAAGAGTTCAAGGTCGCTTTGAGCCAACCCCAAATCAATCTAAAGAACCTGCGTGAACTCTGCTTCAGTGGTAAGCCGGGGAAATGCAGTTTATCTATTAAACTGAATCCTTAATTTATTACTGACTCTTTTTTTTTTCAAGATCTTCTGCAACTCAGACGTTTCTGTATCTGTGTGCATTTGAAGAGATTCAGAGTATTATGTATTTTTATCATAAGAAAAACATCATCCAAGTTGGTTCTTTGCGCTCTGTTCTTGCAGGCATCCCCTTTGAAGGCGGGCTGCGGGCTCTTTGCTGGAAGGTGAGGCTCTCTCCACTTCACTCCTTGTCAGTAACACTGCACCTGGAGTTACAGCACACAGGACGCTCAAGTGTGCATGTGTGTGTGTTCTCTACACAGAGGCTGGCAACAAGACTCCCATTGCACAGCAGTTTGAGCCATTCCTGGTTTTACTAGGAGTTTAATAACACGCCTGAGCTCGTGGCACATAGTAAAACCTGGAATGGGTGAACCCGATATGCAATAGGAGTCTTATTTCGTTTCACAGACACTGCTGTGCCAGCACTGTGCCCTTCAGAGTATGAAAAGGATGCGGTGTGAATGCCTGATGTATCGTGAGGTAGAGGAGAGGAGCTGAGTGGGGCTGTGACTGAATGTCTTGTTTCTTTCCAGATCCTGTTAAATTACCTCCCCACAGAGCAGGCGATATGGGACTCGTTCTTAAAGAAACAGAGGTAAGCAGTGGCTGCTCCCATACATCACAAGGGATGATCGTGATGTGAGATTATTGTTAATGAGTCATTTAGCAGAAGCTTTTATCCAAAGCGACTTACAGAGACTAGGGGGTGAACTGTGCATCACTTCCAATAGGACTTCGAAAGAGTAAAGTGTGCATCTTATTGACTGTTTTTCAGATTACATCACTCTAGCGATCCTTCCTGTTTGCGGTCGGTTTGCAGAACTGAGCTCTTAAAAAAAAATTGCAAAAATCTGCCAGCTTTATTAAATAACCATGCAAACTGTTGCATCTGGTTTGATGCTGTATTTCACATTTGTTTAGCATCTCTGAGCACACTGAACTAATATAACAGGTGGAGGGAGATTTTGTTTCTTGCACATATACAAACTGCACTAGTAAGACACACTGAAGCACAGTTATATGTGGAGGTGAAAGGATCCATAGTACTGTGCGGCATGTGGATCTGATGGTATCAATATACAGCAGTGTTCAAAAATACCATATACATAATGTAACGCTGTTTATTATATTTAGCTTTTAATTGTGTAGAAGAACAAAAAAAAACATTTCCTCTATGATTTTAATAACAACTATAAAGTAATTAAAGTATAAGTATTTTTTTTTTTTTTTTCTAAGGGAAATCTATACCCAGTTTTTAAGGGAGATGATTATCCAGCCAGGAATTGCCAAGGCTAATCTGGGATTCTCCAGAGAGGACGTGACACTGGAGGACCATGTGAGTTGAAATCGGGTGGGGTCGGGGGCGGGGGGACGACGACATGCTGAAACAGTATTTATCCCATGCTTGTTACACGTTGTTTAAAATGACTCTGTATTTATTTTGTTCATGCAGCCGCTCAATCCGAACCCAGACAGTCAGTGGAACACCTACTTCAAAGATAACGAGATTCTGCTACAGATAGACAAAGACGTCAGGTACGGGGAATTCTCACTTTTTTTATCCTTGGTGTTTTTTAAACGCATCGGCTGTCTTTAATAAGTATTGATGACTGATTTGAAGGGCGCCATTCCTCAAGAGTCCTGGTGTTGCGTTTCGCAATTTCTTAATGCAACTCCTCCGGAAGGTAAAAGGACCCATATTGAGCACATTATTCAGTGCATTGTGACCCATGGTGGCAGTAGTAGTCCTAGAATCTAGAATCTGGAATCCACCTGCCCAGCAGCAGTGTTTCAGAGATGGAAACAAGACTCCTATTGCATAGCAGTTTCATTCCATTCCACATTTTAATGCAAGCTTGATTAGCCGCAGTGTGTATGGGACAAGCTCTGGCGCGCGTCTTATGAAACTCCGAGCGAAAACCAGGAATGGATCAAACTGCTATGCAATGGGAGTCTTGTTTCCATCCCTGTTCTATAGTTTTTCAGCATCAGCAGTGCTGCAGAGTAGATTTGTGACGCGTTGTTCTGGATTCGCAGGAGACTCTACCCGGACATGGCGTTCTTCCAGCGGCCCACGGAGTACCCCTGCCTCCTGATCCTCGACCCCCAGAACGAGTACGAGACCCTGCGGCGGCGCGTGGAGCAGACCTCCCTGAAGGCACAGACTGTGGCCAGGAACCGCAGCGGGGTCACCAACGTAAGACTGCAGCCGTCCCAGCGATTGGGAAATAAGACTCCTCTTGCATAGCAGTTTCACCCGTGCCAGGTTTTACTACAAGCTTGATTAGTGTATCGGTAACAAGCTCAGGTGTGTCTGATTTAAAGAACCCACGACCCTCCGGTCAAGAGTCCAGAGCCCTAACCACTACTCCACACTGCTGCCCAATATCAAAAGGAAGTTTAACATAAATTTGATACATGTTTCCAGTTTCAGAATGTTCTAAGGGCGATTGGTTTTTAGCAGATAATCAGTCCTTTAAGAATGTCATTGTCGTCCCTCTGTCCCGCCCAGGTGAGCTCCCCGGGGAAGGCCGTGTGCACCTACCCGTCGAACGAGTACGAGGTCCTGCCCAGCGGCAGCGAGGCTCACTGGGAGGTGGTGGAGCGGATCCTGTTCATCTACGCCAAGCTGAACCCGGGCATCGCGTACGTTCAGGGAATGAACGAGGTCGTGGGACCCATCTACTATACCTTCGCCACGGACCCCAACACCGAGTGGAAAGGTAGGGGGCGGGGGGGGGGCACCTCCTTTGAGATCTCTTGTGTAATAACCAAACAGTACAGCATTTAATAGAGTTTGTCAAATATAAAAGGAGCACTGTGTTTTATTATCGTACCTAATTTGTGGAATGGCTACTGTACATTAATATGGAGTGTCTGTAGAGGATCGTAATCGCAGGGTCTTGTTGTGAAAGGACTCTGTAAAGACAGCGGCACTGTGATTCCGATGTAATCTCTGCCTCTTTGTCTCTTGGTTGTGTCCCTCAGAGCACGCGGAGGCCGACACCTTCTTCTGCTTCACCAGCCTGATGTCTGAGAACCGGGATAATTTCATCAAGAGCCTGGACGACTCCCAGTGCGGTATCACGTACAAGATGGAGAGCGTGTACTCCACGCTCAAACAGAAGGACGCCGAGCTCTATCTCAAACTGGTCAGCAGACCCCGCCCTGCTCCACTCCAGTGCTGCGCCATTAAGTGTCTCTTTTTTAGCTTTATTTGCACGTTGACGTCTCCCGAGTCAAACCAAAACTGTGGATTTTGCTTGGTTCTTTAAAAATGAAGTTTTAGCATCACTGAGACCTCTAGTACAGTTGAACCACCCAGTCGTTCTGTGTTGGTGCTAAATGAATAATATTTTGGGTACCGCAGCACCTGTGGAACTGCTTACTCAATTAAACCTTTTGCTTATAGTTCAAGATTATTATCTTTATGGTGATACTAAAACTAGGGCAACAAATGCCCCACCCCAGAGTTGATCTGCATTTTATTATTGTGTCCCAAATCTTGTTGGAGCTGTTCAGTGGTGACTGTAGCGTGCCAGGGGGGTTCATGCAGCGTCTGTCCTTGTGTTTTAGCAAGAGCAGAATATCAAGCCGCAGTACTTCACCTTCCGCTGGCTCACCCTGCTCCTGTCCCAGGAGTTCCTGCTTCCCGACGTCATCCGAATCTGGGACTCCCTCTTCTCTGACCAGGAGCGCTTCGACTTCCTCATCCTGGTCTGCTGCGCCATGCTCGTGTGAGTCCTGCTGTCTGTCTGTCTAGGGATGGGAATGAGACTGCCGTTGCATAGCAGTGTCCCAAGTTGGGACAATTGCTCAGTAAAGACAGAATTGGGACAACTGAACCTAACTGGTGCTTGCGTTAAGGTTAATGGGTGTGTCTTTTGTTTTTCAGTCTGATTCGAGACCAGCTGCTGGCCGGAGATTTCACAGTGAACATGAGGCTGCTGCAGGTAATGGAGACCACAGGGTGTGCTGCAATCTCTCTGACTCTTGGCATTATCAGTATCAGGGGCCTTCAGGGAATATCCAGTTTAGTACTAGCACTGCATTGCCTGAATGCAAAAGACTTTTGACAGGAGCAGGGATGGAAAGAAGACTCCCATTCCATAGCAGTTTGATCCATTCCTGGTTTCACTATGAGTTTTTAACAAGACTCACGTGAGCTTGTTAACATATACTGGCTAATCAAGCTTGTTATAAAATCTGGAGTGGGTGAAATTGCTATGCAACAGGAGTCTTATTTCCGTCCCTGGACAGGTAGCATTGTTTTATATTTGATTGGATCATCTGTATCTGTCGAAAAAAACCATTACAGCCCTCTTGACAGGTGTCTTTATCAGTGTCTTGAAGTCTTTATCCCTGACTGGCTTTTCTGACTTCATTCAATATCTGTATAACTGTCGCTGTACTCGATCTCCCATTGAGGACGGCCCTGACTGCTGTCTTTGTTTGAAGGATTACCCGATCTGTGACGTGCACACCATCCTGAAGAAGGCAAAGGATCTGCAGGACGGTGCATAGGAGAGTGCCCCCCCCTCCACCCCCTCTGCACAGCCCCCTTCGATCAGCCAAAAAACAAAGAAAGAGGACGATGACACAACAGTGTAGCAGTGCGTTCTGGGAGAAGACGCCACATTGCCGTGCATTGTGGGAGCTCTTTCGCTAGCTCTGCGCCTCGACTGTTTTCGCTCTGGCGACCGATCCAGATGGTATTCCCTTTCAAACTGTATTTATTTTGCACTGAAGACTTTAAACCAAAAAAAAAAGAAACAAAACACACATAGAAGGTTTGAAAACGCTCCATTTTAAATTACAGAGGGGTTTCTCTGGGTCAGTTGCTGTTTTTTCTTTGTTTGTTTTTATTGCTCTATGTGTAGATCCTATTAATCCTAATGTTTTTTAATGATGAAACAGTGAATTGGGGCTCCCTCGAGGTATCCCTAACTTGGTGCTGGTTTTTGGTGTTGTCATTCTGATGCAGAACGTTGGGGGTTCGGGAGTTCTATTTGGGTTCCGGTTCCGAGACGTTCCCCAGCTCCTCCTATATTAAGCTGTCTCTGCGTCTCTCTTGCTGCCTGTCCAGCATTCAGCCTGAAGGCGTGTCGTGTTTCTAAATGCCTGAGATAGAACCACTACAAACATGAAACACATGAAGAATTAACAAGCTGGCATTGCAGTGCATTTAGGTGTCTCTGTTATATCAGTGCACTCCTGTATATCAGTACAGTGTGTTGGGTGGAAGTTAAATGTTTTTTTTTTTCCCCCAACTATATGATTATATATAAGCTTTATCCTACTACAAAAAAGGGGGTCAATTTCAGCTTTGGGACCTCCTTAAGGTAATATGTCTTCATTTATGTGCAACCAAAAGAGTCATTTTTAGAAGCGGACACTCCTCCGATTTGGAGACTCTGCACTCATTGCGTCTGTTTGTTTTAAAGTCTCAGGTATGCATTGCAGGCATTGCATAAAAACAAGCTCTTGTGCAGCTGGCAGGGTTAAAACAAATGAGTTGGTGGATGTTAATCCTTGAAAGAGGCCTTATCTCCCATGCTAGGGTGGTGAACAGTTGGTTAGTTTAATGTTTAGCTAGAAGGAGAGCGGTAATCACTGGAGGCTTCTTGGTACGCCACCCTGGGCCAGTTGCTGATTTGGAAATAGGAGCGATCGTGCCTCTCAGTCCTTCGCTTTTAAAGAGGGGACAGCAGTTTCTTACTCTCCTGAACAGACCAGCTTTCTTTAGTCCCGTTTATCTGGCCTCAACAGGTAATAGGAGCTGGAAACTCCCATTGCTGAACGATTAGGTGAGGTCAAGTCAGGGGTCCAGGATCTGGGATACCTAATACCTGCTGCAAAGGGAGTGTGAATCTGCAGAGCGGTGGGACAGGGCAAAATGAGCTGCACCTCGATTTCAAAATGAAAAGGAGGAGTCTGGAAATCCAGGCAAAGGGAAAAAAAAAAAAAAACGAGAAGGGGCTTGCAAGACAGTCGGTGCTTTTTCATATCTGGGGTAAGGAAGGCTGATCAGTGATCTCCAGCCCTGTCTGTATGAACACTAGAATTGCTTACAAAGCTGAAGGCACTACTTTTTATTGAGCTGCGGCAGGTGATCTGCACCTCTGGAACTACAGTCGTTGTACACCCTGCTGCAGAGGCACAGTATTGCAGCTGCCTCATATACACAAGCCCTCCTTTATACACAGAGTGACACCCTTAACCCTTATAGAACTAGCCCTATAGAACCACAGAAAGGAAGGTGCCTCTTACACGTAGCAACACTAACTCCTTTGTGTTAAAAATCGCTTGCTGGATTGCGAGGGGTAGGGAGACGTTGATGCAGCAGATTTCAGGCTCCGGACAGCACTTCGCTGTAATGGAACGTGGCTAATCTTTGTAGTGGTTTTGTGTCTCGCTGTGCCTTGCATTCGGTGCTGTGATTGCAGGTCGTTGATTGTGTTGCACCGTTCTTTGTCATTTTACAGGTGGTGTAAATGTGCCTTTTTTTAAATTTTCGTTTTCAGTGCTGGGTCGTAGGCTCCGTGTGCTAGGGATCCAATAGAACACTACGGCCGGTATTTCTGCTGAACTTGCTGAACATAAGGGGGTAGTTTTTAAATGTTTTTATTCTAATGGGCGGAAATAAGAAAAACTGGCTAAGAATGTAGTAAAGTCCATCCTGTTCTTTTGCCAGAAAATAGCTTACAGTAACCACCAGCTAGTCCTAGGCGTTGATGTCAAGTCAGCTTCCAAAGCTGTACCCTTCCTGATTTCTGTATTGTCACACTGAGCACTGGTCCTGGCCACTCCAGCGCTAGTACCTCGTTTCTACAGAACCGGTCTTGGAGGCTAGTGGAAACGGTACCATGTCAAGCTACTGGGATTCAGTGCGGATCTGTTGGCCAGTAGAAATGACTGCAAGTAAATTGCTACAGAAACGGGTTTATGAATCCATGAACAAAATGTGAGTGTGTTAGCCAGCGAAACGGAACAGCTCGCACATCTTGTTCCTCTCTGGCTTTATCAATGGGCCAGTAAGCAGCATTAACAGCATCTGCAGGCAGCAGTGTAGCGTTAGGCCGTGGCATCACCTGCTGCTGCACAATTCCACTTGGGCACGGTTGGTGTCGGATGGGCACGGTTGGTGTCGGATGGGCACGGATGGTGTTTGATGGGCACGGATGGTGTCGGATGGGCACGGTTGGTGTCGGATGGGCACGGATGGTGTTTGATGGGCACGGATGGTGTCGGATGGTGTCAGATGGGCACGGTTGGTGTCGGATGGGCACGGTTGGTGTCGGATGGGCACGGTTGGTGTCGGATGGGCACGGTTGGTGTCGGATGGGCACGGTTGGTGTCGGATGGGCACGGATGGTGTCGGATGGGCACGGTTGGTGTCTGATGGGCACGGTTGGTGTCGGATGGGCACGGTTGGTGTCGGATGGGCACGGTTGGTGTCGGATGGGCACGCCCGTGCAGTGGCAAATTGTGTTCTGCAGCTGCAGTATTTATTCTTCATTCTGTTAAGTAGATTTCTGTACCGAACAGTTTCCAGTAAGAAATCTACATTTCTAAAATTCTTAAGAAAGGACTTTTGAGAGAACAGTACGGTATATTTGGCCACAGTTGACGATGACATTGTTGCAGGACAGTCTTGAAGCCCGACGTGAAATGGCCGTTGCCTCAGACGTGTGATACACTGATTTAAGAAAATAAATCCCACATTGAATTACGTTATGAGTTATTCCAGTTGTTGTTTTGAAGGAGGCATGGTTAATCCTGATGGGGCGGGTCATTGGGCATGGTAAAGCACTGATAGTGACAATGTAAATCACTGTCCATGTCTCTTCATTCAGGGTGCTTTGCTTTGGGTCCGGCTCCCCCTATTGGCCTGGTTCTCCTTTGTTGGCTTCCCACACATAGACTGTGCAGTACAATAAAGTCAAATAAAGGGTCAGTTCAGCCGCTGGGATTAAAAAGTTGAGAGAGAAAAAAAAGATGAACTGAACTGAGTTAGGTGGACGAGATACTAATTTATTTTAACCCTTTATTGCCTGTAACGGGTTCTATGTTTGAAAACCGGTGCAGGTTCTTCATGTCTGTGAACCACAGGGAGCTCATTTGACAAGAATCGGCAACTTCAGTGCTCTCTCTCTCTCTCTCTCTCTCTCTCGCCTTGCGGTAAGTTAGGGAATGGTGATTCTTGCTGCTCGATGCTGCCATCTGGTGACGGCCTTAGTGTATGACAAGAATCAATTGTGTTGCGTGATTGGGATCATTAATTGGGGTGTGGGTGTAATAATAATTTTGGACTGTGTCCAACAGGCAGTAAAGGGCTAAAGCAAACTGGTCTCATTTAATTTTCAAGTGTTGATCCTCTGAAGTCTTATTTTATTGTTTGTGTGCTCGTTCCTTGGTTTGCATGTGTGTTGGGTTTTTATATAGGTAGTCTCAGACCTGCGTACTGGGAGTGTAAATGTTTATACAGTGTTTGCAAATGTATAATAAAAATGATTCAAAAAAGCATTTTGAAGTTGATGCAAATTGATTATTCCTGTGTGTTTAACCCCAGAACCCAAACATGTTATCAGTGATGAAGGCGTTATCAGAAATGTACCCCATTGACTCTTCCATGTATAATTCCTTGTTCTAGATGTCTGAAGTCTCGCTGCATGAGCCGATTATCGATTATTCGGATTGCGCTCTTGCAGTCAGGTGAGGGTCATGGGCGTGGATTGGGCTAATTTACTGTTCCAGCAGCTGGTTCTTCACCAGGTTAGCCCAGTCAGCGAGCCTCACCTGTGGAGAGCTTCATCCTATTGAATAATCGCTTCGTGCAGCTCTTCTCTGAATTCACACAGCACCTTCCACTGCCAAAATAAAACACACAATGTGACTCGATCTGTTCGAACACAACGGATGTCGCGTATTTAATGATCTCACTTTAATCTTATTTGAGCTGTCCAGATTCCTAAAGCATACTCCAGTCCAGTAAGACGGGGGACTATTGATTTCCGGCTGGCTGATCATTAATCAATAAAGCCGGTTTGTAAGTGTGGGCTCCCTGGGAATAGGGATGGGCAGGGGTAGCATTGAAGTGTGAAATGACCTTTATTAGGACTGTCCTCTAATACTAGAAGACCTTGGTTATCCCTGCTTTCAAACCTTGCTGTTTTCCGCACAGCCCCCCCCACTTAACGTCTTGTGCTCAGATGCCATTGAAAACGCCATTGAAAACGCGCTCACTACAGTCGCGATCCATCTCCTGAATCTTACAGCACAGCAGATAAGGGGGTGTCTCAATGTAAATCTGTTATAAGATTAACAACACCCCCTGGCCGCAATTAGTTTGGATAACAGGCTTTACTGTACAGTTCTTAACATCCAGACAGCTTGTACGCACTCTCTTTTGTCGCTCTCTCGTCTGGTCTGGAGACGTGGGAGCTGGCAGTCCTTGAGCTGCCTGTTTCTATAGCGACGGCTCACACACAGTGCTCTCATTCTCTCATCAGTAAACCGCACTGAGTGTGAACACCAGGCTCCTGTGGAATGAAGGCACTGTAATAAATACTGTGTGTTCTCAGAAGCGAATCTGCATTATGTAGAGCTAGGTTTGCAGTTTAACAATATGAAGAATCCATCTCTGGCTGGATGACGCCCCGTCTGTTAAGAAGCAGGCCCTGCTGTCTGATTGGGCCGGGGAGGGGTGACTGAGCTCCTCCTGTCTGGCATGCTTGCTCATCGATTTCTCTGTCTGTGTGTCTCTGCCTCCCTCCACTTCCCAGAAGAGCGCGGCTGGTCATGTGACTGCTGCTGTCTCAGAGTCAGGAGTCTCATGATCTCAGGCTCCCCTGTACCATGCATGCTGTATCCTGCTGCGCTGGCTGCACTGTTTCCCTGGCAGGTGGAAAAAAAGGCTCACTGTGAGAGTCTGACACACACACTGTGTGACAGCGCGTGTGTGTCACTGGCAGTTCTGTGCTTGAGAGGGCGGGGAATGGAAATCTCTCCCGTCTCAGTGTGCATGTTGCTGACGCTCTGCAAGTGAGACTAGATTAGAAGCTCTGGAACTGCTTGTGCAAACGAGCCTGGCTGTTTCGTGCAGTGGTTAAGCCAGTCGCTGTGGGAGTCACTGGTCCCCTCCCAGTCTCTGCCTTTCTTGAAACAGAAGTCCCCCTCTCCTCTTTTTAGCTTCATGCAGACACACAGAGACCTTAAAATAACACAAACCAATGCTGAGACTTTCTGGTTCCACTCAAATCATGAGACAATTTGACCTTTCCACTCCATTGACCCAGAGAGAGAGAGAGAGGAAGGCCACATTGCCATGTGATTTAAGTGGATAGAGAAAATCTGTTAACTTCAAAATGATTGGAAACATCTGGAAACAGCAAGAGAAAAACAATGAAAAGGGAGTTCACTCTAATAAAAAGAGGCGAGCATTAAAACTACAGCAACAGTCAAGTATGTTAAATATAACAACTACTACAACTGCCTGAGGAATCGAAGCTGAAAAGAGAGAGAGAGAGAGAGTGTGGTGTGGTGTGGTGTGGTGTGGTGTGGTGTGGGGTGGGGGGGGGGGGGGGGGGGTAATTAGCCAGGCGGATGATGACGGCTTTGATCAGGCAGGAGCAGTGCTAATGAAGTCTCCTTGGGTACAGTAACGGGAGCCGCGTTGGAACCTGGATGAGAGCCGAGTCCAGTCCGCTCACTTCCCTTTCAGAGTGGAATATCAAACGCGTACAGTCATACCGGGGTCAGTCTTTTAATAATGCAAGGCAGAGCAGAGCCGCAACCCCCGTTCCGTGCGACCCGTCAGGTTAGCTGCTGGGGTGCGATGTGAGCGAGTGTGTGCTGTTCAGTTTAGTGTGGGCGTCCTTTCTGAGGATCTCGTTTTTGTACAGTAGTCACGCTGTGCGTGTGCGTTCTGTGGAGTGTAAATCGTACTCAGCGTTCTGCCCTGGGGTCGTTCCCTCCCAATCTCTCGAGGAACCGTCTCGCAGAGACACGGGGATTCCCTGGAGCGCATCATCGGGCAAGCGAGCCGGCGAAGCTAGCTTCCATTAGCTGCGCGAAGAGCCTGGGCTGTAAACCCGCTCCCAACCCCGTGCAAACTGCTGCTGTTTCAACCTATTCAAAGGGCGTAAGGGATTTTAATCGCTCGAATCAAAGACGTCCAGCTGTTCTTGAGCGTTCTGTCTTGGAGTCCAAAGCGGACAGAGATCTGTTATTATTTGTGTGCATTGTTCCTTTTTAAAACTAACATCTGAGACGGTCATCCAAAAAAAAAGTGACCTGGAGACACACATTTTACAGTTTGCAAGAAGACGGGAGTTTTTTTTTTTTTTTTTTTTCATCGTCTCTGCTGTCATTTCAAAGCGTTTTATACTTCTGTTCTTTTAAGAGACACGTCGATAAAGAGACCGTCCATTTTGTAACTGAAACAAAAAAGCATTTTGATAAAGAAGAAGCCATTTGGTGTTTTTTTTTTACATGTTATCTTGTAAAAAGATTATAGATAATATATATATTTTAATAATAATCATTCTCGTCACAGGTAGGCTGTGACTTGGCGATGGGGCCGCGCTAAGGTGAAGAACGCACTTCGCTTCGTTGTGTTTTTGTTTGTTTTTTTTCCAGATTGAAAAAGGAAATCAGATTAAGTGGAAATCAATGGAAACGTTGACTCAGAAATCTGGATTTCAGTGCAAGCGGCTTCCAGCGGTTTAACCGGAGAATGAACACAAACTGCAGCGCTTTACAGCGGAGACCACCGGCGCTGATTTAAGTAAAAAAAAAAACATTTCTATCAACCATTTTTTGCAATTAATTATTTTTTTTATTTAGCAGAGCTTTTAATATTTGCAGTGATAATAAATTCATGACCAGGACGTGATCTGAGCGTCACGTTGAGCGTGCACCTCACATGCGTGCAGATGATAGACAGATGTTTTATATGCGATCAACATATCAAACACATATACAGGAAACACTATCCCAAAGTGCTTGTAAGAAAACAGTGTAGTGTACTGGTAGTCGACGTAGTAGCTGTGGTGTAGACAGTACAGCACGGTGAATCAGTATATGCTGTCAGAAGCCGACTCTCATAATGAAAAACAGATTATAAGAAACACGACAGCGAAACACAACGCTGAGCGCTAATGGATCTGTAATGGGAGGCATTTATTATACTGTAATTCTACAAGACCGTGGCTGTCTAGGATCAATATAGAAACCTGTTAGCGTATGCAATGTAACCCTTGTCTTCATGTTTTATAATTCGTATGGTTTATTATTATTATTATTATTATTATTATTATTATTATTATTATTATTATTATTATAAAGAGAGAAACGCAATCAGATATTAGGTAATGTTACTGCTGTGGCAAATTAAAGAACATTTAATATATATGTTTGTTTAATTTTTAATGACGGCAAATGTCAATTTTAAATGTCACAGCTGTCCTCATGTCATTTTGAAGTATGTCCAGCCACGTTTGACAGCAGCAGAAGACACGAATGTTGTTTCACCGGCGTGATGAAGGTCAGCGACTGACTCTGCCGCTTTTAAAATGGAATGTCGTTTTCACATCTTCTCCTCCTGTGTTTATGTGAATTGATTTTCCAGCGCCGCGTCCACCTCGCTCTGTCTTGACAGTTTAACTGGAATTCCACGCGTCTGCTGCGCGGCCGATCTGTGCCGTGTTTTATTGTAAATCTATACTCACACAAAATGTGGAGGAGATCGTAAAAAATAGACTAGACAAGCACTCGTCAAAAACTACACGGCATAAAGACAAGGAAGGAAGAGGCTATGCATCTGAGAGGATGATGATGATGCTGGATACACAGGTACGATTATTATTATTATTATTATTATTATTATTATTATTATTATTATTATTATTATTATTATTATTATTATTAGTATTAGTATTAGACTTGTGATGTTGTTGTTCTGTTGTCATGAATGTGTTAATAATCTCCGCATTCCTGGGAAGCAGCACAGTTAGACTGTCTGGATACTGTTAGTATTCACAGACACCCGACTCGGAACCTGGCACCGGCCCATTTCTTTTAACGGACCGCGGTACCAGGGCACCGCACGGGGGAGGGCTGGCGGATTCTCACGCTCGTAGTAAATGGGGCACGAAACATTGGAAGGGTGGCTTGAGGAGCGATTATGAGACAGAAAGGCAGCGTACTGTGCCGTTTAATGGAGGAGGACGTGTAGCCGGTGTGCTGCAGACTGCTGGTAGTGAGACACCGGGTCAGGAAGGAGTGAGTTCAGCACCTCTCCGCCGCTGCACGCAGTGACCTTGGGACTGTACGTTATTTTTATTTTATGACATATTTTCATTTTCTTTAAAGCAGTTTTGCAAACTGGACTGATGCGTGAATAAGCAGGAAAATATAAATAATGGTGATGTTTGCAGGACATTAGCATGCCAGCTACTGATTGAGTTTTTTAATAAATCCGCGTACTTTACTAACCTGCACCAGAGCTACGAGAAGATTTGCAAATCAGTGAACCATTGCAATTCACTTCTAACATAGTAGGGGCTTTATAATTGCTAGTCAATTATAATTGTATGCAACAGAGAGAAATGTATTATCTGATGACGAGGTTCAATCTATATGCACATTGCTCCAACATGTCATTGTAAAATGTTTATTATTATTATTATTATTATTATTATTATTATTATTATTATTATTATTATTATTATTATTATGTTCCAGCTAAAAAGTGAATTGCATTGAGGTCCAAGTAATTTTTTTTATTTTTTATTTTTTATTGTGTGGATATAGACAGCAACCCCACTGACAGGAACAAAGACCGCATATACCCATTCCATGCACGATAGCAACAAACAAATACATAAATAAATATGAGCAAATGGTTTTATGCAAACTGTGTCTTTCAAGGTAACAGATAGGACCTCCATGGCATTGCGATTCAAACCATTTGCAGGCTATACGTGAACCTAATTAGTTACAAGTGAGCCTGCAGCCTCCAGACATGTTTAACGGAGCTCAGGTGTGGTGTGACTGAGCCATTACCAAATGACTTCAACGGCAATGCAATGGGATCTGCTACCCGCCCCTCCTGTCGTGTGTCTGAATGTAGGCTAAACAGGTGGAGGTCCAGATTTCTAATGTCACTTGACACCCCAGCTGTAAACGCTTTCCCTCGTTGCCGTATCCCTGCTTCAGCTGTCTCACGCTTAGTGCTGGTTGTGGTTTTCTCATTAGATTTACAAAGAACCCTGCTCTTAAAAAAAAAAAAAAAAAATCTGTGACGTGTTTTCTTTTTCGTCTGCCAGGGAGCGGTGATTCAATCCACAGGCGGCTTTCTAAATGCGTTCTCCAGCCTCGTGTGTCAGACAGACGTTATTTCATTTAGTTCCCCGGTTAGGCAAATCTGCATATTTCATAGCAAGCCAGGAACCTGATATTGTAATCCGCGGAGGAATCAGCGCACACGCTGGAGCGCGCTTGTAATTCAAACCGGCAATACATTGCAATAAGCCTTTGTGCACAACGAGAAAGGGCTTGGGTCATAACAGAATAGGGAGGGCGTTTCCCAGAGCAAAAGCACAGCAGAGTGTAAGAAAACACAGGTAAGCATTGTAAAGAATAGCGAGGTGTGGGCAAGCATATTAGTACTAAAAGCATGGGAAATGCAGCAATACCGTGGTCAACTTAGCCAGCCAGTGTGGCCTTATTTCAGCTGTTATCATACCCTCCACTGTAAATTCCACAGCTTACCAAAACACGCACACACACATTACAGGAGCATGCTTGTATTCCCTGTGTGTTTGCTTCTGCAGTACATGCTGTTTCATTATAACCATTAATATAAGCACTGGAGTGAATCTAGTGGGACTGTCATCTAGAATAGCCTACAGTATCTGTGGTGTGCCAGTCATTGACAGAAAGGAGATAAACGAAGTCAGCTGCTGTACAATATGCAGCGTTACTGCTTGTTGAAGTGGATTAGTTCTTCTATCAGTCTATATCTATCTATCTATCTATCTATCTATCTATCTATCTATCTATCTATCTATCTATCTGTATTGGCTTGGCTACCTATAGCAGGTATGACCTTTCATTGGTCAGCTCTTGTAGGAAATCGCAGTACAGTCTAGATAGAAACACAGAAACTCATCAATCCATAAGCATTAACCCCTCATAACCTTCAGCCACGTTTTGACACAATTGCCTGCCTGTTCTCTATAACCAAGCAGCAGCCACAAGATCCCATCAATCCTGCATCTGCTGTACCCAGTTAATGGCTGTATGCATTATTTAGTGATTTCTTTTTTTAAAGGGACCAGTATACAGAACCAGAGGGACGGGGAGGGGAAGCAGGCAGTTCTAGAGGAAATAAAACAGTGACAAGGAGGAGCGATTTAGACAAGGGTTTCAATAAGTAAGCATGGTCTGCTATTGGAACCTGCAAACGCAGAGCTGTGGGAGAGTGTATTTTGCAGAGGTATTCGAGGCTGTGCTGCTGTAGATAGCTCTAAGCCAGCAGCAGCAGCAGGTCACCTTGGGAATCTCCTATCCTTTGCTTTTAACTCAGTTGTAGCGCTGTACGGTACATGGATTCAGTGTACAGTGTGCTACAGCCATCAATTATTCAGCTGTGGAGTCTTGCTCCGGATCACATGTGTGGCAAGGGGAGGGTGGGGGAGTGGGGGTAGCTGCGGTTCAGGTCAGCCATGCATTAAGATCCAGGCTGTCTTTTTATGCTGCAGTGTGGTTTAGATCGCAGAGTGACCACACTGTGGTCATTTTCACCTCCCAGGCCCTTTCTCAAGCGCTGAGGGCTCGTGTTCGTAGTCCCAGCACTGATATGTATTGTTCGGCTTTAGCTGTGTAAAATGAACAGGTGTTTTCTAAAAAAAATAAATGAATGATACTCATGCTGGAGCCTCGTACTGAGGTCTAAAAACAGACCTGTTTCTACTTTAATAAAAGACAATGAGCATTCATTACGAGGACTAAAAGAAAACAGCTTTACTGAACACCTGGTGCTAACCAAACCCTGCCAAAAATGTGTCTCTGGTGTAAGAAAATGTGCTGGAACCGGAATCAAATCAAAGTGCGTTACCCACAATAAACAGCAGGTGGCGCTGGCTGGCAGTCTTACAAACATTTAAGGCGCTTGAAATGATGGCAGTTATTATTGCTTTCAGTAGATATTTTTTTTTTTTTATTTCTAATTACTTTGTTACTGCAGTCGTCTCCACAATGCTTTGATAGTACGAAATGAAGCAACGTTTCAGAATTCTTGGACGGCTAATGGATAAACATCAGAACAATGTTTCTTCTGATCAGAACCTGGACAGAACACCTGGCACATGCTGGACTGGACCAGAACTGGGTGGTTCTACATGCCCTGATATATGTGCGTCCCGATTCTGATCTGAGAAAGAGTGTTCTTGGTTTGTGTCCGGGACTTTTCTTGTGATGGTTTTGATTCGAAGTCTAATCTTGCTGTTACTGTGTTGCTTTAGTCACCTGAGGTTATCACAGTTCACCCATCAAATCATTGTCTATGGCGGCTGTTACACAGGCTGGAAGTGAAGTGAATTGTCATGTGTTTCTTGATAGTATCAATATGGGCAGTAACTGTTCTCTGTGCTTCCTCTTTTTCTAGCTGCTTTGATCCACAACAACAGTATATTAGAAATTAAAAAACAAAACAAAAAAAAAGAATGATGGCTACTGGGTAAAAAAAAAAGTAGAGGAAGGCACGGGTAAAAAAAAACGGGTAACTATCGAAAAATACCCGGGTATCTTTTTGGGGTAATTTCAAGCACTCATCTGGTCGCCTACTGTTAAATTAAACACATAAAAAAGACACATACTGTATCGAGGTCTGTTTGAAGTTCCCATGCTTCCCTCTTTGTCACCGCAGCACTGCAGTGCAAATTCAGAGGCTGAAATATAACAACGTGCAGGTACCTTGGTTTTCAGGTAGCTCCCTCAGGTAGTAAAAACAAGTTTTGATAAATAAATGGCCTTAGGGATGGGTTGAACCCTGTGTTCCACCAGAGCCGATGCAGAAAACATAATATCTTTTTTCTTTTCATTTTAAATCAGTCTGGTAATTGAAGTTCAGCGCTGTACCCTCCCAAATCATGAACCTTGAATGCAGTCAATGCCCTCTCTGTTAACATAAGCACAACAGAAAGCAAGTTTCATGCCACGGAATTTTACACCATTGTTAAACTATTGTTGTTGCATTTAGCTTCAGGCAAATAAAGGGATCTTTTGGAAAACAATGTCCGTCTGACGCACGCTAGCGCATTTCCACCTGCGGCTTCTGTACAGAGAACAGCTCCGCCTATACATTTCAATTGAGGTCAGTTTAACCCCAGAGAGGCTCGCTGTGCACATCACAGCTTCAGCTTGCTTAGTAAGAACAGGGACATTTGAGAAGGAATCACGCTCCGCTCAAGTTTTTTAAGTGTAAATGGAAACGCACCTCAGGGATTGTGTTTAACTGTTTGCACTGTCAGAAAACTAAAATAACTGTCCGAAAACGAAAAATAACCTGGAAACGCTGGAACGAATCACAAGCAAGCAGATACTCTCTGTAACTGAGGCAGAACATTGAGACGAATTCTATACAAATTGCAAAGAACAGAAGCCGTCTAAAGCCCTGGAGAAAAGAGAAATGGTCTAGCTGTGTTAATCACAAAAATTATAAAAATCTTGTGGTTAAAGTTTAGATAGAGCTGTGATACTCTGTAACAGGATGTGCCTAATCTACAGAAATCTTATAGCAAGAGCTCATCTCTAACTATTGGCTTTTAGTACACTATGGTGTAGCGATAGTTATTTGAGAGCATCTCTCCAGAAGCAAACTGGGAGCAATGTGTTGGTTATATAAAATAGTCAGTGATTGCAAGAAATCAACATCCCAACTGAGTTCCTGGGCAGCCTCCTTGCAAACCCAAAGCCATGCACCCTGGCCTCAGAGTCCTTCCCCAGTCCTCCCCCTGGTATGTGCTGCAGAGCTGAGCGTGGGCTGGGTTCTGTTCTCCCTGCCTATCTGTCTGTCTCTTCCTCTCGCTCCCTGATAACACTGTTTGCGGAGGAGGCTCTTTACACTTTCCGGCTTGCAATTTTTTCTTCTTTGCATCGAAAGCTTTTCAAGCTACAGCGGGCTTGCTGCGTGATTGGATTTGCGTGGCAGTAGCGTGCCAGGAAATACACCCAAGTCAGTGATGGACACAGCCTGTGAGGCTGCAGTTTTCACTTCTCTCTTGCAGCGGTTTTGGAGGTTACTGCGGTACATCATGGCCAGTAAAAGCATGATAAAGAACAGACGTGTGTGTGATTAAAACTAGGGCAACGCTTAGTATGCAAAGGATAGGAAGCAACATGTTTAACTACAAAATGTACAGCACAGTTTGAGATCACTATACTGCACCATAATGTATATACTATCCTATACAGTATTCCCACTTTATAAGGCAGACCTTTATATCGTGGAACCACCGGCTCCTTCATTCTCATTACTTAGCAGAACACAAAGAACACTGTATGATAACGGTGGCTCCACACTGTAGCACCGTACAGGGGAGCACCGCACTGTACTGTAGGGACCCACTGCCTCTGATGAGAGGCGACATCTCTTTAACCCAGTCCCACTGCTTACTGGGAGACTGGGAAGACAGAAGAGAAGAGCATTGCATCTGAAATGACTGTGGAAGAGCTTGCATGCCACCAGAGAGCCAGTGACAGCAGCTGCTGCCAGAGCCCACTTTGCTCCTGATTGCTGTATTCATTTAAAGGTTGAGAACAGATTACACAGTGTCACTCCGTGATTCATTTCTAATCTAATGAACTGAGCATTGCAACGTTTGTACAAATCAATAACCCCTCATGCAATTATACTGTGTGTAAAGTCAGTTGAGTGTGTATTTATACAGTACATGTGTACCAATGCTGATTTTTCGTTATGGGGTATAATTAATATTCACCCCAGCATTTCAGACCCGAATGGTTGTCTAAGTGTGTGCCAATGCATGCGCAACGCTGTGCAAAAAAAAATGCTGGGTTTTTAACTGCACTAAATATTGGCTGAAGCCAGTCAGAGACAGAGTGCTCTGTTCGGGTCTCCTTCTCTCTTCCTACATTCACTGGGGACAGTCAGTCAACATAAAAATCATTGACTTCAGTCTTTAATCGACTCTTACAGCGTTAGGTGACACTGCTAGTAAAGCAAATGAAACCGTTTCAGAGTTCATTTAAGACTGGATTAAAGACTCTTTGCAAATATGGCACTTTGCATATAGTGTTCTCCAGGACCACTGTTTTGTTTACAGCACCCCCTGTATTGCTCATTATTAGGATTATTATTATGTCACGTGTCCTGCTTGTTGGGTGACTGTTGCTCACATGCTCAATTCATTCATTCATGCAACCCTTCTGCACTGACCTTAACCTCAGAGAAACAATTTGCATGATCAACAGCACATGGCAGACCATTTGAACTTGGTCCAGGTGGGTGGGACCGAGCAACGGCGACGCCCCTTGGTGATCAGCCACGCCCCTTGGTAACTAATCCTGCCTAGTGTTGGATCCAAAACCAGGAAACTGATTGGGCTGGAGTTCCAGTGACAATGCTGCATTCAGCCGGAGTCCTTTGTAAAACTTGGCTTGATCCTGTCCTGTATCGTGTTTATCTCTAATGTAAAGCTGGAGTTAAAAAAGAGTATATTACTGGGGAGAAGTAACCTGCAGACTGTAAACTGGGCAAACTGGTTCATGCAGGGAACTCACTTTAACGTTAGATCACATCACGCAAGCATGAAGCATATTTTAGGCTCTTCCAATACCAGATTAAATCGTCAGTCGGATAGCTAGTTTCTTATTTTTCCTATTTATAAACAAGATGTCCAACGAATGGCAAGGAAGGATTTATATCTTATCTCAATCCACTACGTCCCTGCTGTGCGTCTGAGTTCACCTCCTCCTCCCCAGCCTCCACCTGCTTTTGGGCTTCGTCTAGCGGGGGAGGGCAGCTATCCTGCCCCCCTGCCCATGACTTCCCTACGGTCAGCCTCTCCACTTCTCTGCAAGGGATACCTCGAGAGGCCAGGCCAAAGGACAAAGAATGGAAAATCTGTATATAACGTAGCAGCGTTGTCCAGTCTGTTTTCATAAGTATAATCTACTGCATGAGTTTCCTGACTGAGCAAGGGTTCTGGAACAGTGTTGTGATTTGAGTAACGTGAAGAGATCCTGACACAACAAGCCCTTTATTGAGCTGTGGGGATCAGCAACCTGCTTAACGTCAGCCGTGGCAATGCCACCGCGCTGTAGAGAACACTTCAGGAGGCAGTGAGCGTCCATTGCAGCCCGAGGCACTTCACGTGGGAGTGGGGGAGAGAGATAGAACTATAGACCCAGGACACAATGGCTCTTCAGATGGTTTTGTGATTGCAGAGTGAAAGTCATCTCAAGCTGAAGTACTGTTCGCACGATCAGTGCCCAGCTTCGCTCCACAGCCTCACTGTGTAACTGCAGCACATCGTGGCGCTGCAAGCTCAGGGGCGTTGATTGGACGTGACGGGGGGTAGGAGGGGTACACACGGGCTTAACGATTGCCTCTATCAGAGAAGCTGAAGGTGGAAATCTGCAGGAAATGGACTAAGATCTGCATTTAAAAGTAAACTTGGTCCAGACAGTACAATCAAAAAAAGCACAGGGGAAAAACAGTGCTGTTTCTAAACGCAATGTGAGAGAGGTGGGCTGCAGCATTTGTCGCTCGTGTATAAAGGTCAGGAGGTGTAACGGGAAGGCTGGATGTAAACAGCAGATGTTACCAGGGTGAGGGGTGCGGTACACAGGGCAGCAGATCAGCACAGCGGTGAAAGCAAAGGATATGAAGTCAGGGGTCAAGTCTCAAAGCTGGGGGTCTTCGTCCGACTTCCTTCTGCTTTCGTTTTTAACACATCAAATTTAAAACATAATCCGGGAAACGGTGTAGGATTTCCGTCAATTACGCACAGACTATTATTATTCTTTTTATTCACGCAGTGCTGAAATGTTCAATGGTGTTTTAGTGTCGATAACAGGGACCCTGTCTGGCTGTCTGTCCGCCTGGCTGGCTGTCAAGGTGAACACAATGACTGCCTTGATTTCGCAGCAAACTTTTGTCATACACTCCTAGCCTCCTACATTTCAGATTGCTTTTGGCTAGATTATGAAACAGTATTGATTTTATACACTTTGGTTTTTTTTTAACTTTTCAAGTGCTACACTTTTCACTGCGATTCTGCCACTGTGAATACTGTTGTCTATAGTGCAATACATACATGGCCTTGGACCAATAATAATTCTGCCTGCCTTGACCATCAGCCAACCTGTCAATAGCCCCCATGGAGGTGCTCTGCTTACGAAAGCAATGAGAATTGAATCAGCAGCTGAATCCAATCGGATCTCTATTATACCAGCGTCAGAATCCGTTCCTGTCCGCCCAGCTGGGTTGGTGCTGTGCTGGGAGGTGATGCTTTTATCACGGCTGGGGGATGAGTGCTTCTCATACAGTCCAGCAGACAAATGTTTCAGCTGATGAATTCACCCGCTCTACAGTTTCGTTCTCTTCTGTTCAGCCTGTCATTTGTGGTTTGTTTGGAAATCCTTGTCTTTTGAGGGGAAAACAAGTTTTAAATAGAAATCCTACCAAGACTTAAACAACCCTCTAATTTAGTATGTAGAATCCTGCCTCTTATGTTACAATACTTATTTGTTCTGAGAACTTTGGGTGTGTCATAAAAATGTATGAATTTTGACTGGATGAGATAGACTAAAGATCTATAGAAATGTGCCTTATTCTGCATTCAGTGCTAGTGCCAGATTCTGAGTCTGGTCAAAGAAAAACAGCAGCATCCCTGAAAACAGAAACAATTGTCTTTAATCAAACACATTCCTGCGCCGCTCTGTGTTAAATGTAACACTTTTTATAGTCAACCCTCCCATTAATCAGCTCAGATAAGGAATGGGGAGTTTACTTGATAACACAGAGTTCAGTCTCTGTTTGACAAAAAAAAAATCTTCAGTAACAACAATAGCAGTGAGAATAATAGTAATAATAATAATATTATTATCAGGCCTGCCAGTGACGTTGTTGGTTCAGAGAGATTTATCCAGGAAACGTCCGGAAATTCCTGTTTTTTTCCTTTTGAACGCCCTCAAAGGAACCTTTTTTGAAGACCTAGCTGACCATCTCAAGCAAAGAGTGATTATGTAACAATGGAGTTATGATCTTTCTAGACAGTTATTGGATCTGGAAATGGATGTTCGTTCACAGTGCGAAAGGGCACTTCCTGCTTTCCTGCCTGGAGACAGGAAGTGGTCCTCAGTGGTGCCATGGAAACGCCACCTGGCTGCACGGGGATGGATGGTGGTAAACAAACGGGTAGGCCCAGGAGAGGATGTTTACAGAGAGGATTCTGCACAGCGGGATTTTGCGTCACAGAAGACTGCGCTGTAGTTTTTCCTGTGCGTATCCACAAGCAGTCTTGCGTACTTGAGGTTCTCTGCTTACTCCAGCATTCTAATTAAATCATTTTGTTTCTTAATAAAGGAAAACAATCGTCATAGAGTAGATTCTCTCAAATCCGGGACCCTGATCATATCAGCGATTAATCATAATCTGTGCCATACTAAAAATGCCTTGTCTAGTCTTTGTTTGACGTTGTTAATATTTACATTTCATCAGTAATAATCCTTGGAATAAAATCATCTAGACACTGCTGTCATTTTGTTTTCCATACATGATAGAATTATTATTATTATTATTTATTTCTTAGCAGACGCCCTTATCCAGGGCGACTTACAATCGTAAGCAAATACATTTCAAGTGTTACAATACAGGTAATACAATAAGAGCAAGAAATACAATAACTTTTGTTCAAGCAAAGTACAAGTGTGACAAACCACAATTCAATAATACAGCAGATAATAGTGATAGTTACATCAGGATATGATTAAATAGTGATAGTTACATCAGGATGTGATTAAATACAAAGTACTACAGGTTAAACACTTGGCAGATTACAGTATTCTGAATGCAGTAAAATAGGGAGCAGATAAGAGCAAAATAAAGCACATTTAAATGAAGGGTGATAGTGTCCCAAGATACAAACAGAGAAGTTCTACAGGTGCTCTTTGAAGAGGTGAGTCTTGAGGAGGCGCCGGAATGTGGTCAGGGACTGGGCAGTCCTGACATCTGTAGTAAGGTCATTCCACCACTGCGGAGCAAGGGTGGAGAAGGAGCGGGCTCTGGAGGCAGGGGAGCGTAGCGGAGGTAGAGCTAGTCTTCTAGTGCAGGCGGAGCGGAGAGGTCGAGTGGGGGTGTGGGGAGAGATGAGGGTCTGGAGGTAGCTGGGTGCAGTCTGGTTAAGGCATCTGTAGGCTAGTACAATTATAGTATTTAATTAGGTTTGTGACCAGCATGCATCTGGTAATGAAAGCATGGCTCACACCATCAATCAGTCTGGATTAACGAGAGTCTCCTGCAGTTTATTTATTGCACATTGATATTGCAATGTGAGCGAGATTGTGATCAACAAACAGAATATCCTGGCTCCTGTTTCCTGTTTTGACCAGCCCTTTTAGGAAGCTGACCGTGGTAAATTTGCAAGGCAATTTCACATTTGCTGCCGTGCATTTCCCCTGGTTTTACCAGGCATCTTCTACCCAGTTACAACACCCTGCTGTCTGGAAGTGCAATGCCAGCTCAGAGCTTGTTTGCACAGTTTGCTGCACATTCCCCTTGATCCCTGTCTGTTCCGTTTGAGCGTTTGTTATCTCTACAGGGTTTGACGTGCAGCATTGCATTATTGCATTGAGCAGAGCGTTCAATCTTCTGCTCCCTTATCTGTTGCTGTCTCTAATTTCACAAAGATCACGAAAGCCGCGTCCGTGACTAGCCTTGCAAATGCAATTCACTGGGGTCACAACACACCGGGGCTCCCCCACTTCAACGTGTTCAGTAAGAGATGCGTATCACTGTCTTGTTCTACTGTTTAAAACCACAGGAGAAATAACACCTTTAATATTATCCTAGCCCGTTCTAACACTGTCCAACATTGGGTTGTTTGTGTGGTCAGAAGCATTTGCCCATTAAAATAACTGTGCTCTATGCAGCGTTCCTGTCTGGACTCTATACTGCCTTCTGGTCCGGGTCAGTACAAAACCAGCCTGCTTGTGGTTTCAGCAGATCAGCATGGTAAAGACTTGGTTTAATCACGGCACTGCACAACCGCGGTGCAGTCTTACCATGAGGAACATGGAAAAGCAAAAGATCTGTCCATTGTGCTTGTGTTTGAATCGCTGTCTGTTTGAAATTACATTAAAAAGCATTAGCATAAACACTGGATCTGATCTATGGGGCATTTGTCTCTCTTAAATAATAAAGTAGCTGCAGTATCTGAAACTGATTTCTATCATGAGGCTTGTTGCAACACATAGAAATCTTCACGGGGCCTGTAATTAGCAAGACATGTGAGTTATTTCCTTCCAGTCTAAACAACAGCGTTGATCTCTTGTCTGCTCAACCAGGCTTTGTCAGTGTGTGCAAAAGTTTCTCTATGGGGGAAAGAAAGCTACAAAGTTTCCTGGCTTACTTTAAATGCTAAAGATTTTGACCCCTAACAATAGTTCATCAAGTATGAGCAACACCCGATAGCCGGTACAGTGCCAGGATGTGTTACTGCTGTTGCTCACGGACAGCGGGAAGCCGAGGGTTAAAGACAAGCTTGGGTCTCTCTCAACTCCGCAGAGGAGGGAGGCTGCCAAGCGAACCACCGAACTGATGAAGCAGATTGGAGGCTTGACTTGCAAATTGAGTGTGCCGACATGGAGCAGCTCTCTCCTGCAGAGAAAAACACTTTGCAAGAGAAACAGCGGAGAGAGACAGGCCTGTGAACCAAGACCAGGGCTTGTGATCGCCAATACACTGGGACTAATTCTTGTTTATTGATGTATTTTATAACTCATGGATCATCAGTAACCCTTCCATGCATGGCGACCTCATATGGAAGATGCAAATGCATGATAGCCTCATGTAAGGATGCCACCCCCCCCCATATAAATCAATGGAAAAAAAATGTAACACAATTTTAGATACAAAATATATGTATTATGTGTCCAAACCCACTTCCAATGTTCAGCTATTTTCAATATTTCATGCATGAAAAGGGTTAAAGTAAACCAAGCTATTTGTCTTGCATAAACTCTGTGATAAAGAGTCAGATCTATTAAAGGATACATAAGACATCAAAATGCAATTTGCTATGCTAAGCTCCAGCAGAGTCTGGCTAGAGGAATGCTCAGGGGAGAGAGGGGTGTTGTGGGTCTGTGCTGGGGGCAACGAGACTCTTATAGCCAGCACCATGGCAACCAGCCAGGTCACTTTGAATAGAAGACCTCTTCTCCTATGCAATTCCAGGCTGAAGGCCTCTGGAGAGCAGAAGAAACTGGAGCATTGGAGAGGACAGGAAAGAGAACTCTACTGTATACCTGTGTGACCTATGTGTAAACATATATTAATATATATATATCATTCAGTAATGGTTGACGTCATGAATAGTGTTTCTCTATGATGGGCCGTGGAACACAGAAGGTGAAACGTGCGCTCTGATTGGCTGAAAGATCCTGAGCAGTCAGTTATATAAAATAATCTGGTTCAGAAAGCCAGCCTTATTAAAACAGGACTGTATTTGCCAGCATTTGAAACCCTTTTGATGAGCAGTAATCGTGTGTGTTAGAGCCCCAGGGTCATGTTTGATTGTATCTGGTATGGGGACATGCGTCTCCTCTGCCTCTCTGCTTTCCTGCGGTTAATGCACACACGAAATGCGAAACTTTGTTGCATCTTCTGCCGTTAGAAATCTCAGCTCCCTCGTCTCGTTAGTAAATGTCAGGCTTCCTGTTACTCTGGGTGATGGTTTTTCATATTCACCCAATTGTATCCTAGAGTGTCAGGCCAGCTATCACTGGGGCCTTCATGTTATGAAGGCCTCTGTGTATCCACGGTAACCAAAGCTCTATTCACAGCACAGTCAGCCCTAGATCATTATGTTCTGTCTCTCTCTCTCTCTCTCTTACTCTCTCTCTCTCTCTCTCTCGACTTGTTTTTTTTTACTCTCCCTAGTGTGTTAAATTTTTTCGAAAAATCTGCTCTTTTTTACTTTGAAAAGTTAAAGAGGAAATAATGGAATGCACCAGAAAAAAAGTGTGAAAATGAATATTTATTTGTATTACCATCTCTCTGTAGTATTCATGTGGGATGAAAGAACCCGCTTTCCAAATCACTCTTCTTGTTTTGAGTAACATTAAAGGGATGGAAATAAGACTCCTATTGCATTGCAGTTTCACCCATTCCAGGTTTATACAAGCTTGATTAGCCCCAGTGTATAGGTTAACAAGCTTGGGTGTGTGTTATTAAACTTGCAGTAAAAACAGGAATGGATCACACTGCTATGCAATGGGAGCCTTATTTCCATCCCTGCACTATGCACATAAGCATCCTGCTGTATTAATTGCCTGTACTGTAGGGGGTGCTCTATTTCAAGGTACCTACAGTACACCTGATTTGCTATTAAAGGCTACATCTTGGAACCCACGTGTTTGATTTTGATGAAACTGAATTGTTTTTTTTATAAGATTTTCCTGTGTCAGTCCTATCTAGAGGGAAAGTTGATCCATTCCAGTCTAGCTCTTGAAATTCGACATCGATATTAGCGAATGACCAGACGCTCGGTACTGGGAGTAAACTGTATCATACTGGACTGTATGTGGGCTTCAAGAAGCGTCAGTCTCAGAGGCAGAACTAACCCAGTGGAGCTGGCTCTGCTCTGTTGCAGGCTCAGAGGTTTCCAGTAACTCGCACTGCCTCTCAAGTGGGCCCTCAGCAGCAGCACTTGGCCTTCAAGTAGGAAAATCTCCCCTCATGTTTTTGGCAGAGTAGAGCTTGGAAATGAGTCAGCTGGATGTGGAGCAAAATAGAGAAGGAACTGTAATCCAATCCTGTATAATCCCAGTATTACTGTCTGCAGACCAGGGAGACTCAGGGAAAGTGTTTGCTTGTGCAGCACATGTACGTATATATACGGTCCAACACACACTCACACACACACTCACACACACACTCACACACACATAAACTCTCCGTCTCTCTGTCCTCCTCTTTATCCCTTTTCATCCCCCTTTCTCTTCTGCTCCCACATTCTCTCTTTTGCTCTCAGTCTCATTTTCTCACTTTCAATCCTCTTTTTTTCTTTCTGTCTTTCTGTGTCCCTCGCTCTCTCTCTCACCCCGCCACCTTCACTCTCCCTTTTCTCACACTTCCCTTTTCTGCTCCCCTATCTCACTCCTTTCTCTCTCTCTCTCTCGTTCTGTGTTCTCATCACTCTCCCCTCTCCCTCTTGGCCTCTCTCTTTAGCCTCTCTCTGGTAAGTTTAAAGTTACACCAGATGTGGAAACAGGAAACTTCACAGAGCCCTCAAGCCATTCTGGTTGTAGTTAACTGTACAGTCTCTTCAGCAGCATTTGGCAATCCCCGGCTTCTAGATTGCAGCTTGGTTTCAACATTTCTGAGCTGTCTGTCCACACGGTTTACCGTGCTGCATAAATCACAGTGAAATGGCTGCATCGTTCAGGTGAGCTTGTGGCCACCTTTTCTACATTTACTTTCATCAGTGGACTCTAGTATACTCTAGTATTTGGGCTAATTACGATAGCTACAGTATGTCAATGATATACATCAAGATATTCAATGGTTGATTATTAATCCATAGGATGGCTGTGTCCAGCAGGAGGTATCGCTGAATTGAGATATTTCCATTTATATAGCGTAATAGAGGCGTGCAGCGTGATTCATGTCCAAACCAATACTGCAGCTGTTCGCTGTCCACCAGAACGGTTCTTGACTGATGAATAAATGTAACTCATAGGTGTGGTGCATGCATGCTCCCCCTATCTCACATGTTGCTGTTTAACAGGTCCGTTGCTGTATCCAGTCAAGGCCATGCACAGATTGTCACCTGTATCATGACGTGATACATATTGTGTTGTCACACCCTTGTTTATAATTGAGTATGACAGTGGTGTTGCAGTTATTTGCAAGCAAATCTGAATGCATTCAAGGGCTGGCATGGCTGTTGGGATAGTCCTCCTACAGCTGGGATGGCTCAGAGCTCAGAAGCTTTCTGACCCCAATAGCAGGGATTATGAGCCCTGCAGAATTTCACCATCACTGAAATATAACCCCTTAGTGCCACCTGTCTTAAGCAGACAGTCCTTTTTAAAACAGAGCAGCAATGCAAAAGCTGTAACCCACAAAAAAAAAAATAGTGAGTGCCACAATTCGTCCACCCACCCCCTCATAACCATCTCTTTCCAATACTCAGTATTGTGCAAAGCTATTGTTATAGATTGAGCCACTGCCTCTGCTGCTCTCTGTTTGTTAGAGTATGTGCGTGTGCGTGTCTGTGTGCCAGCGCTGGTTTGCAACGTGCAGTGGCACGCTCAAGAAACAAGGCTCTGTCTGCAGATGAAAAAGCAGAAGACAACGAAAGCAGCTGCTGTGCAGCAGACAGACAGGAAGCCCCTTATGATATAGTGCTGTTAGAGAGAGGCTGTGAGAGGGGGAGAGAGAGAGAGAGAGGGAGGGAGAGAGGGAGAGAGAGAGGACAGTGGGGGATTACCCGCGCAGCATCAGATTTCTCGGTATTCTAAAGGCTGTTAAAAGCTCATGTAGCCGTTTGCCGAAGCAGTGGGAATTTCTGGTCGTCCGTTCACCGCAGAGAATGGAGGCTAAGTCCGTGTTCAGCCTACAGAAAGCACTGGTACAGCCAGTGAAAATGTGCATGTTTGATTTCCCCGTGTCAATACTGGAGGACCTGGTAAGTGTGCAGCTTGTGTGTGTGTTGGTCTTATTTTTTATTCACTGTGTTTTGGTTCATTGATAAAGGTAACGAAGGCTCATTCCATTAGCCTGGGACTGATCTGTAATGTGTGTGTGGCTGTATTAGTGACAGGTGGCTTCTTACACAAGGGTCCCCTGTCATTTACTTGTTAAACAAACAAACATTAAAACCCTTTTTGCTTTGCTGTCCATGTGTATTGTGACACACAGTAAGAAAAATAGCTGCAGTGTAACTATAAACATGCTGGCACAAACAGCAGAGACTCACAGCCGCACTTGCACTGCGCTGTGCTGCAGCCCTGATAGGAACTGCCATTCAGAGCCCTTGGATTAATAACAGGGTGGACAGAAAATTAAAAACAGTGATATGTCATACGTACTTATGTTTAAACAGCCTCTCTGACACGCGTGCTGCAATTTATAAAAGCGAAATTGCCTGCCTTTTGCGGTTTCAATCCAAATGGGCAAGAGATTGGCAGTAGCAGGTGTTCGGTTGGCAGGTGCTTCTCTGTCAGTGTGGGCCATTTGATTAGCAGGCAGAGAGGTATGGAGCTGTTCCTTCTCAAAGCATACTGCGGTATAGCAGGGTACAAGCACTGCACAGGAGAAGCATAGTGAAAGCATGGCAAAGCACAGCAAGCAGGCAGGATACATCTCAGAGATGTCATGTATTATGCATTTCTCTGGATTTAAAGTATTATGGATTTTCTTGTTGTTACTGCATCCTGTAAAGCGCTTTGTGATGGTGGTGCTCTATGAAAGGCGTTATATAAAATAAAGACTGATTGATTCAAAAAAAAAAAAAAAAAAAATCCATGATGGACCAAGCTAAAGTGCCAGGTCTGGAGCATGGCAAACTGTGCCGATCTATATGGTATAGTGGTTAGAGCTGAGGGACTGGCAGACAGTGTGGTACAGTGGTTAGAGCTGAGGGACTGGGAGACAGTGTGGTATAGTGGTTAGAGCTGAGGGACTGGCAGACAGTGTGGTACAGTGGTTAGAGCTGAGGGACTGGGAGACAGTGTGGTATAGTGGTTAGAGCTGAGGGACTGGGAGACAGTGTGGTATAGTGGTTAGAGCTGAGGGACTGGGAGACAGTGTGGTATAGTGTTTGAGCTGAGGGACTGGGAGACAGTGTGGTATAGTGTTAGAGCTGAGGGACTGGCAGACAGTGTGGTATAGAGGTTAGAGCTGAGGGACTGGGAGACAGTGTGGTATAGAGGTTAGAGCTGACGGACTGGCAGACAGTGTGGTATAGTGGTTAGAGCTGAGGGACTGGGAGACAGTGTGGTATAGAGGTTAGAGCTGAGGGACTGGGAGACAGTGTGGTATAGAGGTTAGAGCTGACGGACTGGCAGACAGTGTGGTATAGAGGTTAGAGCTGACGGACTGGGAGACAGTGTGGTATAGTGGTTAGAGCTGAGGGACTGGGAGACAGTGTGGTATAGTGGTTAGAGCTGAGGGACTGGGAGACAGTGTGGTATAGTGGTTAGAGCTGAGAGACTGGGAGACAGTGTGGTATAGTGGTTAGAGCTGACGGACTGGGAGACAGTGTGGTATAGTGGTTAGAGCTGAGGGACTAGGAGACAGTGTGGTATAGTGTTAGAGCTGAGGGACTGGGAGACAGTGTGGTATAGTGTTTGAGCTGAGGGACTGGGAGACAGTGTGGTATAGTGTTTGAGCTGAGGGACTGGGAGACAGTGTGGCCTGCTGATTGGAGCTCAGAGTGGGAATCAGCGTGGCCTAAGAGGTTTTGTAGCTTAGTGGTTAGAGCAAAGAGATTGGAGGTCAGTATGGACTAATGGCAACTGACACCCAGGTCCAGGTAGGGCAACACTGTGTAAGGTCTGTGGAGCTGGAGTTTTTTTTTCGAAAAACAGCATTACACAGTGCAGGCGCCGTTGTTGTCTAGGAAGTGAACCAGCCCGGACACAGCACTGACTGCAGTGGCTTTCCTGGAACCCGTGTACCAGTGTGATCATAGCACTGCAGACTGGAACAACAGATACTAAACCTGCTCTCACAGCGTGCGTGGGAGCCTCAGCCCGATCTCCTGGGGACAGCAGTCTGTTCCAGCCCCGCTCTGTACAATTATTATGCACCTTACAGTGCTCTGACCTGTTATCAGTTGAGATCTTACACATACTGTTCCCGTTCAGTCACCGCGTGCATAATGTCACTTTTCCTATCTGTATCTATTTTATAATGCATATTTGTTTTCTTCAAAGTTTTTGGCAGGGCAACTTTTGAAGTCCATACACACAAACTGGTTTTAAAAATGTCAAAAAATGTTAAAATCGTGACCGAAGGGGATAAAGAAAACACACGTGGTCACGTACCGCTCTAAAACATTTTAAATATCTTGAAACCCGCCTGGCCGCCCGTGGTCGCGCACCCTATTGACATTGCTATGGCTCTAGCTTCTGTACACAGGCAACGAGTCAAACATCGTACAGTGCTAAACAGACAATTAGAGGAGCATGGAATCATCAGAATTCGTTCCCAGGGACATCACCAGTAAGGGACACTAACATTAGCCCAGGCTGGTTCTAAGTGGCACCAGCAGCAACCCCAAGCATGTGTAATGCTTGGCTTATCACATCCAGACAAGGCAGTTTTTGCTGTTCTGCAGGTATCTGCTGCAAGCCAGTGTAAACTAGTAAGAGGAGCAGTAGCATGCGGGCAGGTGTAGTTAGCTTCACGAAGGAGCTGTGTAATGGCTATTTTAAGTCATGATCTCATTTATATTAGTAGCAGCTGCACTTATGTATCAGCTGAGAGTTGGGTCAGGTGCTCAACATATGGACCAGTGTTCACGAAGCAGAATGTCAGCGATTTCAGTGATTGTACAATATCTTAACGTTCAATGCACACAGTTTAAATGATGAACGTGAATGCATAGCTACTGGTTATATCCGCACCTGTGCTTTACTGTGTCAGGTCCAGATCAGTTGTGTTTTCTGGTAACGCCTGTATAGATGTTAGACTGCTGCCTTCCTTAGGGTGTGTAATCTCTCTCTCTGAAGCTCCACCTCACCACAGGACCTCTCTGATAGTCATGCTCGTTCTCTGAATTTCCCTGTGTAAATCCCTTGTTCAGCCACATCTGAAGAGGTTTTGGGTGTATGACTCAGGGCTGTGGTCCAAGAGATTGCTTTAACAAATGCTGACCATGGTTATTGTACCCTACACAGCTGTGTTTTTAGAAGAGGTGATTCAGGGGTAGCAGTGACATGAAAACGTGAGGGCAGCTTGACCTACCTTCACTGTATACGCTTGAAAAACGATCTGACACACACGTACACCCAGATTCTGACGCTGTGTGGAACTAAATAATGTCCTTAGCAAGTTTCATCACAATCGGACAAACTGTTATCTCGGGGCGTAGCGATTGAGAAAAAGCTACATTATTACATTTTTACTTCATGGATTTTAATTCATAGATTAGTGCACCAATGCCATATTTATTTTTTATTGTATTGCTGTACCAGGCAAGACCCCAATGAGTTTTGCAGCCAATTCTACAGCTAGGTTACAGTAAAGTGTGTGTTTTATCATATGACTCCACGTACATTAGGACAGTCTGGGACAGTTCAGGCTTTTCAGCACACGTCGCAATGCATTCTGGTATGTTTTACCTGTCTCAGGTATCTTTCACAGCAGGACTACACTTACCAGAATGCATTGCCTGAACAGTCCCAAACTGTCCCAGTGCACATGGAGTCATATGGTAACCCTAGATAGAGCCAAACATCTTCACTAGAACTCCACAGCTATACTTGAAGGTCCGAAGTTGACCTTTCAAGAAGTATCAGTGTCACATTCTTATTTAAATTTGAGCCCCCGTGCAACCCGTCACTGTGTGCGTGTGCTTGTGCGTGCGTGCGTGTGTGTGTGGGTGAGGTGTGAATGGACACTGGAAGTGTGAAGCACTGTGTGTGTCACTGTCGACAGTATACTGACATTGAGCCCTCTTACAGGAAAACAGAACTTACACTCTCAGCTTGATTACATGCTGTACATTGCTACATTGTGTGTTGAATATTGTGTCGCCCCAGGAGATAACGCATTGCCCTTCACATGGATAGTGACTCACTGGTGCCCTCACACTCTGCTGCTGCAGCTCCTCTGAGCCTGTCGGCTGTGTCTGTCCCTTGACTGCAAAAATAACCAGGAGGAGCTGGGGATTATAGCGAGAGCGCAGGCATGCCACCCCCCTACCCCCCTGGGAGCCCCTACCCAACCCCCTTGTTACTTTCTCAAAGAGGGGAATAGGATAAGGAGCTGAACACCCTGGCTGATGCCTCCCTAACTGTAAACAGCCATGATTGCTGTAAATAGAGTAGGCGTGATTCAGTACCCAGTCATCTCTACAATTCGCTTGCTCTGTGTCGGGAATGCCAAGCAACCCCCTCTATCAGATGGGAAATTCCAGCTCAAAAACTCCTCTGCATGCTGATCTGCATTGTGATTAACTAGGCTTTATAAAGCTGAAGTCATTACCTTCAATAGTATTGTCAATGCGCCCTGCCCCTCCCTTTGGGATTGTAAGGTGCAGCGCTATGATAGAACAGCTCCTTCATGTTGCTCCCCAGGTATTAGCCCCCCAGTGGCCTGACAGTTTCAGTGCAGCAGGGTGGAACTTGAGAGGGAGTCTGATAGGTGCGGACCAGCAAGGAGGAGATCGACAGTCCTTCTATAGGACAATATTCAAGATGTTCAGCGATATAGCGATCAGAGGGGGAAGTGAGAATAAATCTAATCAAGGGAAGAGAATTGATCATAAAAACGTAGACATTTTGAACCCTAATCCCGATTCCTCTGCTCTGCACGCACACGCACACACACACACACACGCACACCACTCACACACTCACACACGCACAAACACTCATCCACAGCACAATGTTGCATCTGTTGGCCTGTGTTGAATGACACAACTGGGATCAGCCCTGTTTTTAATGACTGGTTGTGGTGGAGAGCTTGTCTGCTGGAAAATCATAACCCTGCCAACTACCTGGAACAGCCTCTGGGCACCCTGTTGTTACTGTCACATGGAGCCAGCAAAACAGAGGATGAGTTACTGCCTAAAAGATCAGTGTATTTCAGGACCATGTTTGTCATCACTAGGTTTGCCAGGTACAAATAAAACGGGACCTCCGACTGGAAGGGGATTGTTATAAGAATAAACTCTCTTTAGAAATCCTCTGTTCATCCTCTGTTCAACTACTATAGGATTGACAACCAATTCATATTGCAGTAAGATTGTATCCTGGTTTTTCTAAGTTGTGCTCAGTTTATGGTGCTGGCGTTTAAGGGAGAGGGAGAGGGTGAGGGGGAGGGAGAGGGAGAGGGAGAGGGAGAGAGGGGGAGGGAGAGGGTGAGGGAGAGGGTGAGGGGGAGGGAGAGGGAGAGAGAGGGGGAGGGAGAGGGAGAGAGGGAGAGGGAGAGGGTGAGGGGGAGGGAGAGGGAGAGGGGGAGGGGGAGGGAGAGGGAGAGGGAGAGGGAGAGGGAGGGAGAGGGTGAGGGAGAGGGAGAGGGGGAGGGAGAGGGAGAGGGAGAGGGTGAGGGAGAGGGAGAGGGTAATCGTTAGCATGGCTATGTTGTCTCTCCCTGTTGGTTTAATTGTTTGCTCGACCTGCAGTCTGACTGACTTCCAGTGAATCTAACACTTGGGGTTCATTCTTTTGCTAATGCTCTGCAATATTCTTTAGATCAAACCCAGCACTGCTCTATGAACCCTTCCGATTTCCACAGTAGTTAGTTCTATACAATGACTTTGGTAGGAAAAACAATTCTGTAGAAAACACACACACGCACACATGCACACGCATACGCACACGCACACACACACACACACACGTTTCTTGTTTAATTTCATGCCAGCATTACCATGAGTCACACACCAGACATCACTAAGAATACAGAGATGTTGTGTATAACGTGAAGTCAAAAAGAAGAAAACAAAACAAAAATCAATTATACAGAATACAGTAAAAAAAAAGAAATCCCCTCCGCCCCCCCCACCCCCCCCTAGTTACCATGGCGATAGGGGATTTCTTGTCTCCCCTGCAGTTGCTTCCAGAGACCTGCCTTGATGCTTTGAGGGTAGAACTGCATTCTCAATGCCTAACGGGACACAAAGGGGATGAGCTCTGTAATCCTGTCAGCTTGAATTCTCTGTCATTGTGTTCCAGGGGGTGGTTTGCTTTCCTTTGTTTTGTTTAGGTTAAAAACGGTCAATTGTGATCAACGGCTTTATGGCAATTGCATGGCACCGTGTTAACAGCTCCCCAGGATTGCTTCAGCGTATGTGTTGATGAAGTCAGCTCCCAAGAGCCTGATAAAATACCAGCAGGGTGTCAGCCCCTGTGTTATTTATTGATCTCTCCACTTCGGACGTGGATTTAAGCGGCCACCTCATCTGTTCAGATTTATACTTGTGTGGATCTCTAAATAGATATTTTCTCTAAATGATCTAAATAATACAACGGACCCATCTATTTATTAAATGGAAGTATCCTTTCATTAAAGAGCTAGGCATTTATAGAAATAATATATCGCTTGGAGTCCATGCCAAGTCATTAAAGACTGCAAGACCAAATATTACCATAGGGGGCGCTGCTGGGGTCTCTCTGAGCATTTACAGAAAAAGTAGACTGGCTGTGGTAGTTACTGTATGTTCTCAACCCCAGTCCTAAAGTACGTTTTTTTTCTTCTAACCAGTTTAAATCTGCAATTTTTTGAGTTCACAGACAACGGTTTTGTAGGATTGCACTGTTAGCTAGTTCCACAGACCCTGTCTAGCACTAACCCTGTAATGTGAAGTAAGGCAGTGCATGGCTAGGTATTGGGGTCTGTGAAAACAGATGTTTACTGTATGCACATCAGAAGACAGTACAAATAAAACAACGCAACAAACAGTGGACTCGCACAGGATTGAGAATGCAGAAGCAAGCGTTGTTTAAGTGACAACTATTGAGCCATGTCTCCAAGCTGACATTCACTGGCGGATGTGTATATATCAACACATGCTCTTTCCAGCTGGCATGCAAGCATGTAGGTAATAATGACCCTTACAGCACCTTGCTGGTATGTCCGTGGATTTCCATCAGGCGACAGGGCTGGCCTTTTATCAAGTGAAGACACGTTCTTTCAAATCAAGCAGCATTCAGGGGGTCGGCCCACAGCCCACAGAGAATTGTCTAATATCGCACATGTTTCTGAAATTGACACTTAGGGGTGCCCAGAGCCCTGATTGGGTTTATTGGAGCTGGTTAATGTATTCTGTTCCTCTGAACCTGGATTTGAAGGGCAGGGAAGCAGAGGGAACATCAGCATTTCATAGTTAGTCTCGCAGTTTATGTTTCTATTGTTATTAGTATTATTGTAGAATTATTATTATTATGGCAGAAAAGACTCCCTTGTTTTGACTTTGTGCCGGGAGATCTTCTGTAAACAGGAGGAAACAGCTCGGAGACAGCCTGAATAATAATATGTTCTCCCTGTTAGCTTTCAAGGACACACACTGAGCCTGACTGTGTACAGTGACTACCAGCCATGCCTTCATGTGTTGTCATGGAAACGTGGGCATCCCAACATGTGGGCTCTCAGCTTGCACACGAACTGAAGGAAGGGATCCTGGACTGTAGAACCTTACACTCTCGCTCTTAACAATTCAGGGACTCCATACAAATGGGGGTGCCTTGGTCCCTCCTCAATTTAACCACTGAACTTTTAGATTTGATCTGTGATTGTTGAAGGGGTGAACTGGTCACTGTGACTAACGCCATGGCGATGCAGTGTCCTGATGGAAGGGGCCAGTCTTGTTCTCTGACTCACACAGCCGGCTGATCTGCTGCACTGACCTCTGATGAGCGCTGAATACAAGGAGGGTATGAATCTGCTCCTGCATTGAGCTCGCTGCTCTGTGGGCAGACAGAGAATCTGCTAAACAGGGAGTTTCTGGCTGAGGTGTGGAAAACCCCAGAACTTTCTAATTCAGGCTGAGAGGAATGAACTGCAGCACTGCAAAAACAAGTGCTTCCTTCTGTAATTTCCCAAAGCAAAGCCTTTAATGAACTTCTGTTTGATCGTTATCTTATTTAGAGGAGACAATACCGCGGTAATGTTACGAAAACTGAGAGACAAAACTTCTTTCCAGGGTGCTATAGCCAGCCAGAAACCTAAAATAATAATACATAAAACAAAAATTAAAATGATTCAATCACAAAAAAAAAGGCTTATTAAATAAATTCTAGCATAGCATAATTCTAGCTCTGAGCCTAATTATTGACAGCTGAGTTTTGTTTGTGACTCAAGGAGGCAGCACCTGTCTCATCAGCCTGACATCTCAACGGCAGAACGCATGACTGAAATGATCAAGCTGAGTTTTTGTAAAAGTATCTTAAATACGCAGTCACGTGACTGCTTGAGATCCAGGAGTTCTGTATTTAATGGTGTATTGCTGTGACGTGTCGGGTTCATAATAACAGCCGTCAGGTATTGGAGAGTCAGGTGTTCTGCGTTTTGAACGGACCCCGTGGTTGCCGATGGTTTTATTTTCTCATTATTTTCAGCGTCTGTTTTCTTTTTGTTACCAATAATATACAGTAAATATAGTAAACCTATTCTAAAATCGTTGTTAGCACACATTTTTTTAAAGGAAAAACTCGTTTTTTATTTACGTTGTACAGTGTACCAGACCAGAAATAAATAACTCAGTGTAGTCTACAGTTCTTACGTTATTAGGTGTTTTAGAATTATATATATATATATATATATATATATATATATATATATGTGCATTCTGAAGCACTAATGACAATTAGAAGTAAATACAATAGATTTTTATTCTCTCTCTCTCTCTCTCTCTCTCTCTCTCTCTCTCTCTCTCTCTCTCTCTCTCTCTCTCTCTGCTGCAGCTGTCCAAACATGCTTTTATGAGTTTGAAAGCACACTCGATGGCTGTTGTTTTTAAATTGTTCCAGGTGAGGCACAGTGGCAGAGCCCCAGTTCTCCCCCCTCGCTACAGTCTTGGATTGGGAATGCATTCCTGCACAGCGCGATACTTCCCGTTTTAACTGCTGCGGGTTAAGGGAAAAAAACATGGGATGGAAAACGAGAACAAAACAGTACCAAAAAAAAACCCCACTGGAACAGCGAGTGAAAGTTAAACAGCAGATACAGTAACAACACAGAAGCACTTATTTGACTTGTTTTTTCATCCAAAGTAAAATGTGCACAGCTTGCTCTGTTTCCAAATGGAAAGGAAATGATCGAAAATAACTTCTAAACAACTCGGGCTTGGGAAGCTTCCCGTTTATGAAGTGATTTCTTATTAAAATGGAACGCGTTAGAAGAATGAAACCCAGTTCTAAAAAAAACTCAGACTTGCACTTAAAATTGATTGTCTGTGAAGTGGTTTCTTACTTTCCCTGTATGAAAAACGAAATTACCAACTGTCGCCTCTCTGCAGGATCTTGAAGCAGGGAACAATGTAGTGTAGATACGCAGCGCCTTGCATAAGGTGTGGACTCTGATTCGATGCAGGCACCGTGTCCGTGTGTTTTCCACTGCAGTACACAGCCAGTGAACTCTCTGTGCACCCCTCAGATCCTGCGCGCTGAAATTGATGACAGACGAGTAGGATCTGCTTCAAGACACCGCCTGACCTCGATATAATCGTGTGTGTGTGTGTGTGTGCGCCTACACTTACGGGAAGTAGTTAGAGAATGACCCTGGTATGAAATACATGGGAGTTCTTTTTAACAGTAGTAGTAGTATATTTTTTTTTGCATTCAAAGGAGAGAGAGAGAGAGAGAGAGAGAGAGAGAGAGAGAGAGAGAGAGAGAGAGAGAGAGAGAATGTGTGTAATTCTGCAAAGTGGACAAAATAATAATTCTTTGGCATTGTTTTCCAAAACAACATATTTGTATAGCACCCAATCGCACCCAGAACTAGTTTGACAACGAGGCTGTGTCTCTTGCAGTATTGCTTCTGAATTCGTTCTTGCATCGTTTTGTTTATACACACCTGGCGGTGTGTGTGAAATCGGGTCGGATGAGAGGTAAAACCGAGGTCCTACTGTAAGTGACTCTGCAGCAGCAGCTGTGATGCATAGTTTACCCCCTAGTCTCAGTAAATCGCTTTGGATAAAAGCCTTTGCTTAATGACTCATTAATAGTTAAGGAGAATTCACGTCTCTGCTCACGAGATTGATTTGTCCCCTATAATCTATCGTCATCATCATCATCATCATCATCATAATCAGCCAAAATAGTTTAGATTATATTCTAGATTCTAAATTAATTTTTCGTGGCTTTCGGTCAGAGCTTTGACCCGTTATCTAAGCACTTGCGTATTTTGTACACTACCGAGACCTTACACAAACTCTATCATTCAAATATATATATATATATATATATATATATATATATATATATATATATATATATATATAATTTAGTAATCTTAATACGCGGTTGGGGAAACCCTTGCTGGTTAATACAGATTTGTTATTATTATTATTATTATTATTATTATTATTATTATTATTATTATTATTATTATTTACTCCCTGTACGTGAGTCCACAGCACTACGTCACTCCAGTTTGCATCTGTAAACAGAGACGAATTGTGAGTATCATCGCTTCCAGCCTGGGATGATGGTGCAGCACCCACGAATCAGGTGACGTGCTCGGTCACCACACGCAGGGCTATTGTGTTTTATTATGAAGAGATTGTGTGTAGAATTTCTCTCGAGTTCTTTCACCCACATCCCACACAAATATACTGCATCCACTGCAGTAAAGTCAACAATACACAATGTGTACTATTATTTATTATTGGGCTAATATAATATCTCCAAAATACTGACGTGCTTTTTTTTTTTAGAAAGCCAAGAGCTTTGTTTCTATATAAGTGCGTGATTACTGTATATATTGCTTAATTGTAAACGCATAACTGACTCAGTCATTTAATTTTTCACGCAGTGTTGCTTCATCAGCGATGGCATTGCATGCATTCCTTGAGAAAGAAATCCAGTCCGTGGTTTGTGAAAACTGTATGTAGTTTGGATTAGTTTGCCCGATCCAGCCTAGAAATGACGTCATGTTTCCTAAAGGAAGGCGGGGATAGGCGACAGGGTGTCTCTGGGGGCGGAGCGTGCAAGGTTTAGTCTCTTTACTGAATCACCACAAGGCAGAGACAGAAGCAACAAGCGGGGAGTGTTTGTTACAGACAGCCTCCATCGCTTCAGTGTGCTGACAATACTGCGCTTCTAGGGGCTGGATTATATACATATATCAATATACCACTCAGCGTACGATCCAGGGCGTTTTTCTGCGATGGAGTAAAACATTACGAGAACGCCGCAACTAATGGTTTACCTAATGCAGTCCGGGTTGCAAAATGTCAAATCGGGGAGCCCCGATATGATGTTTGACGCGAACTCCTGGAAAATCCGGAGCATTTGGGACGGTGTGAAGTTGGAGGTGGCCGGGGACTCGAGCCCCGTAGTCCTGCATAGTTTTACGCAGTTGGACCCAGATCTTCCGCAGCTTGAGGTAAGATCACCAGAATTATTTATCTATTTATTTTTATTTTCCCTTTATAAACGTGACTCAGAGAACAAAAACACGGTGCTAGGGCTGAGTGTGTTAAATTGAGTTCCACTGTTTGTTAAAACCGAGGTATAGTTCAGAATACAATTATGAACTCGTATTTGTTTGTGAAGTTGACAAAGGCATTTCATACTGTACAGTCAGACCCTAAATCCTGTTATAAACTACCAGACAGAGTCGCAATCCGGACTTTTATAATTTAAGATGTGCGTGGAATCTCTATACAGTGCAGCAGGCTTTACAGAACAGCACGGGACTCTAAGATTTGCATCTGTCTGAAAAAATAACGTTTGATCACGCGTGAAGACATTGAATCCATGCATGGCTACATTCAGAGCGCTGTGTCTGTGTATGAAATGACACATGGGGGTTTCCTTGCATAGAGGGAAACCCCCCCTTCCATATTGACGAGGTTCCAAAAGTACTGGTGAAGACCCTGTGTTAAAAGGTTAGCTGTAGGTCAGCTGTCTTTATCTTTGTGCTGTCTCTTGTGTCAATAGAAAGCAATCCACACATATTTTGCTCAGTTATTGTTTGTTCAGTGATAACATGCGTTTTCTCATGCCTTGTGGGCTGCACCTTGTCCATTAAGCTGAAGCTGGTACCCTAACCTATACACTCGGTCTTAGTGCCTGCAGTGGGAGTCTTGTAACTAGACACTCTCTGCCTGTTGCATTACAATGCACACTGCTCTGGATATATGCAGTAAGGGCTGAGTCTTCTAAGCACTGCATAATATTACATGCATGTTACTGTCGGACAGGTATTCTCTCCTGCCTGGTGTATTATCATTGCAATGGCAGCATCCCCCACCCCCCGCATTAGAATGTGCCGTTTTGTTCTGACCAAATATTACTTTAGAATTCTATTGCCAAACAGGATTTTAGCCTTGAATTGAAATATATAGTTTGCATAAGAGATGTGTGTCTCCCAATGCTGGCTTAGCATTATTCGTGGGATTTGTTTGTTGCAGTCTTTGCATGTTGTTTGAGTCGGTCTAGTGCCTTTTAGCCTAGCTGCAGTGTATTCTGTGCAGCAGTAAGGACTCTCATCCCTTCTCAGATACTGCCCTGTCCTCCACACCCGCCTTCAATCTCTCCTATGATGGTATCTGTGTATTATGGCTAATCTCCCTTCTGTCTGCCCCTAATGCTTTCCCCGGTGCAAGCATACCTTCCACGCTCTGTGTGCAAACTCACTGAACTGCAACACGGCTTCTAGAACAGTATGCTTAATAACGTTCTGCTTCCGAATGTTCCAGACTCCCATGCGCATTCTAAAGATTCCGCAACTAATAGAATGTCTGACCTGCATCCCACACTTTCCAATGGCTCTGTGCTGCATCAGCGCTGTGCCCCATCTGCCCTGAATTAAACCCGCTCTCCAGTTCAAGGCTATAGGGGAATTTGGGTTAGAGATGATCTGCAATTTAGTTTTACCCTGCCTTAAAGAGAAAATGAACTATCAAGACTGTTATATTGATGCATTGATGGCAGCTTGGATTTCAGTCTGTTTGATCACACAGTACTGAAACGCAGCCTATCCGCTCAGCAGAACATGTGTTGTCCCTTCTGGATGAGATATCACGTAGCAGGGTGGGGGGAGTGAAAGGCATTAGCACACCAAGGCAGCGACAGCGCACAGACACAGGCCGGCACTAATAGATTTGATTAGCTGCCGGTATTGAAGATGCAATTGAATCAGGCAGAGACAGTGAGATGGTAACAAGGCTGGGAGGGGGTTGCAGTAATGTGTCTGGATGATGTCATGGGTCAGAATGCTGCCCCTTGCATCAGTTTCCGATCAGCTTCACTAGCTAGCTGGTCCCTATTGTACAAATCTCTTGAACCCATGCCTGATTCCCCCCCAGCACCCCCCACCCCTCCCAAATTTTGTTTCACAATCGCACCAGTTACAAAACTCATATTGTTGTTGTTTTTCCTTTAGCAAAATAATCAGGTGCCGAGCAAAATTCCCACAAAGCCCTGTAATTAGAAACCAAGCTAACTCATCAGACAGAGGCTCTATTGTTGCGCCCCCCTCTAACTCCCAAATTGAATTGATTCGGCTCGATGGCGCTATTTTTAGAGCTTGTTTTCATCTGGCCAGCTCTTTTTATTGCAGTTCCGATCATCTGGGCTCTGTGTCCGCTGAGTTATGGCTGCAGGAATTCAAGAGAGACGGAGAGTAAGATGGGTTTCACATGCGGGAATGCCTGGAATGCTCAGTGAAATTCAAATGTGTGTGTGTGTGTTTTTTTAGCTGGGCAGGTCTGTGTTTTCAGCGTGCATTCTTTTTTTTGCTCTGCCTCATAGAGCTCATTAGAGGGGTGCAGCGTGCAAGGGGTGGTTATCGTTTTGGAATGCTAGGAGAATGGCGTGTATTTGAGGAATGATCGGAGAAACAGCAGGCAGGCAGATTCCTCAGGGCAGTTTCAGCTCACGACTGTAAGCAGGAGATCCTGCAGGACTGTTCCACAGGGCAGTTCATCTCCTGAAATGACTTATTTCCCCCAGGCCCTCTGAACTGTTATCTGCCCTATTACTGCTATAGGCGTCTGTTTTCTATTTGCATTTACTGATAATGGAGCTGGTTATTGTAAGCATATTGGAGTCTATAGAGGGTCACGTGATCTCATCAAAATATGCAGAAACTGTTACAAAAATATATATCATTGATACACAGCTAATCTAGATTGGTGATCAATACCCTAATGGCCTCAGCCTTGCTGAGCTGATCACTCGCATCTATTATCCTCAAAGCAGCATTTACCCTACAGTGAAATGGAGAGGCAGTCTGTGAGTGTGTACGATATTGATTCATGAGAAGGAACTGATGCGCACCCAACCCTTTGCCTCTCTTCCTCCCAGCTTCCCAGATCTAGCTGTTGGGGGGCTGTGCTCTCTGTGGAGCCTGGCTCTGTGAGTGTGTGTAATGCAGTGTCAGTCTCCCCTCAGTGCTGGTCTCCCAGGGGGGCTGGAGGGGCTGTGCTCTCTGCAGAGCCTGGCTCTGTGAGTGTGTGTAATGCAGTGTCAGTCTCCCCTCAGTGCTGGTCTCCCAGGGGGGCTGGAGGGGTGTGCTCTCTGTGGAGCGTGGCTCTGTGAGTGTGTGTAATGCAGTGTCAGTCTCCCCTCAGTGCTGGTCTCCCAGGGGGGCTGGAGGGGCTGTGCTGTCTGCAGAGCCTGGCTCTGTGAGTGGAGAGGAGTCACTGCTGCTGCTGCCTCTACTTGGGCAGCCTAATGGAGCAGCCAGCACTTTGACAGATTACTGGAGATCATGAAACCTCTTGGAGCGTCTCTTGGGAAACTGGAGCAATTTCAGTAAGTAACTCCACAGAGCTGGAGTGTGCTCCCTGCCAGACACAGGCCTGACCTTAAAGGGGCGGCGTCCAATTTCTCTTGTATCTTTCAAGGTGAGCGACGCTGCACTGTAATTTAGTTTGATGGCAGAGCATTTGCTTGCAAAGGAAGCACATCACTGAAAAAAGGCACAGAGCTCTGCGCTGTTAATTGTGCAGCGAGCTGGTGCAGGAGCAGCATCTATTCCGTGTTTCCTCCACGGTCTGTGGAATCCGGCTGTTGATTCTGGAACAGCTTGGTGAAACTGCGGTGTTGTTAAAACAAAGCAAAACAAGCAAACAGCATGTGACGCCAGCGTGCTGGATCAAGAAGAGTTTGAACTGGGGTTCAGCCTCCCAATCCATTGAAAAAAGCGATCGAATGCATTAGATCTAGCGAAATATGTTTATTATTATTATTCCGAATAAAAAAGAAAGAAGAGCAATGAAATATCTGTAACCAGTTTGGTATCGGACTTCCAGACCCCTCATGTGACACAATGCAGCAACAAGCACGTGCCGTTTGGAAAGCTGCTGTCTAGAGAAAGGGACTGTGTGTAAATCACAAGCCTCACTTTCACACTTCAGGATGAGGCTCTGTTTGTTATGTAGACGTGACATCACTGCGACCCAGCATGGGGGCCTGGACTCCTTGTAATTAGCAATGAGTAAACAGGTAACAGAACTTCACTCTTGCTACCCCAGGCCCTCTGCGTGCTGAAAGACAACCTGTTGTAGCGTCAGATGATATAAACTGCAGCACTGTCAAATCTGAATGCGTTAGTGTGAAAGGGATGCAGCAATTTTACACATGGTGAGGCATAGGCTCCTGTGTTTTAATGAGATAAATGCACTACCTGTTATATGTGTCACTACTGCAGAAGTATACAAATAAAATGTGAATTTGTATAATTATTATTGTTTAGGACAATCTATATTTTAGTGCGTTCCGGTAGCTTCAAATTTTAACAGGGATTTATCCACTGCTTGTGCTGTAACCATGGCACCACCACAGTAACCTTTTCACAAGGGGTGGTTTCCCTCCTGTATCTCACCAAGGCAGAGGTTAAAGACGTCACATTACGGGTGGAACTGTCCTTTTTGAGGTGACTGAAGGAAACGCTCGCACGTTTCCCTGGTCTCGCTCAATCTGAATGCCACTGCCAGAAATAACCATTACCTCTCACAGTTGCAGAAGTGGTAAGCCATTCCGTGATTGTATCTCTGAAGAGCCGTGTAAAGGACTTGCAAACTCGTTGCGTTTACAGTGACTCTTTATGGCAGGTGTTTCCGCTGTTTGCTCTTTGCTGATAACGCTTCTTATCGGCACGCCAGCTCTGTTTTCTTTATCACTTCACTTTTATCCTCCTATACTGTGTAGCTCTGTTTATGTAATCAGATTGCCATGATATGAATGCTGACTCGAACAACAGCCACACTCAGGATCTTTCAAACAGTCTGTTTTAAGCCATCACGTGAACTCGGGTTAACCGCTAAGCATTCAATGCTAGCCTTTTCCTGCACCTGGGCTGGGCCTGGTGGTGTGCAAGCAAGCATGCCAGATTGTTCAGAGTGCTCTAAATACCAAGGGACCACCATCATACAGCCTCTTAGCCAGATCTCATTGTTTTAAAATGACGTAACGTAAGCACTTGAGCTCTGATGCACGGGATGAGATCAGAGCTGAAAATGCTGGTCGAACCCCTCAAGGTGCAGAAGGAATCGAGCGCTTGTTCAAACGGTTTCTTCTTCTTAAATTACACTGGAGAGCGACTCAAGTATCACGAGGAGCAAACTGACTGTTTGGACGACCAACCTGTCTGTGAATTTGAAACCCTGTTTCGACCCCTTTTCAGATTGTTTGTTTGAGAGTGTCAGCTGGACTCGGACACACAAAGGGACCCCTTTTATTCTGGTTTCCAGGGCTCGCAAACCATGTGGCTGCTTTGCAAGATCCTGGCAGCCTCCCCTTTCACTGAGAGAGAAATCACATGGACAGGACACATGTAGCCAGCCTCTCTGATACAGTATGTATTGATCAGTCAGTACAGTGCCAGGTAGCGAGTTTAATGACCTCCAGGCCGACTGAACCGCAAAGCCCTGTCCAGTTGTCGGGAGCAGCAGTTGTCAAGAGCTGGGCTGCGCAGCTGGTCATAGAAATAGCATCAGAGATGGGCATGCTTTGAATATATGCTGTAACAGAATGGAAATTCCTCCACCTTCACTGGCTACAATATTTCCTCCCTCTTCAGTATTTCACTCTAAATACTTTTACATAGTAAGGTCACCACTCCAGACACATTCAGTAATAACTATATCATTTGCAGTTTTACTGAATGCTGTAAATAATAAACTGTCGAAATAGTTTAATTGCATTGATTTCTTAAGAGATGTCGGTGATCCTGAATATTTGAACATACCAACAGTGAGAAGTTCTGTTGGAAGGCAGGCTTTTGCTTTTGCTGCCCCCTCGGACTGGAATAAGCTACCCACAGAACTCGGTAACGCTCTGGTTTCCGGGTTCTATTGAGGAAAGTGCTCGGCTGCTCCAGGGCTCCTGCACGGCTGGGAAATTCTGCCCAATTAGAGGGAATTCTTTTGTGATGCGTGGACGGAATGCTGGGGAAGGCAGGTAGGTGAGTCAGAGCTGAGGTGCCAGCCAATCACTGCTTGTCATCTGTTCAACACCCACCTCAGGGTTCCAAATATACATGGGCTCACACCAGACCTGGCTCAGTAATCGTGTCATTTACAATTAATTGCAATGCAGTGTAATTGGAGGTGTGGTTGAACCTTGGCACACCTGCGTAATTGTAGCTGCAATTGTAATCCTTGATCAATTACACACCTTTCCCAGCTTAATCAATGACAGCTCCACGTTGTGTTTTGCATTGAGCGAACGTTATCCCCTTGACTGAAATGTCAAATCTAACCAGCCTTGTTGCACACAGCAGACTCACAGTTCCTTCATTTCTCGTTGGGACCTGGTTTCAGATCCCGGACCAGCAGAGAAAACATTGACCTGCAATGGAAAGCAACATTGAATGGAAAGCAACATTTAGTTCGTTAGCCTGCAAGAACAGCCTGGGAAGGATTTCTAAAGGCGAGCTTCATTGTGTGGTACAGTACAGCAGGCCTTTCTGCACTGAAAACAAAAACAGCTCCATGAACAATATAATTACAGTGAGATGTAGGTCAGGCTGATTGCTGGTGCATTAGGAGCAGGGAGCCGGGAGAGAGGCGGAGGTTGACCTGGTTTTGCTAACAGTTAGACCGAGGCAGGGATATCCACTCCCAACTCTCTGCTACTACGGAAATGCATGGAGGAAAACCATAGAGTATAAAACAATGTCGTGCATTCTGAAATCAAATCGGGGTTTGCTGGCTGCTGTGGTTGGTAGCTGCCAGTAAGAGGAAGGTCGGTACACAGAGTGTGTTTGATCACTAACTTTATAGGGTGACTGACGGTCACACTGTAATTAACATCAGACTGAAGCGGAAACTGTTGAAAGCAAATTACTGCAACATGTCCAGCATGTGTATTCGGCTTTGACGTTTTTGCACGAAAGAGCCAACTGCCTAACGTTGCAAAACATACCTTTGTCAAGGGAAAGTGTGTTTGAAAATAAACCTTGGAGGTACTTGTAGATATATCTGTGCGTGCCTAAATATATACATACATGCTATTAACACCCCTCGTTTCCAGGTTAACGTCACAGATGTGAGACTTGTGTGCCACAGATACAGCTCAGAGTAATGCCACAGATTGTGAATTGCTGCTGTTGCAGTATGCACAGGGGATATAGCCACGGCACACCCTGGATTTTAACTGGCATGGGAAAGCCAAGCTGCTGAGTGAATCCGGACCAGCTGGGTTGGTTTTCGAGGGGAGGGGAGGAGGTGATCTTTACACAGCAGTTTCTGTAATAACAGAAACACTCAAATAGTATTTTACATGCAAAACAAGTCATTAGTTTACGTGCCACTATGGGAGGGAAGTCACATTTTATGATCATTAAAAATAAATCACAAACTATCTTTTAATCTGTCTATCTATCTACTGTATATGTATCTTTCTGGCTGTCTCTATCTATCTATCTATCTATCTATCTATCTATCTATCTATCTAAAGGACATATTAATATTATCAGACCTGTTCTTGCCTGTAGTTTATACAGTACAGCTTTTCTGTAGTAAAAATGTTTTTGAAGTCTATTGAAGTTATGATGTTGGCATAGCTCAAATTAAATGTACGCATGGTTCTCCTTTGTTTTGAAAACTAAACACGTTTTCAATATATATATATATATATCTCATTTCTCTTATTAAACTCCTAGTAAAACCAGGCGTGGATGAAACTGCTATGCAATGGAGTCTTATTCCCATCCCTGAGTAGGCATTCTGTTTGAATGTCTGTATTCTAGGGTGTAATCATTTTTGGGATGGTTTTGGATAGGTCTATTGCTCAAGGCATGTTCTAGGGACCAGTTAAGTGGACCAGTAATGGCTTTGCATGGTATATCCTCGTGCTGTAGCTGAAAAACATTTGCTTTGTGTGTTTGCATGTAACTATGTGCCCACAGTCTATCAACACTCATAAATACTACAGTGCTGAGATGATAGAACAATCCAGCTATTGCGAATGACGTGTTCGCAAGACGACAGCAAGGGAGACGTGTTCTTCCAAGTAATCTCTCCTGTGTGACTGTACGCACACCCTCCTTATCGGGGTCCCCCTGCCACCACGCTCTCTGATGTCACTCTGCCACTGCTCAGGGAGTTCCCTCTGTCTCCTGCTTATCGCCATGGCGATGCTCTAAACAGATACCAAATAGCAGAAGCTATTGAATTGGAGTACATAGGTCAGCCTGCATCTCAGTACTTGACTTTAGTAACTTCTGGGCTGTGTTTAAGAGGGCAGCGAAGTTGCTTCAGAAGCAATCCTCAAGTTCAACAATAAATATATTGAAAAAAAAAAAAGTGGCCTTTAAGCTACAAGAGACCTATGAGTCCCACAAATAAAAATGATACCAACTTTTTGCAATGAGGCGAGATTTAAAATGTACTGGCAGGTTGGATCTGGCCATCCAAACAGTCAGTTTCCTCCTTGAGTCTCTCATTTTAAGAAGGGAGGCGTTTGAACAAGTGGCGCTCGATTTCTTGTGTACCTGAAGGAATCACACACACACACACACACGCTCTCTTCAGTTAAGCTGATTATCTCTTGTAATGCGTGTGGCTGAATTCGAGACATGAGTTCCATCGGTGCTCAAAGGCAGCGTCTGGAAACCACAGATTTTCCTCAGGCCCTCCAGTCTACAGTTCTGCTAAAGCAAATCCTCCTAATGTGATGCTAAAACCCCTGCCCGGAATTAAATAAGGCTGTTATTTAATTTCGAAAAAAACAAGTCCCACGGCCTATCGCTTCATTACGAAACAAATTAAAACCTATTTCAAATCAAGAGGCCTGCTCTCAGAAAAACACTCCGATCAGATTCGGAGAACTGCGGCGGCCGTCGCCATGGAGACGCGAAAGGCCTTGCGCTGCTTGTCTGTGTTGTTTTAATCGTGGAGTGCTTTCTCTTCTTGTGTAATTCAGTGGTACTGCAACAGCCTTCCCCTTTAAGAACTCATAGTGGAGGGGAGTGTTGTCAGGTCTGTGGGTTTCATTACAGAAACAAAACAAGGCCTGGTAGCCATGGGAACTGCCAGTGAGAGTGTGTGTGTGTGACTAACCCTGTGAGTAATATCATTACTAGGGGGAGGGGTTTCTGCGTGGTATGCAGGAAGTATACACAGATCTTCAATGATATAAAAGCACAAGATAAAGTCTGTGTTAGAATGCAAGTTTATTCAGTGGAAAGGCATGCCATGTCTTTCTTCATTATTATGAACTTTGTTTATTTGCATACCAGCTTGCCAGTTAAGTTTGTGTGTATAAGTTGTAAGCCCAGCTTTCTAACCACAAAGCACCATGAAACCCAGTTTAGTTAAACACAGTAATTGCTGGAGAGCAACTATGTATTTTGTGGCAATTACAGTAATGGCTAAATTGCATTAAAGAAATTAACCCATTCATGCATGACGACCTCATATGAGGATGCCATCCCCCCCCCCCCCCCCCCCCCATAAAGCAATGTCAATGAAAAATGTATGTATTATGAGGTCGCTGTGTCTGGATGCAAAACAAAATCTTCGTGGAGGGAGTGCTGTTTGCTTGTTCTCCCCAGAACAAGTCACATTGGAGCCCTGTGTGCTGTACATCCGTCCTGGCGAGTTGAATTCGCTCTGGGACGGTTTATCTGGTGTGTTTTTAATTAAACGGAACAGTACAGCACAGGCCGTTCTTTCAGTGAGCAGCTTTGAGAACGCGCTTTTCCCCGGTGGAACAGACACACAAGGGACAGAGGAGAATGATTACAAAAACACACAGCACCCGTCTTACACAATGAAAAAAAAAATAATAGAACGCCTTGAGATTCTTATCTGCTGGGATTAATAAAACACGTTTAGCATGCAAATAAAAAATTGGACATTAGCATCTAATAATTCTTGTTTTATCAGGGCGGCTGCCGTTTTTAATCCTGCTTCGTTCTTTGAAATTGGAAAATGGACACGCTAGCAGTGGTCGTGTCTGTGTTCATTTAAATACCCACAATCCTCCTGGGTGGGAGTCCCTCAGAGAGTGATCTTCTTTCTGATTGGCAGGCTGTCGTGGGTGGGGTCTACTATAGCTGTTATCCCTGGGAAATTGCCGGCAGCGTTGGGTCGGGTTGGTTTATGTGGTATAGCATAGCCAGACAGGCTAGCAAGCAGTGCAGTCTCTGTCTCTCTGCTCCCACTGTTGATGCACGCGGCTGAAGGCCACTTGATGTTGCTCTGCTGTTGTTTTTGTCAAGCTCCTTTGCTCTCCAGGCTGTTACCAGAGATTTAGTACAGATGACATGTGAGGTCTTGGTTCAGGACCCCTGCAGCACACAGTCATGGATCTACCCTGGAGAAATGTGCATTTAGACAGGGAGATTTGTGTAACTGCAGCCGAATATCCCTCACTTAGAAACCTTAAACTGTCTCTAATCTATCAGTATTGCACATGTATTTAACACACAACCAGTATTAATATATGACTCAAATGTATTTGGTGCTGTTTCAGAGCTCGACCCAGGAGATCGGCGAGGAGGTGGAGGAGGGAGCAGTCTACACCATCACACTCAGGAAGGTGCAGGTGCACCAGGCAGCCAGCAAGGGGCAGCGGTGGCTGGGGGTGAGTACTAGGAAAAGGAAGGGGGGGGGGTTATCTGACAGATGAGGTGCTTGATATGCAAAGGCACGCTATTAGATTCATGTGTTTTAAAAGTGGGCACGTCGTTTGATCTCCGCGCAGCGGTGGAGTCCCCTGTCTCTGACTGTGTGGTGCTCTGTGTCCAGGTGGAGACGGAGGCAGCTCTGAGCCTCTACGAGACCTGTAAGGTGCGCACCATCAAGGCCGGCACTCTGGAGAAGCTGGTGGAGTATCTGGTGTCAGCCTTCAGGGGAAACGACTCGACCTATGTGACCATATTCCTGTGCACCTACCGCTCCTTCGCAAGCACAAAGCAAGTGCTGGATCTCCTGCTGAACAGGTACGCCAGCCCCGGAGGTCGAAGGTCAAGAACAAGGTGAAAGGACCTGAGGGGGTATCGTTGTGTGACGTCACGCCTGGTGAAACCCGGTGACAGATAATGACCTCATCGTCTCCACTTGACTCTCTGTAGTTGGGGGTGGTGAGGCTTTTTGTTTGGAAACTAATCGTTTTGTTCCGCTCCCCTGCTTGGTTCCAGGTATGCGAAGCTGCACCACCACTCCAGCGCAGAGGGCTCCAGACTGACCGGGGATGACCGGACAGAGCTGAAGAAGTAGGTAGCTTTGCAGTGAAATGCACCCGTGTCTTTTTCTGCTGGCAAACCCGAGCCCTGTGTAATGTTGTCCTGCGTGACTGTGTCGCAGCACTATCTCGTCGATCCTGGGCGCCTGGCTGGATCAGTACTCGGATGATTTCTGGAAGCCCCCGGAATACGGGTGTCTGCTGCAGCTCATCTCCTACCTGCACCTCAACTTCCCTGGCTCGGACCTGGAGAGGAGAGCCTGCAACCTGCTGGCCCAGTTCCACCAGAGACAGCACCGCACGCCGGAGAATGAGGGTACGCAGCACGCTGGCACTGGCACAGCCATGCACTCGCACACACACACACACATGCACACACTGATACACACTCACACTTTGATGTGATTCAGCCATCTGACATTTCTGTGTATCAGATTGTCTCTACTATTAGATAGTTTGCATCAGGAGGAATTGATGTCACGTTTTAACGGTATATTATAGAAAATACAGTATAGTGTGCTGATACAAGCTGATACAAGTTAATCTCCACCCAACAAAAAGTCAAAGCATCTGAGTTCTAGCAGGTCTCCCTTTTAAGATTGTGCTGCGTTTGAAGGCAGTGGTTCTCCGTTTCTGGGTGCTTCGTGTATTGAAGCTCTGTCTCTCCCCGCAGTGCTTGACCACAGAGCCTGCACCTTCACCATGCTGGAGGAGAACGGATACGAGGAGGAGCGGCCCGACTTCCTGTCCTTCTCGCAGGACGTGGTGGCAGAGCAGTTCACGCTCTTGGACGCGGTAAGAGAGTGCAGCCAACACACATGGAAATCTGCTTTCATAGGATGAAATGCATTTTCAGAATCTCCCCACGAGCTTTAATGAATATATTCATGAAACTGGTGTCAAAGAAGAAAGCAGCCCCCCAGAACAGTTACATAGACATCAAACTATATTTTAATAATAATCGCAGAACAGGCATGGATCTCGTAGCGATTGTCTGATTTTATGACTCGTTTAAATATTTGAACGTCTCCCTTTTCTCCCTTCGCCCCCGACAGGAGCTCTTCAAGAAGGTGGTGCCCTATCAGTGCCTGGGCAGCACCTGGTCTCAGAGAGACAAGAAGGGGAAGGAGCACCTGGCCCCCACCATCCGCGCCACGGTCACCCAGTTCAACAACGTCACCAACTGTGTGATCAGCACCTGCCTCAGCGACAAGACCCTCAAACCCACACAGAGAGCCAAGATCCTGGAGCGGTGGATCGAGGTGGCCAGGGTGAGGCGCTGCTCCTGCTTTTAACAGCCCTTAGAAAAGTTTACTGCAGTGTTTTTGCAGTTTTCCCATAGCTATACATTTACCTTACTTTACCCTGGTTTGCCATTTTTAATATGCTTTACCGTACCTTGCTATTCTTTACAATGCTTTCACTGTGCTTTATTACACTTTGCTATGCTTTTACTGTGATAAGATTGTGTATCTCTGGTTCTATCGAACATGAATATTGTTGTGAAGGCATTAGCTGACACATTAGTTAGTTTGCTTGTCATGACCGGCCAGTTATTTTTGTGCGGTCCGTCCTTTTAGGAATGTCGGATCCTGAAGAACTTCTCGTCCCTCAGAGCGATCCTCTCGGCTCTGCAGTGCAACTCCATCCACAGGCTCAAGAAGACCTGGGACGAGGTGTCCAGGGAAAACTTCCGGATATTTCACGAGCTGTCGGAAATCTTCTCCGACGAGAACAACCACTCCCTGAGCCGGGAGCTGCTCATCAAGGTGAGGGACCAACTGCTCGCTACAGCGCAGGGGCCAGCTCTGTACTCTGAACTGACCACAGCCTCCACTAAACAGCTAAAAGCACTTCCCCTTTTAAGGTGCTATATTCATATTACAATTGCGCAATTTCATTCTTTCGTTTTTCTTTGAAGTATATATTAAGTCGTGCTGTGAATCTGAGCCCCAGTTGGGTATTGATTGATAACTGATGCCCGCGCGCTCGCTGGTGCAGCCCCCCGCTAGCAAGCTGCAGGAAGTCGATGCCAGGTGTACGCAGGGCGGGCCAGCTGCTGTGGTTTTTAAGCGGGTTTGGGTCATTGGTTATTGAGAAGCCAGCTAGTCAGTTCAGCGAGCTGGTGTGGGTGTATAAATATATCTGTGATTCTAAGAAATGTGCAGCGCTCAGCAAGGCAGGATGTGGTGGATCGCCGGCCATGCTCTGCTGACTGGAACTGCCTGCTGAGTGACCGCAAAGGTCAAGAGCAAGCAGCCCTTCGATCATAGAGATGTAATGAAGCCCCCAGCCTGCCGGAGGTCAGCCGCTTTCCAAACATTTTACAATATGCTTAAGCGGCTGTGCTTACATCACGGACCCCCATAATTACTGCAGGCTCCTGTAGTGAATCTGACAAAGTTTCAGTAACTGAGAAATATTGCCAGCATTTGTCTCATAGAAGAGCTCCATCTTCAAAACATGACAGGGACACACAGCACTTTTTTATTTATTTATTTATTTATTTATTTATTTATTTATTTATTTATTTTATCCCTCAGCATCAATGTAAAATACCCACCCTGGTACTCCTTTGAGCTCCAGGCATCTTACCTCCCTCCCGCTCAGTAGGTTGTGAACGGCGCATTCCCGAGATAGAATGCGTGACTGATGCCGTTCCTCCTGGAGCCAGCGGAATTCCCTGCCAGGAGGAGGGGGCGGGGCTTGGGTGGAAGGTGAGGTGAGGGAGTGGGAATCCCTGCTGATGTCACAGCAGGCTGCCAGGTCTGATTAGAGCCCCACCTCAGAGCTGGCTGGAATCCCCGTGTGTAAGAGCTGATTACAGAGGGATATCCCGGGAGGGGAGGGAGGGAGGGAGGGTGATGGCTGCACCCTTATCTCCCAGTCACAGTACGCATGAGTCGGTACAGAAAGTAAATTCAACAGTGTTGCACAAACTATTAAAGCAAATAACACACACGGGATTAATACACCACACGTCTAAATTAAGTAGGGTGTAAGAGATCCTCTAACAGTTTATAATCTAAAGTAAATCATTTTAAACACACTTTGTCTGATTGACTGTTTTTCACAGATCCAAATTAGCACCGTCTGCCCTTCCCTAAGATTATATTAGGTAGCCCAAGACGGGTGCTAAAAAAGTTTTACCGAAGCATTTCTAGGGTTATCCCGTTCAGATATGCAACGCAAATATAAACCGTTAATCAAGAAATATTTTTCATTCTGTGAGTGGAAGCAGGCATTTCAGAATGACGCTTGACTAAATGGTTCGCTTGAGTCGGTCATATATGCTTGTTTAAATTGTAACTGCGTGTTATGTGAAGTGCCTAAAAACGCTTATTCGGCCTTTTCCATTGTGGAAGAAAAAGACAGCGCTCTAATTTTAGACTGATTGGGTCCTGCCTACCTACGCGGGTTTCGTTCGCAGGAGGTGTGCAGTTTCTCATTATGACTCAGTTTGATCTCCTTTCTACCTAAACGCTTTTTTTTTTCTCTACTAGTTTCCAATGACACTGTTATGTATTTAAACAGGAGAGACATCGGCAAAGACGCGTCTTCACCTTTTGGGGTCTCCTGATTGTGTGTGTTTTTTTGAAGGCACGGCTCAGTAACGAGCCCCCGTTTGTGTTTCTCTCTCCAGGAGGGCACCTCAAAGTTCGCCACGCTGGAGATCAACCCCAAGCGGGCACAGAAACGGCAGCAGCAGCAGAGAGAGCTGGTAGGTGGACACTTCAGCAGCTGCCAGTCGCATGCCTGGAAAGACCCGACTCGATCTGAAGGCGCCCTCTGGTGTTGCGACTTCTGTTCGTGGTTGAGTTGCAGGCTGACTTCTGCATCATTGCCCCCTAGTGGTCAAGCCAGGTCTGTAGAGGGTGCAGGCTCCTCAGTGACCAGCGAGCCCCTTGCACCCTCTTAGTACAGAAACCAGGGAGGGAAATAATAAAACTCTTTGATCCATGCCTCGTTTTACTGTCCGTTTAATAGAACACACCTGAGCTTGTTACCTGCACACTGTGGCTAATCAAGCTGGTAGTAAAACCTGGAATGGGTGAAACTGCTATGCAATAGGAGTCTTATTTCAGTGGCCCAAAGGTAGCTTTTTGATACTTGGCATAATGCATACAAATGAAATCGACAGTAAAATGCACATCAATTTGATCTTTTGCATGTTGTAAATAATTGTAAGAATCATTATTATCATTGATGGGGGGGGGTCTGGTTCAGCCGGTTCCAAACCCCCTCTCTCTGTGTTTGACACTGGCTCCTTCCCTTGCTGTTTCAGGGTGTGATGCAAGGCACTATCCCCTACCTGGGCACCTTCCTCACTGACCTGGTCATGATGGACACTGCCATGAAAGACCATCTCGAGGTGAGTGCTGACCTCGGAGTGCTTAGTAAAGCAATCCTGGTCACTGTGAAGCCTGGTCAATCGCATGCATGCAGAATGCATGGTACAGTGCGAAAGTACCGTGCAGATTTAGACTGCTGAAAAATGCTGAACATTCCTTTTATAAGAAAGTCTATCTTCAATGAACCATTGCTTGTATTTATACTCCATTCAATTAAAGGGAACAGAGTTTCTATTTTTTTAACCTAAGATAATATTGATTCATAAACTACAATATATATTTTTGTTTTTATTTCACAGGGAGGATTAATAAACTTTGAAAAAAGAAAAAAGGTAATTTTTTTAAAAATGATCTAACAGGTGAAGTAGCCAGCGCTTTGTAAAGCGAAGCAGTCCGACGATGAAGTAACATTGAAGACTACCTACAATACATTAGTCTGAAAATAAATGGAAATGTCTATAGATCTATACATCACTCTATTAGATTAGTTTACTGGTCTGCTTGTCTGAGTGGAGTTCTCTTTCTCTATACAGTACTGCAGTGTTAAGAGTGAGGCTATCATTGTAAAATAAACTCACTCATTGTGTTTGGGAAGCTTAACAAGGTAGACCTACAAGACTTCTCAGAGCTAGTTTTTTTTACAAACCTTACCCTGTGCAAAATGACAGTTATTAATACTGCCTGCTGGTCCCTGCCTGTAATCTAAAGCCTCATCGATTACTCCTTTTACTGAGATGATTAGATCTTCTCTCTCTCTCTTCCCCCGCAGGAGTTTGAGGTGATCGCCCAGATCAAGCTGCTGCAGTCAGCCTGCAACAACTACAACTTCGTCCAGGACTCCCTGTTTGTGGAGTGGCTGTCCGGGCTGGAGAGGCTCAGCGAGGCAGAGAGGTGAGGACCGACAGAGCCCTGTGCTTCCGGGGGGAGCTGGGAAATTCAGGACGGTGGCCACCATAGGGTCGGGACAGTGATCGTTTGTGTAGTCTTGATTAGTCAGACCTCAAAAGCTAATCAGTGCTTTTGCTACCCAGAGGAGTGTGATCCTCTCTCTTCCTCTGGACAATTTGTTCATAAAGAGAAGGACTAGGGAAGAGGGTGATGTGTTAGCGTGTGAGCGGGGAAGAGCTCCTAACTCCAGCAGTGAATAGGAGTTTAAACCTGATACCTCACATTCAGAAAGGTGGGTGTCTCCTCCCACCCTCGTTCCCAGTCTGGCTGCTAACCCCTGGCTTGTCTTGCTCACTCCACAGTTACAGCCAGTCGTGCGAGATTGAACCCCTGTCTGAGTCCGCCAGCAACACCCTGAAAGCCAAGAAAAACACGGGGATCATCAAGCGATGGAGCGAGTGAGTGTTTCTGTTCTCTCTTACATTGCACCCCCTGGGTCCTGTGCTGGGAATTGCTCATGGAAATGTGTTTGATGGTGGTGTTGTTTTGCAGTAGGCAGCCTGCCAGTGCGGAGCCGGGCTGCAGCAGCGCGGGGAGCTCCCACTCCAAGTCCTTCGAGCAGCTGCGCTACGGACCCTACCTGGGGGGCGGAGGGGGGGGAGACGGGGGGGACTCCCTCAGCGTGACCTCGGCCGGCTCTTCCAGCTCCGACGTGGAGGAGATCAACATCAGCTTCGTCTCCGAGTCCCCCGACACGACCGAGAAGAAGGTGGGTTTATACTGACCAGGCAGTATTCAAACCGAGCAGGATTGTGGACCTTGTTAGGGTCTTACTGCGATAACATGTCAGGCAATATATAGATTCCTGGAAAAACAGTCTGGCATTATTTTAATATTGACCAGGCAATATTCAAGCAGTAAGGCCTTACAAGATTATAGGTCCATAAATATAGAGATTTATTTTACAGTATGTTCCTGATTTTGTATAAATTGTGCTTTTCATTATTATTATTATTATTATTTATTTATTTATTTATTTATTTATTTATTTATTTTTCTCTGAGCAGTGTTTTATTTCTCAAATATTCATCAATGATTAATGTTATCAGAATGTTGTTACTAATATTAGTCATAGCTAGAAAGAAAAAAATGCGACGCATGTCTTAATCGGGCAGTGCTGTCCTGCAACATCCTTAAACACACACACTGTTTTGTTTTTAATATACAATTGCTGTACCTTTTGTGACTGGCGTTTAATTCCTTTGTAGAATGCCACGTCTACTGTAAAACATTCCAACTCTGCCTTAGGCAAGGGGAGCCACCTTCCAGAGCAGATTCTCACGGTATATATACTCTAAGAATCTACTTCCATCAGCTCCATGAGGGAGAACTGCAGCCAAACATTCCATTCCACTCATCCGCATCATCGCAAACCTAATAATAATACCTAATATAACACACTTAACTAAAAGTAGTATAATATCCCTTTATCATTTTAACGTGATTAATAAAAATGTCACGTTTGGTTCCACTGACCCTCATTAGCACTAATCTTGGGCTGCATTGTAAACATAAAGATATTAAAAACCTGGCAAGACTGCAGCAGCTCAAACCTGGAACACAGATCACTGCCTAGAACCTAGAACAGAAATGAGTGCCTAGAACACAGATCACTGCCAAGAACCTAGAACAGGGATGAGTGCCTAGAACACAGATCACTGCCTAGAACCTAGAACAGGGATGAGTGCCTAGAACACAGATCACTGCCTAGAACCTAGAACAGAGATGAGTGCCTAGAACACAGATCACTGCCTAGAACCTAGAACAGAGCTGAGTGCCTAGAACACAGATCAGGAAGTGTGCATTGCGTCTGTTAGCTGTGTTAAAAGCTCCGCTCTGTTCTGTCCCCTCAGTTCTGGGAGTCCACGTCCATCTCCTCTCTGGAGACGTCTGGGATCTGCTCAGGCTCGGGCTCGGGTTCCAGCAGCGCCTCGTCCTCCTCGTTCTCCTCCACTCCCGTCACAGCCTCTCGCTCGCACAAGCGCTCAGTCTCCGGCTTCTCCAGCTACTCCTCCCTGTCTCTGCCCCTCTACAATCAGCAGGTGGACGACTGCTGCATCATCCGGGTCAGCCTGGACGTGGACAACGGCAACATGTACAAGAGCATCCTGGTGAGGAGGACGCCCCCTGCTGGTGGGCTGTATTCACACCAAAAAAATCTAAATACTATACTGTATATAGAATGCATGCTTTTATCCTCACAGATTTTTTTTATTACATTTGTTACATATATGTATTGAATTTGTATCTGTTTGCACTGGTGTCCAGTAGAGATCCTGGAACCCCAGTAAAGACACAGACTCTCGTTTCCCGCAGGTGACGAGTCAGGATAAGACCCCCGTGGTGGTCCGCAAGGCCATGGTGAAACACAACCTGGAGCGCGAGCGGCCGGAGGACTACGAGCTGGTGCAGGTCATCTCCGAGGAGAAAGGTGAGTCTGTCCCGTCTGAGCTTCAAACACAGCAGTAGAAAAACAAGCACGAAACATACATGAGACTACAGAACTACCGACTTATTTCTATTGAAATCTATGACTGTGCCTGTGATGTCATTGACTACATAGTTAATGATGTAACGATCTACTGTGCCTTTCTAGTTAAACCTTCAGGCATCCTGGTATTGAGTCTGTTTGTTTATCCATGTATTTATATAATACTCATTGCAGGACTAAATACTAATTGAAAGAGGCAGAAATAACCCCCCCTGCCAGAATGTAGTAATAATGAAATAAAACATGTGTTCCCTGCAGAACTGAAGATCCCCGACAACGCAAACGTCTTCTACGCCATGAACTCGTCGGCCAACTACAACTTCGTCCTGAAGAGGCGGGGCTTCCCCAAAGCGGGCCGGACCAAGCACGTGGCCAGCTCCACCCTCCCGCGCATGAAGCAGAAGGGCCTGAAGATCGCCAAGGGCATCTTCTAAACCCGGGACCCTTCAGGGAGGCTGTGCCTACCCAGCCCCAGAGAACACAATCCTATCAGTGACATTAAAAAAACACACCTTTTATAAACCTGTGCAAACGAGGTGAACTGGACAGCGCTTACCCTTCGGAGGGTACATGTTTACAGATCTGCGTGGAGGCCCCCAGGAGCCGTGGACACCCCAGCTTTTGGGGTGGCGAGCCCTCGCGGGCCTGCGATGGCGCAAGATAACAAGAGAGAGCTTTTTTAACAGGAATGAACTGATGAGGTGCCTGTGCCGTGGAGAAAGAGCGGCTTATTATCCTTGCTTCGTTGTCGAAGGACACTGTGTCGGCACTAGCCCTGAGGAGAGGAGGTGGAACACCCTGAGGTCGGGGGTTCGAATAGCCCTCCTCCTGCCAGCTACTTTTGAGTTTAAACTCTTTCCCTACAAGAAAGGGGCAACTCACCTTTTAAAATGACACCAGAGCTTCAAGACGGAAATCCGACACTTCTGTAGAAGCTGGGAGTTGATTCGACACTAAATCTCACCGGGGTAAAGAACACACATCACTGCATTGTTAGCAGCTGTCACTCTGCACCCTGTGGTGTTGAAATGATCTCAACCACTACAGCATTAGAAAGAATTCCCCTAAGCCTACAGGGAAACAGGATGACAGAATCCTAGGGACATGTCTGTGGCTTTAAAGGAAAGAGGCCCTTTGAAATGGATACAGGAGTTCTGTATTGAATGCAAGCTGACTTTAAGGACTCTCCTGTTTTCTGTAATGTAAAACACAAGGCCTTTGTGTTGAAAACCCCTCCAAGTGGTGCTAATAGTTGTTGTTAATCGCTTGGGTCTTCTGTTCGTTTCCAGTGACTGCAGTGCACAGCGATAGAGGGAGAGGAAACAGTACAGCGTGCATTCAATGAGGACAGTTCGAATGGCTACAGCCTCGCCTGGGCACGTTCCCTGCTTTGCCAATAGAGGGAGCCCCAGGCTGGTGGTTTCCACGTCAACCCCCGGAACCGTAAGGTGACACCGGAACTCCGGAACTGTCTGAGGAACCAATCGCTGGAAGTCTTCTCTCTGGCTGTGTGTGGCTGAGCAGGAGGAAATGCGCCCGTGCTAAGACCCAAAGGAGAACACTTTTTTCTCTGTGTGTGCTTTTCTGCCTGTGGTGACCTGAAATGTTCAGGCTTGTGTGTTTTTTTAAATTTTATTTCATGAAGTGAGAGGCGGTGCGTGTGTGTGTGTGTTAATCTGAGACATTTATATAAATGCCCTGGTCAGTTCCTTTGCTGACTTTGCTCTCTGAGAAGTGCAGAATGCATCTGTTGAGTAACCTTTAGTTTTACTGTACATGTGATGGTATAGTGCCCCCTGCAGTAAGTATTGTTGGAAAGACTTATAAATAGATAGAAAGATGATAAACAAAAATAATGTAATAAAGGGGGAAAAAGGAGACGGTTGAAATGGGCTATTTACAATGAAGGATTGATCATTTGTTTAAAAACTTGAAAAGAAAGGACGGTTTGCAGATAAGGAACCTCAGCGTTCCTTTAATAGATTTCTGTTCTGCTCCTCCAGGGGCACTTTTGGGGTTTGTTCTGCATGTGCCAAAGACCAGGGTCCTCAACCCAGTGGACATCTCTCCCGACCTCAGCACTGTTTCCTGCACGGGGCTGGCTTCTGGCTTTCGTCAACAGGGGGCGCTGCTCTGTGGTCAATTGGGACCTTGAGCCCTGTGATCCCACACTGTTGAGATGCACTGAAAAAGGAACACTAACACAGATCGAGACAGTGCAGCCCTTTGAAACTGGCTGCCTAACATGAAACAGTGTATGAATATCAACAATGAAAAGTGGAGGCACAGACGGGATAGGAAACTGAGATAAGAGTGGTCCAGTATTAAGGTATTTAGGTCAGTTTTATAAATGCATACAATTAGACAAGGGGTGTGAGGTTAAAGGGCGTCTAAAATATTGACCCCAAATTCTCCAGCGCTAGCTGGCAGTGGCACTTTATAAGTGGCACCACCTGCATATGGCAGGGACAGCCATGTGACAGCAGATGTATCGCCAGATTGGTGCTTGCTGTGGTACAAGGAAGCACGTTGATCTGACAAGTACTGTGGCTGTTTGATCCTTAATAATCACAAGGGTCTGTCTGTGTCAAGACTAGGGGAGGAAAGGCATTTTTTTTTTTTGTAAAAAGAAAAACGAATGAAAAAACGCTCTTTCGTAACTTGCCTTTTTTTCTCCCCCGTAGTATTTATTGATTTGTACATAGTGTCGTTGTGTAGCATTGTACATTTTTTTTTTTCCTATGAAATTATAAATATATATATGAAATTTATAACACAACAGTTGTGAGTTCTGTTCCGGTTTAAAATGCTTTTTGTTTTTCTTCGTCTTTCCTTGTAAAGTCTTTTGTATATTAGAGTGACTGCCTGTAACTTTAAGGCAATGTTTATTATGTTGGGGAAAAATAAACCCTGTACTTAAAATCTACAGCGTGCTGTAAAGTGCTGTGGCTGTGAGTTTGTGGTGCAAAAGATGACAAGTGAAACTAATTTCAATAGTGTAGATATCGCGAGCGTCTGTGTTAGTGAGCTTAACAAGGGCAGATCTAAATAATAATATTATTATTATTATTATTATTATTATTATTATTATTATTATTATTATCATTTCATATAAATATAGCGTGCCCACTTATTTTACCCCTGACACAGAATATCTAATTATGTTCCCTCACTGCAGCTCCGCAGAATCGCTGCTGTTTTCTTGGATCTTATTAACCTGGGACATGTGCATTCAAAAAAAAAAAAAAAAAAAATGACCCACAATATCACATCCTTTTGATTGCATCAGAGGCTCCAACACTAGATTTTATTGAACAGCAAACTGGGAGGGAGGAGAAAATACAGAAAACACCAGCACTAAAACAAATTCTGAATAAGGTACCAAAAAAAATATCCCTATATTCCCATTTTCCTACATTTTCAATAACTTGTCTCTAATGATTGTACCTGATTCAAAAGAAATGTGTTAAATCAGGTCTGTGAGAGCTATACAGATCAAACTGTAGTGGTGTGCTGCAGATTAGAAGTTTAGTTGTGCTAACAATGGCTTCAGTATACCATAAGAACGTTCCCTGCTGGTTTGTCAGAGCCCAGCGCTGTCCGGGGGGTGCAGCACGTCTCAGATAGTGGGGGGCTCTGATTCCACAGTCGGCAGGCTCCTGAAGGTCTCGCCCCAGTACTTCATGAAGGGGCTCCTCAGGTTCTCCTTCACTGAGCTGGCTGTGATCTTGGTGTTGATCTCCAGGTACTGCTGCTTGACCTTGGTGTAGGCTGGCCAGGCGCTGGGGACCTTTGACCCTCCGTCGCTGGGGTTCCTGCAAGAAGCACGGAGCAGATTATCAGAGTGAAAAATTCAATCACGCCGTAGCAACTGTAGGTAACAACCCATACCTGGGTGCATTTATTGTATGTTTATATATATGTGAACACAATAGCATCTGGACATCTGGTGACCCTACGGTAACAAGACAACTAGATCTTAAGAAAATGGGCTTAAATCAAGTATCACCCCAGTAAGGCGACAGTGAGGGTCTGCTTACCCGGTCCAGGCGAAGTTGGTCCAGTAGGCGATGAGGTACCGGGAGACGTCCCTGTGTCGGGGGAAGTACGCCAACGGGGTGGTGAAGGGTTTCCCGAAGACGTACTGCAGGTCCTCCGCGTGGTCCGCCCCCATCCAGCTGGGGAAGAAGGGGATACGAGACGGCACGCTGAAGACGTACGAGTACGTCCGCCCGCCCCTGGGAAAGAGACACGGGGTCAGTGTACAACAACACACTGCTCTCTGCAGGCACTACAGAGACTGGGAGTAGCGGCTCACTTTGAGTGCTTGAGGTGCAGGTGTGTAGCGGCCTGTGTCGGAGCCAAAAACAGGAAGTCTGTCTCCAGCTCCACCACCGTCTTCTTGATGGTCTCCTTGGTGGGCTCGGCCCCCCAGCTCTGGGTGTACAGAGTGTACGAGGTGTTAGCGGCCCGCTCCCCCTTCTCCTTCGTCAGCCCCCTCAGCAGGCCGTACAGGTCCTCCCTGCAAGACAACGAAAGCGGATTCCTGGGTCATGCATGTAGTTGTTGGTCTGTGACACGCTGACGAAGGCCTGGAATGGTCTCTCTCTCCTTTGCATTCGGCTCTTGTTTTGAATTCTCTGATGAAATGGATTTTTGAACGCTCACTCACGGGGGGGTTGGGGTCCAGCGCTCGTTGACAGAGGGGATGTCGAATCCTGCGAATAAGTGCCCGTCCATGTCATTGGTGCCGGCGATGTAGTCCACCTCCGCAGCGTTGTGGAACAGATTGCTGGGGTGCTCTGGTATGAAATCCCCATCCACCACCGGGGCCAATCCTAACCCGTACACCACAGGCTCTGCAAATGAAATGTCCCTAATTAATGGTAACTCCAATGCAATTGTAATTGCAGTTGAGCCTTGGCACATCTGCGTAACTGCAGTTGTAATTTCAAACAATGCTGCTGCCGTTACAATTGTACAGCACTGTTGTTTAGACACTCAAAACAGATGAAACTCAACAAGCCACAGCTGGACCCCTGGTCCCTGGACCCTGGACCCTTCTTCCGTCTTACCGTTTAAGTTGAACAGCCTGAGGTTCCCGGCCAAGGTGAGGGCCACAGGGTCAGTGATCTTCAGGCAGCCCATCATGCTGGTCGTGGTGTCAGTGGCACAGCCCACCTTCTGCGCAATCTACAACACAGACAGGAAAGCATGGGTTTGGGGTTTGGGGTTTGGGGTTGGGGTTGAGGACAGCCCACCTTCTGCGCAATCTACAACACAGACAGGAAAGCATGGGTTTGGGGGTTTTGGGGTTTGGGGTTTGGGGGTTGTGGTTGGGTTTGGGGGTTTGGGGTTGGTTTGGAGACAGTCCACCTTCTGAACACTGAGCTAATTCTGGAGATGCCTGATTCGGGTGCTGTCCTTAGTCATCTCGCTCGGGTTAGAATGTTAAATTCTTTCTTGCAATGATAAGAGAGCCGTTTCCCTGTCACTGACCTGTTTTGCCCAGTAGAGGGGGTCTTTCGAGAGGGCCCAGGGGCTCAGCGCTACCCCGCTCTGAGAGATAGCCCTGCGGACTAACCCTTTGTTGTACGGTGTGAGGATCTGGAGAGAAACAGACAGCGGACAAGCTTGATATCATGACTAACTGTCCAAACATTTGTCTTAAGATATTACTGAGGGGTCGTCCTGATCAAAACCCTGCCACAGCTGGTTTTGTTTTCACAGCATTTTATAATATCAGGGGATCCCCCTGATTGCATCATCAACCACTTATTTTGAGGGATTAACCTGGCTAGGTGAATGATGCAATCCACAGGGATTCCCCAGAGCAGGCTACAGAGAGATCAAATCAACCCCTATGTTTCTGTTCAGTACTTGTATACCCTCAAAGATCTTTTCACAGTATGTGGATGAATTTCTTGCTAAATTACAGAGAAACGTTAAGGAAAAATCAACGTCAAAATGCTAAATTCTTCAGACAGCATGAATTCAAGAGCCAAAAAAAAACAGTATGAGATTTCTAGCTTTCATATCGGAAGCCCTTTCTTAACGCACCTGGAAGTTGACGCTAGCGCTCCCTGCTGACTCCCCGAAGAGGGTGATGTTGTCGGGGTCCCCTCCGAAGGCCTTGATGTTGCGGTGGACCCAGGCGATGCCCATGTGCTGGTCCCACAGACCGTAGTTACCTGCAGTTTAAATACGACAAGAACATACAGGAGCTGTCTTCACATGCCCCTGCTGGTTGACTGATTCAAAACGCAGCACTAACTTTTAGCGAGCACACACACTTTGTACCATTATACAACTTACAGTGCATCTACAGTGCATTTTAAAAATGGACAGTATTTGGGATTTTTGCAGTAATGGTAAAAATAGAGGTGGTTTGTCACTGAAGCTGTCTCTGAAAGTGCCTGGTTGCTGATTCCCTGATGCATACCGGGCCCGTTGGCATCTCCAGTGCTGAGGAAGCCCAGGGTCCCGACGCGGTAGTTGATGGACACCACGATGACCTTCCCGCGCTGCACGATCTCCTCCCCGCTGTACAGGTAGTTATCCATGAAGTTAGCCCCCTGAGACCCCCCCACGAGGAAGGCTCCCCCATAGAGGTAAACCATGACCGGCAGCCCAGTGGACACTGAAAGAGAAGGGAAGAGGAGAGGCAGCTATTGCACAGGACTTTACTCCTTCAGTCAGTTTGCAGTGATATCAAGTGACATACAAGTCAATTGATCTGGGGATCTACCACCATCCCCACCCCTCCAATCCAACCCTGATGTTAAACGCCCCAAAATGCATTTGAAATCCAGGCTCCTCTCGTACCTTGAGCCCCATGGGGCACCCAGATGTTTAGGTAGAGACAGTCCTCGCTGCCCCGCGTGGAAGACTGGGTCAGAGTCATCTGCAGGCACCGCTGCTTGAACTCCGTGGCCTTCAGCAACCCTGAAGAACACAGAGGAGCGTAGAGGAACACTGCGTTAGCAAGACCTTCCACAGCATCACCGTCCCTTCACTGAGAGAGGACCCTGGAGATACCAGCCAGGTGCCTGGGTCCCAACACCAATACAAAGCTTCTTAACATACAAATCCAGGGTGCAGCAGAAATAATATTAATAATACAAAATCAATGATATAACTATACTTTATAACATGAGCTAGTCCAAGATTAGTGTGCTTTATAAAGCTTTGCCATAGTACTTGCAAAGTCATTTTGCAATATGCTTATACTGTGCCATGCATTAATGGCTCTTTTCCATGGCTAACTGTGAAATTGACCGTGTTACCAGTGGCTTACCACTCTTTCACTATGCATTAGCTATCATTTACTGCACTTTTTCAATCTTTTACTGTGGTTCACTGCAGTTTTTGTATAAGGCTGAAACCAGCTCAGCCACAGAAGTTCCAGACACTGGGATGGGAATGTCTCAGAGAGGCTTGGGAAGGGGAGTGTGGGAAGCGGGAATGCTCAGTGCTGGACAGTCTTACCGGTCCATCCCGGGTGAGGTTTAGCGACCTCAAACCGTCCTGGCTGGGCTGCGAAGGGAATCCCTTTGAAGACGTCCATATGTTTTCGGAATCCCAACTTTTTACTGGTCCCCTCGACCATACCCCCTTCGGTTAACACCGCACCTAGCTGACAGGCAGACAGACAGTACGTTAGCAAGAGAACGGGGGAGGAGTGGTGTTAAAACTACCTGAACAAGACCCACATTTTTACAGTACTGTTTTCTTCCTGGGTTTAGCCCATTACGCAAAACTATTTTCTATGCAGATTCAAGCTACCTATCTCAGGAATCGACTCCCAAATCCTGGGTATGTACCCTACATGCAAACCAGTTCCAAGCTGGGGTTCAGATTGGAGTTTTAATGGAATTCAGAAGCACCGATTCCCCCGAACTCCACTGAACTTGGCATGGAAACTCTCCTGCTTCATTTTTGCCGTTGCCCTTATCATAGCTGATGTTTTTCGTTCTAATATTCAGGGAATCGAAAACCTAACTTACGACGCCTTTAAACGCAATGCAAGCAGCACGACGAATCAATCCCCACATCAGTAAACACAGCAGCCCTCGACGCATGCTTCTCTTACCGTGGCTGCTGATGCAGTTCCCACATAGACGGCGAAAGCCAGACACACCACCATACCCCACGATCCCATCTTGAGTTTCTGCTGCACAAGACTGCTCTTCCGCAGTTAGGTCCTCCTATATATACACGCATGTACATTTTCATATTCCCGTGCCAAATCTCCGATGACAGCTCCCATCGACCAGCAACGTCCTTCATCCCCTTAGACACCTGGCATGACCAAGGAACAACAAACAGTGCCTTATCTTTTATCCCAGAGAGGTGTGTGTCCGGGCTGTCCAGTGTGTGCTGGCAAGCTTCCGATTCCCAGCCACCACCCCTGAAACGATTCACCTTGGTTTGATTTTTTTGTGCTTTTTGGATTCTGACGACACTCTGTAGCCATTGGTTAAAGAACGACCCTCAGTTCTGACTGGTTTCACAGACCCTGATTAGATCAGGGTTAATTGGGATCTGTGAAACCAGCTGTTAAAGAGACACAAAAGGGGCAGCTCCAGAAACTAATTGAAGTACTCCTCACTTCTGTCACAATTTAGCATAATGAGCACTAGGCTTAACAGCATGCTCAGCTCTCCAGGGCTGACGTTACTCTGCAGCTTAATAATGAGCACTATCCTATACACTGCATTCTCAGCTCTCCAGCACTGTCGCCCCTTATAAAGGTTTCCTGCTGTATTTTTTGCAGTTCGCCCATGGTTATACTCTGCATTCACCATCGTTCACCCTGGTTTGCAGTGTTTATTACAGTGTAGCTCTGAAGTGTGCATGGGTTCATAATGTTTTATCTGTGCACCTGGCTGGTTCTCAGGTCTGGTAGAAAATGTTCATTTATCAGGCTGCCCTGCTGTTCTTATCTATATTTAGCATTTACAGAACTGCTAAAAAACTATTTCAAAGCATTTTTTTCCCCATTCAAGGGCAATAAACAGAACAGCTGACTGTTAAAACACCATGGGTTTTATCAATGACCTACAGCTTAGGCCAAAGGTTTTGCATCCCCCTATAGAATTAAATCATTTTGCTTCATAAAGTCAGATGAAACCGACTGAATAATGTTGAATTACACACCGCTTTGTAGTTTTCCCATATACTTAGCAAAAAAAATGACAAAAATTGCACAACTATTGGCCGTAGCTGCATATATTTTTAACAACCGTTTAGCAATAACGTGCCATTAAATACAGTGAATTGTTCTGTTTTGATTTTGTCGAAACGGTTTGGCTCGTGTTTTTTCCAAAGATTTTAGTTTTGTTGCAATGTTGGCTTCGGGTTGTTATTCACGTGGAAGTGAAGAATCGTTCTTGTGCTGTCGAGGTATGGAGATTGTGTTTCAGACAGTATTCCAGGGCAGTTCTGTATCGTTTTGTATCCTTGAAGAACAGCTTCAAGCTGTACAAAGTGCCCACTAGCAAGCCACACTGTTGCTATGGAATAACCAAAGCATTGAAGGTCATGGATGAACTCTTATTCGGTTTAAAGAAGCCGAGGAACAAAGGGTAGCAAACAAGATCTTTATTTAAATTTTGAAACGGTGGTACAGAAATCCACTTGTAAAAAAAATTATTGGAGGGGAATAAAGCGAATGCGACAAGCAAACAAGTGGATATTGTTCCCAGTAGTTTCATTCTGTTACAATTCTGCAGGTTTTGAGATTCAAGGCATTAACCTTGAGTTGACTCACCCCCAATAATCTGTCCCTGTTTCAGTCAGGTATGGACTGCTCAGCGTCTCACCTGTACCTGTCAAGGCTTTACAACCCTGCTTAGTGAAGGTACAGCTGTGTGTAAAACACATGACCTGTCCAAACTGCGCTGCAAGTTCACATCTTTACAAAAAAACAAAAAGATCAGGTGCTGCCAATACAGCACAATTTCAACGACTTCCTCTATATAGGAAGAGGGGGGGGGGGGGGGGGGGAGTCACATGTAATCCAGGATTTCAGTCTCCATCTCGTTCTCGCTCCCCTCCGAGGGCTGGAACTCCTCTTCCTCCTCGTCTTCCTCCTCCTCCTCCTCTCCACTCTCCAGCTCCAACAGCCCCTGCTCCTTACCCGATGACTTGGTCTTGGTGGGGAATAGAGCTAGAACACACAGAGACACACACACACACACACACACACACAAACAAGGAGACACACAAACACAGAGAAACGCATCAACACGCAGACAGAGACCCACAGTAGTACAGGAGTTCATTCGCCTTGATGTAGCGCAGGTTCTTATTTAGTTCCTTAGTGTTTAAAAAGGTGTGCTAATGACACGTTTTGGAATAAATGTCTTCTTGAATTTACCTCCCAGTTTCTTATAGCTTAACACAATGTATACCCCGTGCCCCGTGGCACTGCAGGGCGGGCAGGGTGGAGAGTGGAGGGGCGTCCTGTTACCTGGTCTCTTGGAGAGGATGATCTGCTTGATCATGCTGGACATGATGTCTCAGAGAGTGGAGGGGCGTCCTGTTACCTGGTCTCTTGGAGAGGATGATCTGCTTGATCATGCTGGACATGATGTCTCAGAGAGTGGAGGGGCGTCCTGTTACCTGGTCTCTTGGAGCGGATGATCTGCTTGATCATGCTGGACATGATGTCTCAGAGAGTGGAGGGGCGTCCTGTTACCTGGTCTCTTGGAGAGGATGATCTGCTTGATCATGCTGGACATGATGTCTCAGAGAGTGGAGGGGCGTCCTGTTACCTGGTCTCTTGGAGAGGATGATCTGCTTGATCATGCTGGACATGATGTCTCAGAGAGTGGAGGGGCGTCCTGTTACCTGGTCTCTTGGAGCGGATGATCTGCTTGATCATGCTGGACATGATGTCTCGCAGTTCGTCGTTGGTCTTGGGCAGGCACCAGCCGTCCCGCTCCGTGCACTCAGACTCCTCGCCGTCGTTGCGATGGATGATCTTCGTCAGCCTGAGAACGCAGAAACGAAGCCGAGTGAGCGATCCAGGGCAGAGGAGTGTGGTTTCAGCACGGCACTGGGGAGCTCATGCAGAGTGCTGTCCAACCCAGGTGTGTAAGAACTTCTCATGAGAACATCTCTGCTCTGGAGTCTCTATGTACACCAGATATAAATGCATCTTAGGCAGGCAAGACAGAAAGCAAACCGTTGAGGTCCAGTTATACCAAAGCCACAGTGCGCAGGTAACAAGCTCAGGTGTGTTTCATTAAACTCACAGTAAAACCTGGAGTGGAATAGCCCTTCAGCACCATGACTGGACAGTTTCTTACCTTTCCACCTTCAGATCGCACAGCTGGTAAAACATCTGTCTGTAGGGAGGCAGGGTCGCCTCACGGAAAACATACGCAGACTCCTGGAGAGGGACAAAAACGTTTCAGCTGGTCACTCATTGCTTTAATGCATTTCATTATTCTATTTACTGGACCCCACCTTAAAAACTTCAGAGTTTTATTGATGTATATGTATTACATAGTACTGTAAGGATAGGGATACGACTCCTACTGCATAGCAGTTTCACCCATTCCAGGTTTTAATACGTGCCATGGTGTATAGGCAACAAGCTCGGGGTGCGTCCGACTAAACTCCTGGTAAAAGCAGGAACGGATCAAACTGCTATGCAATGGGAGTCTTATTGCCATCCCTGCACTGGCAGGGAGAAACAAACAAACAAAAACTCCCAAGCAGGTTTAGCATCACTAAGCATCGACTCCAGTGCAGTATTCCCAGTACTTGTGTTTCTAAAAGAAGAAAGCGAAGGCACGTACTTTGAGTTTGTACCTGGAGGGGGCGGGCTTCCTGCCGCTGGTCGTGCTGGAGATGGTCAGCCCCTGGGTGAACTCCTGCAAGCTGGCTGGCTGCGGCACTGGAGACAAGCACCACCGGTTCAGACATTGAGAAATACAACAGCATCAGGCAGTGAGAATGCAGCACAGGGCACAAGCACTGAGCATGCATGACCGCGCTTCACTGAGCTAAAGTAGTGACTGTATCGAATGAGTTCTGAATGCAGCATTAAATAAGGGTCCAGTTTTACCATCCTTTTCCTACGCTTAGACTATGCATTAAGTTTACCTTTTTAATATGCTTCACCACAACTCGCTAGTCTTTGCAAGGCTTACCTAACCAAACCCCCACTTAGCTTTGTTTAACTGTGCTGTGCTTTTACTACGGGAATCTTTTATAAGGGCCTGTCCTGTACTCTAATGTTCTTAAGTAATAAATTCAATGAAATATTAAAGAACTGCACTGAATCACAATTCAATCACTGCGTATTAAACAATGGGATGTGCAATGAGTCACAATGCATTCCCTTTGATGAACAGCCCAGCATGAGAAGTCTATTGGACCCAGCCTGGCTGCTCTCTGAGCTCCTACCTGCCTTCTTGATGGTGACTGGCAGGCTGTAGTTGTAGGTGCTCCTCTTAGCCTTCACTGGCATGTCGTTCGGAGCGTAGCCTGGAAATGAGACGACACAGAACCACTTATCATGCCCGGGAGCAGGCACCTCTGCAGGTCTAGATCACAGGCTTTCTGGAGCGCTTTATTCAAGGGTTATGTAATGGAATAAGCTGGTACCGTGTTTCATTCCGCAGCGGATCCTGAAATCCAAGACCTGGTACGCCTTTGCCTTGGGGTCCTTCCTGGGATCATAGCCAAACCGGACCCACAGACTCCTCCAGGGGCCGGTGAGCTGAAAGAGGAACGCAGACGCTCAGCCCAGCCCAGCCCAGCCCAGCCCAGCCCTCCCAGCTGCTCCCTCCCTCTCTCACCATGTAGTAGGCAACGTAAGGCAGCAGCAGCTTCAGTTTCTCGGGGTGGATCTCCAGGTTTGCCTTCACCGCGTTCCGGGACCAGACGGGTCGTGACTGAAACAGCTGGGAAGAGGAGAGAGAACACATTCTGAGCATGAGAAACGGACAGACACAGCTCCGTGCACGTCAGTCTCTCAGTGACGGGGGTTTTGTGACAGCGGGCGGACCGGTACCTAAGACATGCTCCTTAGGTGTATCGCTCACACAGTCAACGTCTTCCGCTACAGCAGCAGACATTGAGGACCGAGATTAAGCACGGTCACAACATTCGGGAGAATAAAATTATTATTATTTTTTTTTTTTAAGAGGGCATTTATTGGTAATGAAGAACTGGAAACGAAGCACCCTACTGATGAAACCCCTGAATCCATCCACACGGACAGCGCCCCCCGGTGGTGGCACACTGTACCTGCCGCAGCTCCTCCTCGCTCTGCTGCTCGTTGGGGTTGCTGCAGACACGCTTCCAGTTCAGCACGGCGGCCTCCAGGGCCTCGGTTGGGACCGTCTTGTCCTCGAAATTCACAAAGATCGCGTTGTGGGGGCGCCGGGCGCGGCTCAAGCCAATCAGATTCTCGCTGGACAGCTGGGGGGGCAGGTACCCTTCCCTGATTGGACAAGGGAAAGCAGCAGGAAGAATCTGTGAGCTCAGACATGACGGTTCTGATTAGGATAGAATCTCACCCCAGCCCTGCACACCCAGTGGCTCTCACAACATGCTGAGGTATATCACATGACATGACAAGGAACTAGCAAGCGGGGCACTGCTGAGTCTGCTCTGAGCTGATGGCACAAACTCCTGCCTCCTGCCCATTTCCAGAATACACTCAACCCAGGACTAGCGTGAGCTTCTAACCCTGGTGTGCAAACACTGCTTAGGGGTAAGTGAAGCGGCGCTCCACCCATCTCCTCACTGACCTGTGCTGGATGTCAGGCCGGTAGAAGTAATCGACAGGGTTATCGAGGCGTGAGAAGATGGGCGGGGGGATGTAGAGAGGCATTTCTTGATCGAAGAACTCTTTCTTCTCTGGGCGCCGCAGCAGGATCTTATTGTACATGGAGCTCTGGGTGCCCTCGGCTTCCGTGTGCACAGCCAGGTACTGAAAATCAGCCAGCCCTGGGGAGCAAAGTAGGGGTCAGTCAGCGTTTCCATAAGTTCAATAAGACACACCTCAGCTTGCTACCTATACACTGTGGCTAATCAAGCTCAAAGCAGTAAAACCAGGAATGGATCAAAGTGCTATCCGATAGGAGTCTTATTGCCATCCCTGCACATGATGACAAAAGCAGAAGCCACTACAGAGAACCATACGGTTAGACATTGCAGGACAGCACGCCTGCTTTCAAAATCCCATCACCTTGAAACTTGTATGTGGTGCAGATGACCCCCAGTATCTCCATGTCGATCTGGCTCTGCTGCGCGGTGTCTCCTGCAGGGGGTGCTCCGTCCCCCTGGCCCCGGGGTTTGGGGACTCGTCTCCGGACCCGCAGCAGCATGCTGGTGGAGGGGAAGCGGTTCCCGCACACGGGGTGACAGTAGGGGTCCCGCGGGCGGAAGTACAGCTCCAGGCGCTTGGAAGGATCGGCGTAGGTCTGAAACACACCACCAGAGGACAGCACTGTGACTTGAGGTCAGAGCTTTCCAATGTTTTTGGCCGTACAACAGATATGTATTTCAAGCCCCTTTTTATAAGGCAGGGGTTGGCAAAGTTGGGAACTGGCCTCTAACTGACCGGTCATAAGATATAGCACACATATTAAAACCCTGACATGGTTTACACTGAACAGATCCATTTAGGCGTGATACACAACTAACAGCTGGCTTTACTGTACAGCAAAGGAATTGTTAAAGACCTATTTTTTGTGGGAACCATTTTAACCAGCACGACCATCTGAAAACCGGTCAAAACCACCAGCTCGGACCAGCATTCACCAGTGCTGCATTACTGCTGGCTTTTCACTCGATATCATTTCGGGGTGCGTTTCGGACCGTGTTCCTTACTCTGGACATCCCTTCCTCGCCCCCGAGCGTCTCCAGCATCTTCCCCACATTCAGCACCCGACACGGGTACTCAGCGCACACCATACGGCGATGCTGCGGCAAAGACAGGACAGCCGTGCTGCGGGGGGGCGGCGGCGGCTCTTCGAGTCGAGGTGCAGCCGAGGTTAATCTCTCATCTCCGGCTGCCCCGGTCTGCGATTTCCCTTCTCCTAGTACTCCATCGAGCTCAGAACCTCCTGCACTCGGACTGGCCATATCGATTTCCCTTATTAAATATAAATATTACTTTTTATGGGTGTCGATTTTATTTAATTTATTTATTTTTTCTCTCATTCTTTTGCCTCCAAAGTTACTGCACTGCTACATGCTGTCCAATACGCCCCGCACATAAAATACATCCGACCAGCACACCAGTGACACAAAGACTATAAGAGATTGGCCTACTTCCTAAAACGTTCAAATTCAAAGTGTATGCTATAGTAGCAATTTTCGCCGTTTAAGGGAGAGTTCTATGTATGTACGTATTTATTTTTTTTAATTATTATTATTTTACGAACATACTTCCTACCGACTGTATTTTTTCTTTTGAAGCCGGACGGAATATAATGTTACACCCGTGTAAATCCGTTCCTTTTTCTCAACAGCTAGCTGCTTCATTGATGGGAAGTAAAAAAAAACAACAAAAAAACAAGAAAGTCTGTAAAATATTTGAGTAAAAATGGTCGTGTAGGGAGCAAGAGGATTTCTTTGTATAAATGTGTCGGGAAGTCCCTACTTTACCTGCTGCGTTTGCTTTAGGTGACACAGGCTACAAAATGTTTTTAGGGGGAATATTGTTGTTCTCACTCTAGCCACACGAGGGCAGCAGACCTTTTTTTTCTTTTTAAGCGGTATAGCTGTTGAGGTCACTGACAGATTCTATTACATTGACGATCTGTCTCTATTAGACATCACATAACAACAGTCTGTAACTTCGAGAGAACCAACTGAAAAATAAATAACTCCATGCATTACAGGGAAGGAAATAAGACTCCTCTTGCATAGCAGTTTCCCCCATTCCAGGTTTTACAACAAGCTTGATTAGCCACTGTGTATAGGTAACAAGTTCAGGTGTGTCTTATCAAACGCCTAGCATAACCAGGAATGGATCCACCTGCTATGAAATAGGAGTCTTATTTCCATCCCTGAATTAAAAACCACTATACAATATGCTATCTTTATGTTTAATGACATGAAATATTTTAATGCCAGTTGTACAGAATTGTGTAAATGTTTTGTGTCACCAGTACTAACTGGGTAACACTTTACATTAAGTGTGTTAACTGTCTCTAATTACTGTGTATTTACATAGTAGTTACATAGTAAATAGATGTGCACTTACACATAGTTACAATGTTATTCTGCATAATATAACCCTAACCCGAATCCTTTTCTGAAACAATTATATGTATGGAGCAAAATGATTAGAGACACTTCATGGAAAGTGGTACCCTTGAAGAGAAACTCAAAGTGCCAGCTTAATGCGGGTTGCCTGTAAGAGAGAAGGGTCATGGAGGAAAAGCCGATGGATTTATTACTGCCCTGACTGGCTCATCCTTAACCTTGCACCAGATTGACGACCTGCTGTCAATCGCAATGCAAATCCGCTCCACGGATTTGCATTGGTGAGATGTGGCCCGTGAGTCTGCTGCCTGCAGTGGAGGCAGTGTCGTTTGCATAGGGAGCAGCTCTCAATTGCTGCTGGTTCAATTATTATTGTTTTTTTCTCCACCTGGTACTGAATCCATTAGATTCGGGGTGTAGTTATTGCATCACTTTAATTCTTTACCATAGCTGTAGTTTTTGTGTATGTATATACTGTATATATACACTGCTGTGCAAAAGTCTTAGACATGCTGTATTTTTCTACTCTGATGCATTATGAGCATCAACAATTTCCTCAAAGCCTCCGCTAGTGTTTTCTACTATTATAACAACCTTGACTTGCATAAGAAGGAAAAACATTGAGTGAAATAGCTCGCATCACTCGATTTTCAAGGTGTGGTATCTGAAGCATAATCAACAAGCACAGAGAAACATCATCTGTAATTGACAAACCCAGGACTGGAAGAGCCAAAAAGCTGTCTAACAAGTATGAGCAATACTTGAAGATAATATCCTTAAGGAATAGAAAGAAGTGTTGAATTGACAACAGAACTGGCAGTCGTTGTCCATCAAATCAACAGTACGAAGGTCACTCTTGAAATCAGGACTTGAAGGATGTGTTGCAGTAAGAATACCTCTGTTAAGAAAGGGGAACGAGACTAAAAGACTAAAATATGCACAAGAACACAGAAACTGGACTATGGAACAATGGTCAAAGGTGCTTTGAGTAAATTGTTGCTGCTCATAATGCATGTTCTTCCTCCTGCGGTCGCGCCCCTGCTGTCCCTTGCAGTGTATCTGTATTGCTCACTGCGCAAGGCTGTGTTTATTCCCTGCTGGGTGCAGTCAATCCTGCCACAGTGTGATTTGCTGCAGAGTCACTGGGCTGCTCTAGAGATTTGCTGAGTCACAGCGGGCAGCTGCAGGGTCCTGATTAGCCCTCACTTCCCTGCCCGGCTGCACGTCTCCCTCCCTGTGTCGCACTGGAAGGCTGGGTGCTGTGAGACCCCACTGCTGCTTTCCAGCCTGCATGCCTGGCTGGTTCAAGGGAGCTGCTCGATCATGATTAAAAGTCAAACAAACAGGGGGTTCTCTTCCATCTAAACGACACCAGTGTTTGAATAAGTAATAGAGGCTCCAGTGTGATTAAAGTCAAGATCCTATCCAGAGTTTATTTCTAAGCTGGGAGTTTCGTGGAATCCGTAACCTCAAACTCACAAGATAAATAGGTGCTGATATAGTTCTCTGGTACTGCTGGTAATGCCATGCGCATTCAACCATGCAGTGATATGTTATTGACTGTCATTTCGAAATATTAAAAAGTTCTCCCCGTGTGACTGTTTTATCAATGGCTTCTTTCTCAAATGCCTCAATGGATTACAATATACCATAGTGTCACTGTCTCCCTGCCATTGAAGACAATCTGGGGAAAAAAATATGTGTTTACCCTTATAAAAGCTTCCCATAGTAATAGCATCGCAAAGTGTTAATAAAGCATTGTGAAATTGTGGTAAGCATTGTAAAGAACAGCGAGGTATGGTGAAGCATATTAATAACCATAGCAGCCCAGGGTCAATGCATAGTATAAACATGGGAAATGCTTGGAAAAAAAGTGTAAAAATACCAGCAGGAAAGCTTTTAATAAGAGAAGGGATCTTTGTTTTTTTTAAACCACAAACGCAGTAAGTTTGACAACAGATTACAGACGTGGAGGTCTTGCAAACATTTCTTTCCAAGCAGAGTGACAATCTGTCTGTTATGTTGGCTGTGGCTGAGGCTCGTGTCTCTGGGTGCTGGTCCTGCGCCGCCCTGATTAGAGTGAGGCGTGCCCTATCTGCCCCTCCCAAGCCCCACTCCTCTTCACCACAGAGCGTCTGAGAGCCGGCCGTTACAAGCAGGCCGGGGTGATAAGACTTCACTCACCAGGCAGCCCAGTCCCTGCCCTCCTGTCTCCCAGACCTCAGATTTCACTGCAGCTTCTGATGTGCTCCCTGTTTCCTCTCTCTCTTTCTCCACGTTTGCCTTTGTCCGCATTTGAGGACAGGCTGCTTTGTATTTTTTTGGAGAATGTTATTTTAATCCTTTCACTAGATTGTTATGATAACTCTAATTTTGTTAACTGCAACAGTTAAGTCTAAATGTTTCTGTTAATTCTGCCAACACAGCCCTTCAGATGCTTTCAATATTAAATAAGAAACTGAAGCCTAAAAAGGATCCGTTTCCTGGTGTTTTCTCCTCCCCACAGTGATGCTGAAGCTCCATTTTCTATGTGTTGAGCTTCATAGCCAACGTGAAATTTCACTGCTCTGATTCCAAGTGTGTCTAACTTGACTGTCCTCAAAATAGGACGCAGCAGTTTACAGTCAAAACGAAGGATTTACAGTTTTTTTTCTGTGCATGATTTAGATTAAATTACATAAATGCAGGTCGTGTTCTGATTTTTTCAAAGAAAACTGAATTTGGTACTTAATGGGTGAACGGGACAACTTGTACCACGCCTCACCATGCTGTCCTGTATCAGCATGCCTTCACTATATTGTGAATATGCTTTACTGCTCTTCACTGTTCTTTTACTACGGTATACTGCAGCAGGCTTTAGACTGGAAATACAAGCGGCCCATTGAGCCTCTGAACACAAGCTGAATAAAGTAAAGCAGCTGTGATCTTGATATCCCCTTTAATCAAGCCGCAGTGCCCCAGTGCATTTCCATGCCTTCAATCATTATTACTGACCCTCACTTTTATTACACTGATTATCTTTTGTTTCTGTGCTTTTAAAAAATGTTTTACTTTAATTCAGAATAGGCAAATACTTCAAATACAAATACTGTGGATAGACTTCTCCTGCACCACTGCGGTGAGTTTGCACAAGTGATTAGGTAACAGGTTTTCATTCCTAGCGCTAATATTCAAATTTTTTTTTTCCTAATTGAACAGGGATGGAAATAAGACCCCCCCCCCCCCTCCCCCCCTGCTGCAAAACAGTTTGATCCATTCCTGGTTTTACCATGAGTTTAATCAGACAGACCTGAGCTTGTTACCTATACCCTGCGTCAAATCAAGCTTGTAGTAAAACCAGGAATGGATGAAACAGCTATGAAACGGGAGTCTTATTTCCATCCCCATTGAAGCAGAGAGATCTGCGACAGAAGAAAAGGCGGGTGAGCCAGTAATAACGTTGCCAGTGCCCACTTTTGAACCACTTCTCCCTCCATCTGCATGGGCTCTGATAAAGCTGTCCTGAATCTGAAGCGAGTAACCAGTGTGTCCAGTTCCCTCAACCCTCGGCAGAGAGTTTAGCCTCTGGCACTGTAAGCGCACATTAAGCAGAGTGGGAGAGGTACTTTGCATGCAGCTCATTTGCTAAGCAAAATAACCTCACAAGCCCTGTGTGTGTGTCAGGGTTATACAGGCGCCCTGCAACTCAGTAATAAAACAGTAACAATAATATGATGTGTCAGTGCTGAGAGATTGTTTTTGCAATCTCTTCTCCCCCTGTGTGAAGCCGTTGCCTGATATAGCTGCTGGTCCAAGCGTTTAAAGCGATGGAAGCAATGGTGGGGTATAACTAGCAGTGACTGTACAGCTGTGGCCAAAGCTTTCGCATCACCCTATAGAATTAACTCATTTAGCTTCATAAAGTCGAATGAAACGTGTTGAATTACATTCCGTTTTGTAGTTTTCCCGTATTCTTAATGACAAATGTGACATTTGGAAATCTAACATGAAATACTACTGTGCTACTATTATGGCTTCCGGTAGACCTTTTTTTTTTTTTTTTTTTTGCGATATCATTTTGTAGTTTCTTTGATTACATGATGTTAAATAAAAGATCTAAATTGTGTTCCTATAGTCCTAAGATTCTTGGTGATGCTAAAGTTTTGGCCATAGCTGTAGCTTCACCCTGAGGTTCTTAGAACACGAGGAGATTAGCAACATTCTAGACTTTTCCCCCGCGTGTTACAGGCATGTATTTGAATAAGGGTTGGGTGACGAGGCTGACGGCTGTACGAATGCATCATTTATCATTGGGATTCCATGGCATTCTGCTTTGTAGGTACAGTGAGCACAAACTGTGAAAGGACCAGCTCCGGTTAGAAATGCCGGCCGCGCGACTGAAGCGTGAAGCAACAGTGTGGCTGAGTGTGGACAGACAGGTTCCCCTGCTCCTCCTTCCCCCCTCCTTCTCCCTCACTCTCCTGATTTGCATTTCTCTCAGCTCTGGGGTGCCTGGAAATCAAACCGCAGCCCCGAATGGGCAACTGCATCTAAAAGTAGATTTGATTTTCCCGAAATTAAAAGATACTGATGGTGCCAAGTGATTCCACCTTCCTGAAACAAATGCAAAAAAGATGAGACACAGCAGATAATGCAGCAAGGGGTAGTGGGACTGTGTTATAGGGAGGCAGCGTGGCTTAGTGGTTAGAGCTGAAGGACTGGGAGGTGGTGTGGTCCTAGTGGTTAGAGGTGAAGGACTGGGAGGTGGTGTGGTCCTAGTGGTTAGAGCTGAGGGACTGGGAGGTGGTGTGGTCCTAGTGGTTAGAGGAGCTCTCATCACATGCCGTCCTGGTACTTCCCCACAATGTATTAATAAGTAAGTGAAAAATTCCCTACATTTTGACTGATGTGAATAATGCTGTGAAGTTACCACCCTAACTGTTTTTGGCCCCATCACACCTTAACCAGGACGGCAGTACAAACAAACATTTGCATACAGACCACAGATTTGTTTACCAGCCGTAACAGACACACAGCCGTGCTTTCCAACACTGATTTCTTTCTTTCTTTCTTTCTTTCCAGCTTCCTTCTGTGGTTTTTTTAAACATTATTTCTCATACTTTTCATTCCAGAATTCCCAACTGTTTTTTTGGGGTTTTTTTGCTGTGTATTTAAGTGTTGGAAATTAGCCAGAACAAACAAGCTAACACCCAGCTCCTCTCTGCCATAATCCCACGGCTCCAACATAATCAAGAGATCTGTAAGACAAGCATCGATCACACCTTTCACACATCTTTATATGGGAGACATATGAAAGACGCAAATGCATGATGATCTCAGATGAGCTGGATGCTGGGTTTTTTCCGCTATATAAATCAATGAAAAACTTTTTTTGTTTCCGCTAGTTTCAATATTTCATGCCTGAAAGGGTTAAATAAAGTTATAATATGGAAGCCCAGCAATACACACGTATGGCACGAAACAGAAATATATATTAAAACATATTGTAATACATTCTACAGGTGAGAAAATATATTTTGGAAATTCATTTCAAGACAACTAAAAGCATTTGCACAACGGAGATGCCTTTTTTATACAGCTATGAGTTATGCCATGAGCAAAACCAAATTAATCTAGCCATGTGAGCGACAGACCAGTGCCATAAAAAGTGTGTGCTATACCTGGCGGGTGTTTCCAATTCCTGGTCTTCTACAGCCTAGTTCACGGAATCCTCTGGTGCTGTATGTATATGTGGAAGGTGGTGATTAAGTCAGATTACAGCTGATATACAGTAATTTGTCGTATACCGTAGTTGCTTATCGAGGATTTTCTGTGACAGATTTCCACAATGCTGCCCTGCGCAGGTGAAGCAGTGCTTACAGGTGAGATAAGATTGCCTGGCAGCGCACAAAGGGCAGGCTGGAGCCTCATTTGCATGCATGACGTGAGAGGGTTTGAAATAAAAGAAAACAAAAAGGTCCATTTACCGCAGGGCTGAGTTTGTCTCCTGTACCTACCTCCTCTCAGGTACTGCTGTCAGACATCCAGACCTTGAGGCTGAACCTACCTGCGCCCCCCGAACAACATTAGATAGCTGCTTTTATTTGCTTATCAACAATTTTAATGTGGCTGGGTGAAAAGGGATCATTGTAGCCTGTGGCAATCTACAAACATGCAAGATTTAGTGCTTTCTAATTGTAAAGCTGAGGGAACACAAAGCCCTTTTCTTCAGGATCAGTGGCTTGAAACCTGGTTCCAGGAGACCAGGAGATCTTTGCTGTATCAAACCCCAAGTCTCCCCTGGACAGACCAAGGTGTCACTAATAGGGCTGAATGTTTAAATGGTGATGCTTGCACAGCTAGTTTAAGAAGCAGAGCCTCGATGAATGGCTTCAGTTTTTTTTTAGTATTTGAAATTAGTTGGCAAGTGTGATCCAGATCCAGCTGCTGCCTGCGTTGTGTTTACCTGGAGACGCTGCGAGGGAGCTCCGCATGACATTTGTTTGGCAAAACAGTTATTGTAAATCATGAAGCGGAGCTGAGCGGCAGGTTCCTGGGGCAGAAAAAAAACCTGCACATGAGGTGTGTTCAGTATAATTCAGTGATGCAGTTTCTGCTTAAATCCTTATTTACCGACTATAGGGGGCAGCTTCTGGAAAGACTCCTAAGACTGTGGAATACCTGAAGTGAGGTGGCTTAATACATGGGGTTGTACAAAAATCATTGTTATTTGTTTGATCTATTCAGAGATACCAGGGTGTTTAGTAAGTAAGGGGTCTGAGTGAGGAAAAATATACAGCACTTTCTGAACACACCTGGTACATAAATTATGCAACCGAAATATCAAGCATGATACACTGGTCCTGGGGTTTATGTGAACTAGCTGTACATCATCAGATCTTTATGCAGCTGCTCTTTAATTCTCTGCCAGGGTTGCCAATACAGTGCTGTATAGCATATGGCTCACTGGTGCCACTAAATACAATAGACATGTAGTGGAAAGGGCTCATGGATAGAGCAGGCATTTGCATTTTAGTGTGGCCTTATCACCGATGATAACACGCACTGGTAAGGTAACAGTTTATAAACGAGCGATCCCAGCTGAACACTAACTACCAGAGCTAAAAATAAAACCTGCTGGTATTATTACACACCACTGAGTGGGAACAGCCCTCCCTCTCTATGGCTGCTGCAGTTCTTATCTGTACAGGCCATTTGCAAACCCGCTCGACGGAAGAGATTTGCATTGAGTTCTAGGCACGTATTTGAATAGACAGCCAGGAGGGCCAGTGCTTTGGAGCCACGGCTCTCAGAGATTTCGGACAGTTGAATATTAATCAGAACACATCTGTTATGGCATAAGAGTCTTGTAATGTAGGTTCTGGGATGGGTGGACCGCAGTGTGGGTGACTCGTGTGTTATTTTGTGTGTGGTGTGTGCTTGTTTGTGATTCCTGGCTGACTCAGCAACTGTATCGCAGTTTGCAAAAGGAAAAAGGGAGAAAACAAAGCTACAGCCTGAAGATAGCAGGAAACAACTTGGCTGCAAGTAAGCTAAATTATCGCACCTGCTTTGCCTCGTCGTGGTATTAGCACCTGTCAGCCCAACAGGCAGATTTCAGGACGAGTTGTTCATTGCTAGTTTTTAACAATTTGATTTGATTTTAAAAATTTGATTTTAACAATTTCTTCTACACAATGGAGCCTATTTACCTTGCTGGTCTGCAGTCTTTATTACACAATTACATGAAGATCAACACAGCAAAGCATGGAGATCCTATTCATTTATTCATGTATTTACACACATATTACAAATAATCCAGGAGATTTTTAAAATACTTTTTAATGTTTTAATTATACTGGTAAATCACTTCAAATATATATATATATATATATATACAATAATGAACTGTGCATCCCTAATTAGCTGATATATATATATATATATATATATATATATATATATATATATATATATATATATATATATATAGTCTATAACCCTATATTCTTCTTGACAAATATCTGTGTATATTTAGGTCATATTTTTTGGTTTAGAATATATTTCAATCAGAACTTTCTTGGTCTCGTTTGAAGCTGGCCAGTGCTGGTGGCTTTGTCTGCATATGAAATCTGTTGAATGAAGTTAAGTGAATCAAAACCTGAACTGCGTTTTTATAATCCGATGGGATAACCTTAAAAAGGAGAGTCTGCTTGCGTCAGGGGACTCCTCTCCAGAACTGGACTCAGATATTTATATATATGGAAATAAGGTTCCTATTGCATAGCGGTTTCACCCATTCCAGGTTTTACTATGAGCTTGATTAGCCACGGTGTATAGGTAACAAGCTTAGGTGTGTCTTATTAAACTCCTAGTAAAACCAGGGATGGATCAAACTGCTATGCAAGGGGAGTCTTATTTCCATCCCATAGTAAACAGTGCAGATAACCACCGAAGCATCAAGTTCTCGTTCTGTTCGGCCTATCGAAGGTCACAACGGATGTGATCTGAAGAGCCGGTCAGTGATTTCGGATGCTCTAAACAGCCCTCTCTAGAGGCAATCATGGAGGTTGGCTCGGACGGGCTGCTGGTCGCTCGCTCGGCTCACTTGAGTCCGTGCTGGCTCTCGTGGTGCCTCCGCAGGTCCACCTTCCTCTGGAAGCCCTTCCCACAGAGCTCGCAGCCGAAGGGCTTGAAGCCGGTGTGCTTGCGGCTGTGTGTGATCAGGTTGGAGCTCTGGCTGAATGATTTCCCGCACACCTGACACTTGTGGGGCTTCTCTCCTGCAACGCAAACACATTATAGGGAATCAGATTTTTTTTTAAAAGCTCGCCGGGAATCGGAATGCGCTGACGTTCGTCAGTTCTAAGTTTGTTTACTTGTGTGACAGGGTGGAGCCCACACCCCACAAGAGAGCATCTTAACCGCTGTGCAAAAGAGTGGGGATTTTTACAGCTTTAACCTCATCTCATCTCACACACATTGAGTATACAATCTATAAAGGCAGTTTGTCACACAATTACACTTGCAAGCTATTTACAGAATTAACCCAATCATGTCTCTTAAATACATCAACATTAGGGGAGGTTAAGGCGTCCTTTTGGATCAGACTGTCCTGTACTTTTTCAAGGTCTCCCAGGCTGGCTGTTGAATCCTCTTTTTTATAACGCCTGGCTCAGGGGAGTGTGTCAGTTCCTTACCGGTGTGGATGTAGGTGTGCTTCTTCATGTCAGATTTCTGGTGGAAGCGTTTGCCGCAGTACTGGCAGGGGTAGGGCCGCGTGTCCGAGTGGATCAGGAGGTGAGTGGACAGCGTGGACGAGCGCTTGAAGGTCTTCCCACACATCTTACACTCGAAGCTCCTCTCCTGGGGGGGTGGGGGGTGCAAAAACAGGGGTGCAAACACAGCGTTATTATTTCAGTGGATAAGCTCTGTGTTTAGACTGAGGTGTTTACTGCAAAGGATAATAGAAATATATTAGAAGTCATTCAAGTTTAATAAAAAACAGACAAAAAGCTTATATTAACATAATCTATTTATTTAGATTCTGTTGTGGTTTAAACGTTAATACGGAGATGTGACTTATAATGTGATTATATATATATATATATATATAATTGATTAGGTGTCTCTTGTGAGATAATAATATAAGGAGACATTGCAGGTAAGCAACAACGCATATACATTTTTATATACAGTACAAGTTATCTACATAAGCCTGTGCAGACCCGGTCAGTGGCAGGTTCTGATTGCCAGGCTGGTTTCTCATACCTGGGAGTGGACGTTCATGTGCTGCTCCAGGCTGACCGCATGGCCGAAGGTCTTCCTGCAGATGCTGCAGCCAAAGGGTCTGGTGCCGCTGTGTGACCGGCGCACATGGACCTCCAGTCCATGAGGAGTGGAGAAGACCTGGGAATGCAAGAACTACCACGCTTAACAACCCCATCGCAAACCCAGCACACACTGCACAGCTAGCAACCTGACCACAAACCCAGCACACACTGCACAGCTAGCAACCTGACCACAAACCCAGCACACACTGCACAGCTAACAACCTGACCACAAACCCAGCACACACTGCACAGCTAGCAACCTGACCACAAACCCAGCACACACTGCACAGCTAACAACCGGACCACAAACCCAGCACACACTGCATAGCTAACAACCTGACCACAAACCCAGCACACACTGCACAGCTAACAACCTGACCACAAACCCAGCACACACTGCACAGCTAACAACCTGACCACAAACCCAGCACACACTGCACAGCTAACAACCTGACCACAAACCCAGCACACACTGCTTTGGTTGAGGTATTGGGTTGAGGTATAGGGTTGAGGTATTGGGTTGAGGTATTGGTTGAGGTATTGGTTGAGGTATTGAGTTGGATTCATCATGCAGGTCCCTTTCTCTCCTCTCCAGCACACAGTGAATAGTGAAACCCCAGTACCTTGTTGCAGGTGATGCAGTGGTAGGTGTCGGAGCTGGGGGAGTAGTGGGTGCTGTAATCCAGGGGCTGCTGGGGTTCGGGGGTCTCCTTCATGCGGGTTCCATACAGGCTGCTGGCTCTCTGCAGGAGGCTGGACTGGAAGTTGCAGGAGAGCTGGCGGAAATCATAGGCAGCGTGCAGAGAGTCCCAGGGGAACGAGGGCTTGTAGTAGGGAGGGGAGGGCAGCTTATGCATGGGAGGCACTGAGCATAAAGAAAGAGGAGGAATTAGTATCACAGAGTAATACAACCAGCCCCCTGGACAACTCGCTCCTGCCAGATTAGGCTAGATGCACCTTGACTAAGTACCTACCGGCTTTTCTTAAGCAACTACAAAGGTTCAGTCCTTTTGGTGACCAGTAAATGAAACTGACTTTTTTTTTCAATAGAGATGGATTTGACAGGCCACAATGAAAATTATTAAAGGGTTTAAGGGTGTCATGATTTATTCTTGAGTGTAATGGGATTTTACTAATTGCATAGCGCCACCTGGTGGCCAGAACAGAATTTTAAAATCTTCCTTACCGGGACTGCAGTAAGGGGGGAGCCCCTCGCTGGGGTGCTCTTCCACTGTCACCCCCCCTTTGGGACTCCCCTCTTGTTTAATGTAGGGGTACTCCAGGCATTGCCCGTTGACAGGGGGCATGTCCTCCTCTGGGGGCGATGGCAGCAGAGCTGTAGATTAGTAAATGGTTATCAGTGCCATCCTGCTATAGTCATAATAGTGAAAATAGTGAAGCTATGGAACGCTGCTGTGCTTCCTGGGGATTTAGGATTTATGGAGGGCACCAAGTTGTTTTGGGGAGGGCACGTTGTGGAAAAGGTCACCCAAGTCAAATAATTCACACCGTGAGATGACGGCACCCTCGAAACACGCAGATTAGAATTCGTTACTGTATTTTGATATTTGTGTTTAACTTTATCTTTATTGATCATTTGTCATAGATTTTTTTTCTCAATCTGGGTTCTGAACTGGTTGGGGGGAGGGGGAATGGTCCCCTAGGCCCTTGGAACCCCAATCTCTTAGAAAACAGGGTCCGATTCTAGGGCGTGTTCTGTATTGAACCATGTGGTCCAGGGGAACACCTGTTATGTTTAGAAACGACAGAGGGTTCTATATACAATATAGAACTATTAGGGGTTCCGTGATTGGATGTTTCATATTTGGAACCTATTTTTAGACGTTAGTTATGAAATAATAATTTGAGTAGCTGTTTGTGAAAGTTACTGTTTTACAAGTGATTGCTGGCTGACTGGATAACAGATAAGGGAACTAGGATGTTGCCGATTGTTTTAAAATATTGTATTTTTTTTAAGTGGTGACCCATAAACGGGCGCCTCGAATATCGGTGATTCCCCTAAATATTTGGAAAAAGGAACTACGTGTGTTTTTTTTTTTGCCTCACATCACATCCGAATACATACAGCGCTTTCCTGGCAAAAAGCCCCGCAGCAAACTGACAACCGGATCAACTCCCTGCCTCTGCCTGGGTGGGATAAAAAGGTAGAACTGTCTTCATTTGAATGCAGATGTTTTGCATAAAGTCCCACAACCGCCTTGTCCTAACTGCTTTCACGCCAGGGATTTTAATGAAGCAAAGCCGTGGCAGGAACTCGAACGCAACCCGACCCTGGAAGTCACTGCGTTTGGAAACGCTGCAGCCGGTTCGCTTGCTGCCCGCTTGTTTTTCTTTCAAACGGCAGGCATTTCTTGAGTGACAAATTGTTTACCTTGAAAACCACGATAACAGACTCTGAGACCGGTTAGCTTTGTCATCTTAAAAAAAACAATGTTTAACCTAGTCATTAAAAACTAATATATATTAAAAGTTTAACACATAAACAGATCAGTAGAATAGAGTAATATACGATGTATATTCCATAATATTAACTAATTCCTATTTGAAGGCGGTTTATACACGTGCTTACATGAATTTATAACCCAAACGTGCTTTCTAAATGTCGTTAAATGCAGTATTGATAGTGCAGCGGAGGGACTTACCCGTGCTGTCAGGTACAGTTGATGGCTCCAGTGATGTAACCGGATCATCCTTCTCATACCGGTGCAGGTTGTAAGTGTGAGTCTTCTTGCTCTTGACGAGGAATGAACGCGGCATTGTGGAGCTGTGTCCTGTGGATCAATGAGAATACAGTGACATCTCTGTGCAGCTGTGTGCTGGGCAGGCATTCTGTACAGCGGATAGAGCCCTAGAATCCACCGCCTTCAAAGCGTGTCCACTTTCCTTAGGAATAAAACAACACTTAAAGCGTCTAGCAGCATTTGCATTGATTTTACTCTGTTTTATTGTATATGTTAAAGGTAGCCAACTTAGACAATCAGATAAGTGGAATTGAGTTTATATATATATATATATATATATATATATATATATATATATATATATATATATATATATATATATATATATATATAATATTAATGTTTTCAGAAAGAGAAAAACTGCACATAAACTTAATTTTTTTGGAGGGTCATTGTGTCGATTAGTGTTTTAAATATGATATTGTCGAGGCACTCTTAATCTATAATATTCAGATTGTTTGCCCTATTGGTTTTTAGCGCTGTCACCAATATAAGACTAAGCAAGAATTTTAAAAAAAACTGTTTTAAGTGAATAAAACAACAAACTGTATTTTGTTTGATTTAAACTTAGAGATTTCATATTTTATCTTTCCATATCACACTTGTAATAAACTGACGAACGTCAGTGCTTTCTTTCAATATCGTTTAACCCGTCGTTTTAATTCAGTATAACACACATTAACATTAAAACCCCGAAGAATGAACTTTACATTTGAATTCTGTCACGTTAGTTTTCAGAAATCAAAAATCATTCTGCCTAACTTTAAAGACGCAACTGACATTGTATACTGCAATAGTCTGTTTTACAAATAACAAAACGATCGAATGTAAATGTTTTTGCCGAATGATTTAACACTACACATAAATGTTTTTTTTATAGTAAAATATACACTTTAAACGAGAATATATATCTATACAATTATATAATAAAAAGCGTGAATACAAAGAAAGCGTAATTAATATAGTTTCGAACTTACCCGGAATTTGAAATTCCTCTTTCAGTGAGTGTTTAAGAATCGTCTTGCTAATATTCTTGGTGTTTAAACGAATTCTTGTAACTTTTTCTTTTCGTCTTGCTCTGTCCTAGCGTCCTATATCCTTCTTTCAAATTCTACAGAATACATAAATAACCCTGTCGCCCTTTTCTGTCTTTCTGTCTCTCTCTGTTCCCTGATTTTTCAATCTGATAATTCTGTGGTAGAATCTGACTCTGGTGAGTCAGCCAATGACAGCACAGAGACAGACAGGAACATTTGCCTAAGAAAATAAGAAACAACTCTGGGGACTACGGGATCATTAATTTGCTCAAAACAGTTACACAGCGTGTTCAGATTACTACACCGTTTCAAAAATTCAATTGAAATGCGTATTTACCATATTCTACACGTTCCAAGCGGTTTGAATTGCATAACCAGACACTGCATCTCTCTGATCTCATTTGAATTGCTCAACATAGCTGTACTGTGCCTTACCTGTAATACTCAATTGAACCCTCTGTGTTAATGTCAATAAGAATGGTTCTTTATAGAACGTAATATAGTTCCAATAAAAGCATATAGATGCAAAGCAGAATCGTTCTTTTTATGTTGAACAATATAGTGTGACCCAGGCAAAGACATAACGGTTTAAAAGATGTTTTGAAAACATTTGTAACATCTGACATCTTATATTGGAAGCGATCGTGCTGTGTGAGTATCAGCTCTTGAAACAGGATGACGGTGGATTGGTAGAGGACAGATTTAAGCTGTTTGTATCAAAGTCTGGTCAGTAGTTCAAATCGCCAGTGCGTAATGGAAAGGTAAACACACGTTAAAACGGTCCCCGGTCTCCTCTGTAGTATGCGCCACGTCAAAAAGATATACATTCATACAGAAGCTGAAGACACATTTAAAATGATATACCACTGTTATCAAAGATTGGAAACGTGTAGTAAAAAGTTTATTTTATCCTCAAAAATATATATTTCATGATATTCCATAAAAAATATCGCAGTGTCAATTGGCTATTTTCACTAGAGCTTGATATGTGAATTTATTTATGACTCTGAATCCTCCCCTTTTTTCGAATCCAGTATACAATAAAAACAAATGTATTATTTTAACAGTTTTAGAATATACTTTTGACGTACAAAAAAAACCTACCAAAATAAGAATGACATTATATAAATAGTAAAATGTCTTTAAAATATGTTAGAAAATATGCCATTCTTATACATTTACAGTTCAGGTACACTACACCAAACACCAAACACCAAACACGCACTGCCGACTGCGTGCGTGCGTGCGTGCGCTCGTGTGTATTGCATCATAGTTTTTTTTTTAGTTTTTGTTTTTTATGAATTATCATGATAACCACCATGAAAATACAAAGCTGCGTTCTTGTGTCGTCGCGGTTAATCAGTTCACAATAAAACACTGGAATGGTCCAGTCTGATATTTGCTGACAGCAGGACACGAGTTTACGGGTTTTGCGTTTGGAACGGTGTAGGGTAAACTGCACACTTGCTTCGTTGTTGAATATCTAATTTCCATAACCGTGGCGCCTTGATTAATTATCTGTTGAACGTTAGCGGTGTTTGGATCCGTCGCCGTTTAGATCAATTGAATACTCCTAGAAAATGTGTTTGAGTACAGCGGAAACACATTGTATAATAATAATAGTAATAATAATAATAATGTATTTTTTAGCCGACGCCCTTATCCAGGGCGACTTACAATTGTTACAAGATATCACATTATTTTTACATACAATTACATTATTTTTTTACACATTATTTTTTATTTCAAAATAGGTACCGGTAATCATAAACACACACACACACACACACACACACACACACACACACACACACACACACACACACACACACATATATATATATATATTTAAAATTAAAAAAGGAAAAATTAAGTATACTAAAAGGAGCAATATTTTATATTTTAAAAAATAAGGTAATGTAGGCACACACATATGTGATGAATTGATTTTATATATGTGTGTGTGTCTGTGTGTGTGTGTGTGTGTGTGTGTGTGTGTGTCTGTGGGTGTATTTTAATTTTTTCAATACACCACACTGTAATTTACTAATATACCGTGTCCGGTCAATGTTTTTGTCCACACATGCATTTACTCTCTTTATTATCCCTGTGGTCAATTCACGGGTTGCAATAAGATTTGTATGAAAAACACAAAACAGTTCTTTATTAGGTAGTAGGGTTGTCGGGATCGTCCCGGTTTTGAGGAAGGTGTCCCGGGAATTCAAAATGCCTTTCCGGGACACTAAACGCCAGCACCATAAACTGAGCACAACTTAAATAAAGCAGGATACAATCTTACTGCAATATGAATTGGTTGTCAGTCCTACAGCAGTAATCAGTTTCCTATTGGATGAATAGAGGATTTCTAAACAGAGGTTAGATTAGGGAGTCAGTTGTCGTTTTAATGACTGTACTTTATTTGTTTCAACAGTGTAACAATAAAAACGATGTGTTTCACTCTGAGTCACTGATATGTTTCCTGCACATACCGGGTGCTGCGTGTACGTGTTTGAAACCTGTACGTGTGAAGGTTACTGTTTAACCGGTGTGATTTTATCGACGCCTTTTCTCCGCTCCCAAGGCAAAAAACAAAAAAACAAACTCGAACGCCACCTGGCGGCCGAACCGCACTGCAGCCTTCCAACAACAGTACGGAACGTCGTGTTTGTGGTATGGTTTTTAAACTCCTGGTTTTGTTTCAGTAAAGTGTTCGTCTCTGCCCCAAGACTTCTTTATAACGCAGAGCAGTTCAAACTCAATCAGCAGCACGCAGAGATCAAATCATAGAAAAATAGTGTCTATCTGTGAATGTGGGCTGAAGGAGAATCATTGGCAGGAGGTTCTAATTCCCAAATCCGATATTTAAAACCAGGGAAAGAAATGTATGTTCTTGCACTGTGGCCCCACACAAACTTTTACTGACGTCCCTCGCTCAGAGCAGCCTGCCAGCACCCCAAAAGCTCCCCAGGAACCCCGAAACAAAAATGTGCAGAATGCCCCTGTAATGTGTCCTGCCCGTGGCTTCAGAGTGTGCAGGAGTAGTGTATGTGTTTGAAGTTGTAATGTAGTAATATGCCCAGTAGATGGCGGTAAAGACATCAAAAGCTGTCAGTGTTGGTTGTTCTATCCGCTATTTGTGTGTGTGTGTTTTTTTAAAATGTTTTTCTATAACATAGTGATTCTTTTTTTTTTCCATTGGCTATATTATGATAAAACAAAATCATATTATATGCATAGTCATCAATAACTAGATAAACAAGGCGTGTTTTTGTAACATGCAACACCCCAAGCTAGGAATATAAGTTACACATTGCAGATCTCAGTCAGTAACATGACACAGCAAGCCACCATGACCCACAGTCACAGTATGAGGACTAGAAACCCACAAAGCATCTTCTGTGGTTTACAGAGGGAGAGTCAGAAGATATCACATGAACTTCATGATCACTGATGACCGTGGTTACCATGCAGGCTTGCCACCTGTCCCTGTTTTCCCTGGATGGTCCCGGTTTTGAGGAAGGTGTCCCAGGATTTCAATATGCCTTACCCTGGAGTGCCAGTCTGACACTGACCC